>NC_046227.1:2384082-2699867 GCF_009819885.2 Catharus ustulatus | reverse complement strand
AAAGCTTAAAGGGCAGAGAAATCTGGTTTGACTCTTGCAGATTATCTATCATTGCCCTAAAAAAACAGACCAAGGCTGTGAATATCAAATGTATTTGCCTTTTTCTGTTTTATGAGTTATAACAGGGCTTTATCTTAAAGGATAACACAGTAATTTGTTTTCTCTCCTGGCAGCCTCCAAAGGTAAAATGTTTGACAAGAATCTGGCACCCAAACATTACAGAGACAGGAGAAATCTGCCTAAGGTAGGAGTAACATTCTGTTGGAGATAGTTTGATAAAATATTGAATGTAATTGTGGTTGACCGTTTTTTGAGGTTTTTTTGCTGATTCTGCATGTAACTTTTAGGAGCATAAAAATCTACTGAAAGTCTCATTCTTGCTATGCTGTAGAGCCTGACTTCTGAGGTTCAGACTCAGTATTTTGTTCTACTTGGGGTAAAAATGTGAACTCCAGCCTGAACAAAATGTGGTTGGGTTTTTTCCTTCCCTCCTTCATAACTGAATTGTCTTCAGGCCCTGAGGGAGGCTTTGAGGATTTACCATTCAATGCCCAAGTGTCTTAAGAACTTGAAAATCCTTTCTATTTCAAAAAGGAAGGGGAAAATGTTTCCTTAAACTTTGACAGTGATTATTCTTTGTTTGCCATTTGTTAATTGTAATATTTAATATCCCCTGATAAGACACATGAGCTATTTATAACAAAGCAGGATTGGGGTCAAGAAAAGTCAGGATATAAAACCTGAAAGCTTTTCTTTGCCAAAGTGAGAGGCTTCTGTTGCTGGGTGGTTTTCCTTGATGGCAAATATTTCCTCTTGCAAATGAATCTGTGAAAGTTCACAATTTCATCCTCAATACCTGATGGTGAAATTGGCCAGAAACCAAACAAACAGAAGTGAGAAGCCTGCCTGTCATTTTTCAAGTGAATGGCACACACAAGAAAAAGCAGATGAAGCAGAAGCAAAACCTGTAAATGAGATTGAAAGCTGTTCTGAAAAATCCAGCATGGTTGTCACCATGTGTATAGCTAATTAAAGAGAAGCTGAACTTTTCCTCTAGATGGAAAAATCATTTTTGTGCTGTGTTGAAGGTGAAAATCAAATTTTAAATTGCCCTTCCTAGGCAGGTCAGGCTCATCAGCCTTAAGAAAGCTTAAATGTTCTGAGTGCAAGTGAGGGAATGAACAAGTGAACTGTTTGAGCCAGGGAACAAATTCCAACCGCCAAAGCAAAGCTGGAGCTCCAGCTGTGGCACAGCATCTTCTGAGCTTCAATAAAGCCTCACATTCATAAAATCCCAGAGTGGTTTGGCTTGGGAGGGACCTTAGAGCTCATCCCATTCCACCCCCTACACTTTCCCCTGTCCCAGATTGCTCCAAGCCCTGTCCAGCCTGGCCTGGAGCACTTCCAGGGATGGGGCAGCCCCAGCTTTTCCATCTTTTGAAATGGTTTTAATTATAAGAGATAAAGATGGTGTTTGGAGCATCATAATTCTAATGAAGTGAAGGATTTTTTCAGCTGAAACAGTTTGGATTGTCAGATACCTTAACATATCAAACCTTGGAAATGTCTGGCATTAGATGGAAAAACTAAAATAACCTAACTGCTTTATGGCTGTTAGAAAATGCATTCTATGTATAGTATCTGCAATCAACTTACACAAGAGTCTTTGCATTAAAATAGCTTCAGTTATTTTTAAAAGCAGAAAAACCATCAGTGCTTTCCCCCCACATACCTCATTCTGTTTGACAGTCTGGATTAAAACATTCTGAATGGTTAAACTTGTGGTCAGGTGTGACAGTTCTGGATAGGAAAATGATGTTTTTCTGTGCTTTATGGACTGCAGTTACCCTGGACCATATTATTAATGATGGATATTAATTAGGTCTGGCCCATGGTGGATATCACCTTCACTGCACATGTGGATAGAAAACATGGAGGTTTCTCCAGGACTTCCCCTTACAGGATTTTGCAGATTGGGTCAGCTGGATTTTCAGGTTTTACACTTCCTGGAATCATGCAGTCCCCACTTCAGTAGGTGTTTTTTGAAAGATCTCTTTAGGATTGTGTGTGTTTGAAAAGAAAAAAAATTCCTCACAGCTTTCTCCCATGCAGAAATTACTTCCAGAATGAGAAGATGTTTGTTGAAATGAAAACTGACTGGTCTCATCAGTGGCTGTTTTGATTACTGGAAGTTCCAAAGCAGTGATTTTGCAGTCTGCCCATAGGAACTCAGATAAAAAGATTTGTAATCATAGGCTGGGAGGTCCCCTTAGATATGGAAAAGATTCTGTTTAGGGGCTTAATGATCATTGCCAGTCTGTAGAAGAAAGAGAGTGCTGCTCTGGAAACAAATTCTATCAGCAAATGAGGAATATTAAGCTGAAGGGGACACTTCTGTATCTTGTGCTTTGCTGCCAGAGTGCTCTGAGAGGTACAAGTGTCTCAGTCCTGGCTGTGGTGTGCCCAGCTGGAGCTGTGCCAGGACAGCTCTGAGGCCTTGGCAAGCTGCAGCCTTAGCTCACGTTCAGGTGCTCTGTCACTGAGTATTTTTATGATTTCATTTTGTGTCTTGGCTTCCTCCTCACTTGGAATTTCACAGTGAGGTGTATGGAGAGGCAAAAGGAAGTACTGCCACACAATTTAATAAGGAACAGAGCAAAAGCAAGCTGCTTGTGCTTTTGTCATATGGACACAAACTGCAGCCACAAGATGTTGCTGTTAACGTTGCACAAGTGGTAATGGCAGATTTTATCTTTTGAAAGGCACAGAAATGAGGTGAGCAGCACAGTTAAAGTGGAATGGGCTTGTCCAGGTTGATCATCCTGCATTGGATCTCTGGATCATTTCTGGGATCTCTGCACTGGACAAGGATTGAATTTTCTTGGCTCTAAGATTGCCATCTTCATTAAATAACTACATAATCTGTGTGGTCTAGTCATCCTCTGTAATTTAAAAATTATAAATATATGTCAGCCTGGAAATTGCTAAAACATAATAGTTTAAGAGTATTTCACTTTAACCCTTTCATTTCAGTAGGAGAAGCTGCTGCTGGTGAATTTTTGTGCTTTGCAGTGTGAGCTGTGAGTTTTAGATTACCCCTTACAGGGGAAGGTGTGGTTGTGAAATGATGCTTCAAAGGAGTTTTTGAGATTTTTTTCATTCACATTATTACTTCTTTGAGCAAGATCAGCTTATTTCTCAATTGTGCTCTGATCCCCAATGTATCTCCTTCTCATAACTGCTGAGGTTTGTATCTGACAGGTCCAGAAATGCCTGAACACCTCAATGTTTCTACTTGCAGAGAGGTCAGCAGCTTCACTGGGCTTCATATGTACCATAATTTGCTGGTCATATAGAATTTCTGGATGTGTGCATACAGGAAATTCTGTATTTCACATGTTAATATTCATATTAAAATTCAAGTCATATTTGAAAAGGAAGATTTTCCTCCAGAGCAGACAGACTAAAACTCTTTCACTTTCTTATCTTCACCTGTAGGAAGCTGGAGTCCTTTCACAGAACAGAGGATGATGATCCTCCCTTTGCTCATTAGATACCCCTCCCCACAGCACCCTTTTTGGATTGGTTTGTGCCAGTGTTGGTGACAGATGGGTCATCCTGCTAGGCTGTCTCTTCACCAGAGATTAACATGTTCTAGAATTCATCAGGAATAAGAAGAGGGTTCAGTGTTGAGCCTGTCACGAGGGTTTGTGTCACACTTGTGCTGCTGGAGGAAAATAATTCAGGTGTTTTGACAGAGGTTGAGCTCAGATGGGGAGTTCTGTAATGACACTGTGTAGAAGGTAATTTTAGGCAGACATCCAGCCCCTGGGGATTAAAATTCCATTACCTGAATATAAATAGTGCAAGAATTAGATCTTATCTTGCAATTACTTCCTGATGTTTTCTGAGAAGGTTTCTGATAAAGGCAGTTTAACCAGAAATGGCTCTGTATAATCTGTGTGTCTTTTCTTTACAGTTTATTGAGAGAACACTCAATTGATGGCACTGGCTGGGCCCCAACCAGAACCTTAAAGGTACTGTTTCCTTTTGGATGTGTCCATCAAACTAAATACATCTTTAAAAATCCTTTCCTAGCCTTGCAAAGAAACAGCTCATGTGGTTTGCTCAAGAACAGGTTTTTGAGGTGAGGGTTTTGTCTTTCAGCAAGGTTGGTGGCAGCAGTGGAGCAGGTTCAGTGCTGGTTCTAGAAATGTTGGTGGTGTGGTGTGGCTACACAAGTGCTGCTCTCAGAGGTGACTCTGAGAACCCACACTCTTCACCCACGCAGCAAACACAACAGCAATCCATAACCCTGGCAATTTCCATGGGATTGATATTCCTGACAAAATCAGTACAGAGCACTGAGCAGGAATTAATCTTCCTGTTGCTGTTCCCAGGATTGCTGCCAGAATTGTTTCTTCTAGAGCTTTAACAATATTAGGTGGGTAAAGGCTGTGCATCAGGTGTTTGTCTCCTTCAGAAACCAAATTGAAAGTGACCTTTATCTGATACTTGCTTTGCTTTTTGGCACTGTGAATGAGATCTGTGACTTTCTTCATCTGTAAAATCTCCTCTGAGGTGAGCATGTGACTTTCTGGAGGTAAAATGAGTGTGTTGTTCTGTGGATTTTCTTAAAGCAGTCTTTCCCTATTATTTTTTCATCAGTTGGTGTGATTTTGTTTTCCCCTTTGTGTTTCTGTTTTCATCTCAGGTTAAATCAAGGCGCTGAGTAATTTAAGTTAACTAGTTCTGTTCCTGTATTTTCATTCAGAGAAAATTTTTAGGCTACAAGTTTCAAGCTTCAGCCATTAAAAAAAATCACTACAAGTGGACAAGAAACCCAAAAGACAGGAGCTTTTTCTGTGATTGTTGGAATGAAAGATTCAGCAAGAAAAAAGGAAGTGTAGCTTAACTGCAAAAAGAAGCACATCAGATGTTCTCCTTGGATTTTTAAGTTTTTTAACATTGGAACACCACAGCTGAGTTGTGAGCTCACTTTTTACGTCTCTTCGTCGCCACAAGGGGAGCAGTGAGAATTTGCACAGAATTTGTGGGCAGCAATCCAGTCTTGGCCTGTTGTGGACTTGAAAGTCAGTATTTCATTCAACAACAACACAAAGTCAGCCTGGTTTTCTGGAGGAATAGCACCAATAAAGCACTCTGAACTACTCCTGAAGAATTAAATTGAGAGTGAGGCTGTCCTTGTGCCACAAAAACTCTCCAAGGGCATTAGAAAAGCCATTCAAATAGAGAACACACATGAGCAGCCCCATGCACAAGCCATGCTGAATGCAGCTGCATGCCTGGAGCTTGTGTGCTTAACCCTTTAGCTTTTTGATTGTGTCTCATTTTTGAATCCTTGTGGTGGCAGCAGAGCTCTTACGTGAAAAATCCTTCCAAATAAACTGCTGTGGCCTTTTAAATACTTTTTTTTTTAGTATCAAATGGGTAGAAACATGAATAAACTTTCTGAAATAAAAATGAAAGTCTGCTAAAGCATCTGTAGAAGCTGATAAAATATCTATTTTTAACAGTGTGGAGGATTCTTAAGGGAGGAAGACCTAACTCAGTTTTGTGTCCCAGCATTTCTTCACACTTGTGTTCTCTCATCCATGATTGAATTCTCTTTAGGTTGCCAAGTGTCGAGCTTTATCTTTTTCCCCTTCTTTGTGCTTGGAAACATGTTTCCATGGACCACTGTGAAGAGCAACCTGTGTGTGAGTGAAGGCACTAAGGAATGTGCTATTTCTGAATTCCTGCATTAGATGCTTTTTTCAAATCAGCTTCTGAGCAGAGTTGGGCTCTCAACCTGAAACAGGTTTAAAATATTAACCGGCCAACCTGGCTGTATATACACTTTTTAATCACATTTTTTTATTCAGAGAAACACTCCAGAAGCCCAAACCCTTAGATGATTTCTGGTAGTGATTGGTGTCCAGGCTGTGGATGGTGGATTTAGCTCCTTTGTAGCTAAACATGAGTTAGCAACAGGACCTTACTTACCTTTCAGTCTCCATTCTGTCATGTTCTGCATCATTTTATTGCATACTTTCCTCTCTAAAACAGCTTGTTCACCAAGCTGGAGACTGCGGCAGTTACTTTGGGCCCTGCTCAGAGTGTCTGAGCTTGCTTTTCTCCTATTTTTAGGTGTGATGGTCAAAATGAAAGTTTCCCAGGCAGAAAGCAAATAGATGGCTTTTATTTCATTCTGTTCTCAGACAGTTTTTTACTTCACTGGAAATACCAGCTTTTAAATACTTATTTGGCTTCACACTGTTGCTATTACTCTGCTTTGTACCCTTCAGTAATTTCAATTCCAGACTCCAAGGTGCTTTAGCAGCTCCTCTTAGTCCCCAACATGTCCCTTGTTTGCCAGGATTATCACCTGCCTTGCTGAGTTAGTTCTCTTTAATGATCCTCAGCTTTGTCCTAAATGCTTGTTTTCACTTTGCCATAAAACCATCTCAGGTGATTGATTTTTAAGACCTGAGTAAGTGGATCTGGATTTTAAATGCCTGATTGGTTCTAAGAGTCAGGCTCTCCTGCAGTTACCTCTAACTGCAACTGAAAATTGGTTCATAAATCAGTGGCTGATTGATGGACCTTAAAAATAATCGAAACACACTTGGGCAACTCTGTGGAGGGCATATGAACATTAAACCCAGTGTTTCAAAATGTGTGGAGGATGTTCACAGGGAATATTTGTCCTTTTTCTTTTGTAGCTGTGTTGGGATGGAGGTCCAGCTGGTCTCAGCTAGCTGGGCTGGTTTCTGAGGGTTTCCATGTTTGTTAGGTGTGTGTCCATGGAAGTTTTGCACTGAGATGGTTTGAAGTGCTGGGTTTTGTCACTTTTGTGTTGTTGCTGGCAGGAGAGACAGGAGCAGGGGTGGGAAACATCCAGGTACTCTTAATTCCAGATCTGCAAACTGCAGGAAAGCAGTATTTTTTCAGGAATTTCTCTCCCATAACTCCAGATCCTAGGTTAATAAATATCTGTCTGTGCTATTAGATTACCTGATCTAAAAGGAATTAAGACTCATTTCCAGTAAACTATTGCTACTTGAAGTTGATCCTTAAGAGCTTTGCTTATTTAATTAGTGTTTGAATACTAAATGGCAATTTGTCCTGTGTGGTTCACTGCTTCTGCTCTTGTCTTCAGGCAGTGGGATGACTTCATTTGGAATCATCCAAATGTCAAACTCATCTCTTGGAGAAATCAATCAAAGAGTCATGACTTAATTTTTCCAGTTTACCTCAATGTTTAAGCATCAACCTGAGGAGTTTTGAAAGTAGAAAACTTTCACCCATCATCTTAAGGAAAAGAGATGGTCTGCTGTCAAATCAGCTGTAATTAGTGTAGAGGAGTGTTTTAGACAGACAGTAAAATAACTGTCACTGTCTTGAGGGTGAAGGGAAAAAAGAAACTTGTGTGCTTTATCTTGCATGAATTCTTATTGCTCAGGCTGTTTTTCTCAGCATTATGATAACATTGTGCAGCTGTTGATTTCTTCAAATCCTGTTTTGGAGCTGTATCTTCACTTCTAAAAATTGAATAAGCCTCAGAGAAAAACTTCAGACCCAGTATTTGGAAAAAGAAGCTATAAACCACTGAAGAAAATCTTTTGTGTGGATCTGAAGTTCAGTTTTTTTTCTTAAAATAAGCTTCAGGAAATATTTTTCCAGGGATATATTGTGTTGTATTTTGACTTAATTGTAAATTGGCTTTACCAGTTTTGTAAGAAGTTGTTTATTTCTTTCACCTCCATACATGCCCAGGCTGGTGAAAATATGTAACTCAGAGTCTTCTAATAGCTTTTTCTTCAGAAAAGATGTGCAAAATTTTAATTTTCTCTCTTTAATGTCCCCTGGCAGATCCAAATCTTTGGTTTAGGTGCAGTAGCTGTTATTGTGAGCATGTGAGTCAGGAGAGCTGAGATACCTCAGCAAGTGTGATTAAACCATGCTTGTTCTCCCCAAATTGTGGATTTCTGACTATCCAGCTTGTGTCAGCTTCAATGCACTGAGCACACCGATCTCCAGAGGGTGATGGCTTCATTGTTGTAATCACTGTGTGCAGTTCATTAAGAAGCTAGCAGAGAATTCCCCAGGGAACAAGTTCCACAGCATTATCCTCTTGCCCTGCAGTAAGCACAGGGAGGAATGTCAAGGAGTCAGTGACAAAGTGAGGGATTGGAGAGGAGTGCTCCTGCATACTTGGCTTGATCTGGGAGAGGAACAGGCTGCAATTGTTCCTGTTTCCTTTCCCCTCCTATATTTAAGCACAAAACAAATGGTTTTCCAGCCTTCCTCCTTGTTTTGTGTTTGCTAACTGGAGCAGTTCATGCCTTTTAAGTTACCCAAAGCCCTGTAGGGAGCTGCTGTTGTGTTTGGGTGGGAAGCAGGGATGGCAGCCACATGGCAACTGAGGTGCCTTTTGTGGGTGGCTAAAGAAAGGTGGCTTTCACTTTTGTCACCTTTTTCTAGGTGGAATCAATCTTTTACAACTTTTACAAGGTTAAAGAGGAAATACAAAAGGAGATTTTATTTGGGAGACAGTTTAGGAGGGAGGAAGTTTTTTCATAAGCTACATCTCTGGAAGGGAAACGTCGGGTTTTTTTAAATTTGGTGGGGTGGGATAGGCTGTGCTTGGTTTTTCAGGCTGCAGTGAAGAGAGGAAGAAGCTGGGCTTGTTTTGAAGAGATGGTGGAAGGGAAGAGGAAAAATACCTTGAGGTGGTGTACAGGCAGACAGAAGAGCAGAGAGCTGCCCCAGGACTTGGCCATGCATGGCCTGGACTGGAGCAAGCTGAGCTTTGGAGTGGCATTTCCAGTCCTTTTTAAAACAAACCAAAATATTTGCTTCTGACATGTGCTTGTATAAATGACTGCTGCTCCTTTTGTTCATCTGACTGGGTTAAATAGTTTGTTTATAAGAAATTGTTTAGCAGCAAACTTTGATTTGGTCAGTCTGTTAGATCAGGAATGCTTCTTGGATCTCTTAAGGGGATTTCTTTGATTGGAAGTTTGTTAGGTGCTTTTTTCTGGTTTGCTCTCTTCTTAAATTACAGTATTAAATATACTTTGCCTCTAAAAGGAAAATGTTAATTTGCAATTTCCGTGTTTGCTCTCTCTCCAGAAGTGCCTGTGGCTGTGTTTCTGGAACCCTTGTCTGTGGCATGGTTTCAGTGGCATTGCTTTTGTGAAGTGGTTCTGAGAACTGTCACTTGGCAAGATCAGTGACTGAGTTAGGACCTCCTAGAAATGCAAAGATTTGAGACTTCCTGGCCTCAGGAGAGGCTGTTTCAAAAGCTGCATTGAGGATTTTGAGTCAGTGCTCTTGAACTTCAGACACTGCTGCAGCAGCAGGTTTTTTCTCCTCATTTGGCATGCTGTAAATAAATCTGTGGGCAGCGATTTAGTGTAACTTTTCACTCAGATGCAGCACAAAAATAGTCCAGAATGAAAAGGGACAATTATAAAGGGGTGTTTACAACAAGCTGTTGATCTTCTGACTTGCCTGTGTTGACTTCCCCATGCTCCAGCCCAATGGTGGCAGTGCCATGGAGCAGAGTTTGCTTCCCTCATTATTCCCTGCTCCCCTTCCCCACTGTGGACTTAGCCTGCTGTGCTTGGGAACCCCAGGTCTTGATTCCAAACACCATCATTGCCTCCTCTGAGCTAGCAAATTAAAGCCACTTGCACATGCAAGACCTGCCTTGGACTCCCAAAGACATCTGACCCACAGGTGACATCTCAGCTGCTGGGAAACCTCTGGGACACTGAGCAGGGAACAGCCTGGGCGCAGCTGGGGGAATTTGGCAACCTGGGCAGGGACAAAAAGCAGGTTTGCTACAAAAGCAGAGGCTCTCAGTTCTGCTCTGTGGCTGCCCCTCAGCAGTGGTGCCCTTGTCCTCTGTAACTTTGCTGTTAAACACAGGAGAAAGTGGATGAAAAGCAGCTGTGTAAAGGAAACAGCTTTGGCAGGTGCCCATGTCTGATCTTGTACAAGTAGGGTCTCTCTGAAGTGCAGCACTGGCAAGGTGGGCACTATTTCCAGCTGCCACCTGCCCTGTGAAGATAACCTTTACAAATTCCTGCACATAGGCTTAACCTTGTTTTCAGACTGTTTAAACCACGAGTTCAGTAAATATTTGAAGCCAAACTTGATGCTTTATTACACTGAAGGAGAATGGAAGTTTTTGAGCTGTTAAATCTCACAAGATCTTCAGTGGCATACACATCCTTTAAGTTCCTCAGGAAAACCCAAAGCAAACATCCAGGCCAGTGCTTATCTGCATGCAGCCAACAGCTCTGCTGCAGTCAGTAATGCAGAGTGATTATGTCTGCAATTCAACAAGGTTGAGTTTTTCATATACCAAATACTTGCTTCACTTTTGCTCATCTGTTCCATCCCACTTCCCTTTCTCAATATCCTAGATTTAAATCCAGGCTAGCCTCAAGCTCATTACAAAAAGTAATTGCCCTCTGGTAGTAATTTAACATTATTTTTTATGGAGCAATGCAAGAGTATAAAATGAATCCAGCAAATCATAAAACTTGAATAGATGGAAACATCAAAAATGGTATTAAGACAGGTAAATTATTCAGTAATAATAATAATCCTGTTGTGCTTTTTGGTGTCTAGAATGGCAGTGGAGATGTACAGCATTCTGTCAACTTGTGTCTGTACCAAGATTTTTGTTGGTTTTTTTTTGTTTTTTAATAGGGCTCTGTAAAACCAGCCTGGATGCACCCAAAGCATTAAAACCAGGGTTCAGCACATGAGAGTTTGGGAGCAGTTGATTATATAATGGGAAAATAGGACATCACATCTCCCTTTTGAGCTGCAGCATTTGTGTGAGGTATTGGACAAGGAGGAGTTTTGTCTGGATGGAGCTCTGCTGGTGTCTGGGGAGCTTCTGGCAGACAGGGGGTTCAGCACTGCTCAGTGTAAGGAGATGAGCAGCTCTTGAAGGTTTTAGAAGGCACTGACTTTGCTCCTGGTTTGTTCTTTTTTAGCCATGCTGGTGCTTGAACAGCTGTGGGCAGTTTGTTACCTTAGGAATGCAGGTTTGGCATTTGGGATTTGGAAGTGGCCAGACCCCAGAGTACTCATGTGACCTTGCACCTTTTCAGATGGTTTTAATGCTCAGTGTTGTGATTCTGCATCACATTCTGCAAATGCAGCCTGCTGTCTCATGCTGTAGGTAGAAGGCAACTTCTAAAAATGTTTTATTTTTTCCTGCAACTCTGCCTTCCCTGAAGGACAGCCTTGGAGGGCAGCAATGAAGTGGGTTCCTGACCTTTGGGGACAGACAATCTGTTGGGGCAGAGGAGTTGCCAGAGCTGCTGATGCCTGGATGTGGGAGAATCAAGTGAAAATTGAGACCTTCCTGCCTTTTGCTACTCTCCAGCTCCCTATGCCAATAAATCCTCCTTTAATCTGTGCTTTTGGCACATCACTGCATTGTACTAATAATTTTTCCCTAGGTTTCCTTAATACCATGCTCTGCTGACCTCTGCTATGCCTACTTTCTGTGCCAGCTGTTGAACAAGCACAGAAGCTTAAATAAACTGTAAAACAATGATTTCCATCTGTTATTTGAAATAGTTCATTTTCTCCTGCTTGCCAGGGAGCTGGCAGAGTTGTTGTTTGGGGGTAATGATGACTACTCAGCACTAGAGACTAAAAAATTACAGATAAGTGTAATTAAATGTCTGGGTCACCCCTTTTGTGCAGGGGATGTGTCTGAAGGTGATGAGCACATTTGAAAGTTGCTGTCTCTGCCACACTTGAGGAGGTGCTGAGGCTGGAAAGGCTGGCAGTGGCAGCCCTACTGGGCAGATGGATGCTTTAAAAGCAGATGAACTGAGTGGGTTGTTTGTGCAAGATCAAAGGGAAATGGGGTGGTGAGAGGCTGTTGGCTGCGTGATGCTGACATCGTGTCTTGTTCATTAGGGCATAATTGGACAGTGTCCTTAAGAGATATGGATTTCTGTGCTCCACACTCTCAGCACAGGGCCCAGGACAGGAAACAAACTCAAATCCATTTATTTATTGAAGTTCTTTGCTGTGCAGAGGAAGTTTTTTACTCTGAGGCTTTGTCTTTATTGTAAAGGGTGCATTTCAGCAGTGGAATGTTGAGACATGCTTGTGTAAGAACAGTATCTCTCTGTACTCCTACTACAGCTCACCCTCTTTTCTCTGATATGTTGACAGTTTCAAGTATTTGTTTGGCCCTTTTTTAATTTTAAGACTGGATTGCTGAATTAGCTTTCACTACCCACCCTTTAAACTAAGCAGTGCAGTTTTCAGCTGGGGGCATATCCTAAAATTTCACTCCTCTCCTTGAATGGAGGAGCAACAGGAATACACACAGAAACATCTGACCTTCTGTTTGAATATGCAGTATTGGGTTTTGCTGACTTCTCAATATCAAGTGACCATGAAATGGGAAAGCATTTTTTGACATTTTGATTTAAGTTAGTAAAACATTACTTGTAATCTAGATTTTTTTCCAGTTATTTCATGAATTAATAGGAAAAGAACGTTTGTGAACATGTTCAAAACTCCTGAAATTTATGTCTGACTGTTTTTCCTTTGCAGGATATTGTCTGGGGGTTAAACTCTTTATTTACTGTAAGTAAAGAAATATTTTGCACATCCACTTTTCTTTTTTGCTGCCTGGTTTAATTTCAGCATCACCTAATGCTAACCCTGTGTGTTGCCTCAAAAAGTTTAGATCTTTATTTCCCTTGGCTTCAGTGGGTGTTAGGAAAGTGTGAAATCAGGTTATGCTGTTTGTGGACCTCATCCAGACTGAAATGCCAGCTTTTTGCACATGGATTTTACTTTGGTTAGAAATATTAGGGGGTATTTTGATAACAGATAATTTGGGATCTTCCATATAGTCTGAAACTCCTTCTGTTGATTTGCAGGAAATAGAAATTCATATTGCTCTGAGAAGGATTAGGAATTAATGACTGCCCTGTCTCGTTCCTTTTTTGAGCACTTACATTCTTATTCAGGGGCCTTGGTATCCACCCCAGAGTTTGCATAAAACCTGACTTGTCACAGAATTTGTGACTTTATTCAGGGATCCCCTTTCCTCCCCTTTTGTTAAAGATTGATGGGAGCAAGGAACCTATAATTCCCAGGAGCACCTTGAAAATGGAGGAGAGGGACAGGTTACCTTTTTTAGGGATTCCTTTCCTCAGCCATTGCTGGGTGGGAAGGTCAGGAGAGAGCAAAGAGCAGCACTAACTTGGTGGCCACATTTGTCATCTCTGGAGGGACCACCTCAACCACTCCAGGGTGTAGAAGGAAACTTGGATTTCCTGGCATCCAAAATCTTGGTTGTTTTTTTTTCAACAACTTTTTTGGTAAATTGATATAAAAGTTTGGAGAGCATTTGCCTTCCCAGCAAAAGTGAATTTTATTTCACAGTTAGTCTCCCTGTGCATGCCAAGTAAGTGGAAGGAAGCGGAATCCTCAGGGGCAGAGCTGAACATAAAAATACTGGGCAAAGAGCTGCAGAGAGTGGTGGTCATGCCTGGGAGATCATGGGATTTGTCATGGCTGGTGAGAGCTGTGCTTCCCTCCTCACACCCAGCTTCTTGTAAATAATTAGGCTTTGAAAAGCTGGCACTGGTCTGGCAGATTCATGGGGAGTTTATTGAAAAAAGAATGAAGATGAGGTGGGTTGGTGTGCTGGTTGGAGTGAAGTGTGTGGTTTGCTGCCTGGAGATGAGGCAGGGAGCCTTGCACTTTGTGGAGCAGTGGTGTTTCACTCTGCCACAGGCTGGCCTTGGACTGGGGGAAGATCTGGGCAGAGCAGGGGCCTTGTGATTAATTTTTAATGATTGTTCCTCTTCTCCATTGCTTTTAACCCTAGACCCTTTCTCCTTCCAAAGTTAATGTCTGAGATTAAACTGAGAGGCCTGAGGTTTGTTGTGGCTGTTTCTGCTCCCTGACCCCACATGTCCTTAGTTCTCAGGGTGTTTGCGTTCCTTTTCCTCTAGGCCCTGATTGTCCCAGAGCACTAAAACTTCCCTGTCAGGCTCCAGGTTACATGACTCTTCTTCTCAGAGACAATTAAATTGCTTTTCTGTGGAGGTAGATTTAAGGAAACTCCTGCTTTATCTGCACACTGTTTGCAGAAGTTTTTTTGAAGGTTTTCTTTGCTCTTGAACAAAAATCAATAGGAATTGTGCCCTCTAAAATGTTGACTGTTCCTCCAAAATTTAGTTTTCCAGTAGAAATGCATTCACTTCAGGGAGAAGTGTCCTAGGGCTGAGTGTGGCCCACACCAGAAGGGTTTAAATGCCCTGGTGCTGTTGCCATTTCGTTGTCCTGTGCTTTGGTTTCCAATCACCAAACCCATTAGCATTTCTCTTTGGCAGAGCCACCACCAAGGCAGTGATTAAATGGCCCTGCCCTCTTTGCTTTGCTCCATTACCTTGTTCTTGAGGGCTTTGGGCTCCTTGTGATGCAGTGAGTGGGAGCCCCTTAATGTTCTCTCTGTTTCTTTTCCAGGATCTTTTGAATTTTGACGATCCTTTGAATATTGAGGCTGCAGAGCATCATTTGCGTGACAAGGTGAGTCAGTGGTTTATTTAAGGCAGGTTGTTCCTAAACAAACACACATTCTGTACTCAGCAGTTCCCAGGCAGTTCCTTTTAGAGTGCTGGAGCTGCTGCTTGAGGTAGTCAAGTGACTCATCGTATCAGCAACCAGTTATTCAAACAAGAAGTGCTTTCTGTGGGAAAGCAAACCCCACACAACAGTGTTAGTCACCATGTGCTGGGATTGTGGGCCACAGTGTGGTCACAGCCCCAAAATAGATGATCTTTTCCTTGTGTCTTAGATTTCCCTTGAAGTTGTGCATGTTCTGTGCAGGGAGCTGATGGTGAGTTGGTTTGGCATGGTGACATGAGTGACCTTTGCCTTCGAAGACCTGTGCAGAGAGCTCCTCTGGCTCTTTCCAAAGGCAACTCTCATTCAGAGCTCTTCCATGTTGCATGTATTTATAAAGCCAGGAGAATTCTGGGCAAGTTTAAAGAACAGGAGTGGAAACTTCAGTTTTCTTTTTACTGATCCTAATTTTCATGTCTGTTTTGTGGACTGGGCAAAGCAGAACATGGCCTGGTGAACTAAATGAGATGTACTGCTCACCTCTGAGCAAAAGTGCCAATTTCTGCTTTGTATCCACCTCCAAAATCCCATCATGTTACACTACATGGATGTATTCCTCAAGCACATGGAACTCACACTTGATGTGTTCAAGACCTCTTGTTCTAATTAAATCTTCCAGCACTTTTGTTGAAATTAGCCTTTAAGATTGAAAAAAGTTTCCAGGTAAGTGAGCGTTGATTTGAAGAGTTCATTGAAATACATTCAAGCAGTGCACCTAATTTATCTCATTTTTTTCAAGAGGAAATACCAGGATTGCAAGTTCATTTTTCCAGCTGTTTTTTGATTAATGAGAATCGTGTACCTATTCTGGTATTCATCCCTGTTTGCAGGGCTGAGATGAGAACATAAAGCAAAGCTGGAAAAAATTGTCTACAAACCTCCTCTGAAAGAGAGGGGTTTTGTCTTGTTATGGAATCAAAGAATGGTTTGGGTTGGAAGGAACTTCAAAGCCCATCCAATTCCACCCCCTGGCCCTGCATGGTTAAAATTGCTATCCTGCACCTCTAAGCCTCATTGAGAGATTGGAAATCTTGGGAATCCACAGAAAGGAAAATGGCATACCTCCCTCCAAACCAGAGATGAGCCCTCAAAAATAGGTACTGCTACATAATTACATGGAAGTTGTTTGAAGAAGTAAAAAGGAAATTGAGCATTTTTTGTGAGGTCTTCTAAATCACAACTTTTTGGGGAAAAATATTTTTTATTTATTAAACTCCTAGCAGTCTCATAAGCATCTGTAAAATACGTACTGTGCCATTTTAATTTTTTTTTAGCTTATCTGAATTTAATGTAGGTGTTTCACTGATACTGACAGCACCAGGTAGGGCTGGATTTTCTGTAGTGTTTTGTGGTGACATCTGAAAATCTCAATGATGCCTTTGTGGAGAGAATAAATAATGCAGGGGAGAAAAAAAGCTGTGCAGCCTGAGTTGTTGTTTTTTACTTCCCCCTGGCAGAGATGTCATA
Organism: Catharus ustulatus; assembly: GCF_009819885.2. NCBI lineage: Eukaryota > Metazoa > Chordata > Aves > Passeriformes > Turdidae > Catharus > Catharus ustulatus. Next base: position 2,683,703 of record NC_046227.1, on the reverse strand, counting down.
TTTTACACAAACACTTTGTTGTGGAGTCAGGCTGCTGTGGTCCCATCCTGGCTCTTCAGAAATACTTGCAGTGCCCAACAGGATTAATGTGGGAATACTAATTAGTTTTCTTTCCTCTGAGATTTATTTATACAAGTAGTGTAATATATGTATCTATATGAACAGATGTGCAAATCCCTCTGTACACAAACAGTTCTGTACACACACATCTGTGTGCAGATCCTGGCACAGTGTGGTGAGGAACAGCCACACCACTGCACCTCAGGCTGTCTCTGTGGTTCTCCCAGGGACATGACTCAGAATTTCACTGCTGTCCCTTCAGATGTGAAATGCTGGCATTCCTCTGCTGCCATTCCAGGCTCAGCCTGGCTGCCTCAGAGGGTAACAGCTAATCCCAGCCTTGCCTGTGGTTATTGAGAGCTGAGGCTGGGGTTTGGTCTGCTTCAGGTCACCACAAATGACTCCTGCTTGCAGATTCACATCAGCAAATCCTTATTGCTGATTCTGTGCTGGGAGTGTTTGTGTTAGATCAGGCTGGAAGGAGCAGTTATGCTCCTTCCTCTGTAAGGCACCTCTCCATTTTTGCATTAAATCTTTGGTGTATAACTGAGCACATAGCTGTAGTTTCTGGCAAAGCAGCCTTATTCTAAGATGTGAAATGATACAAAATTCAGAGCTCAGGCTCTATAAATTGGTTGCTTTATTAACCTGTCTTACCTTAGATGTGTGTTAGTGCAGCTTCCTTCCAGCCCTCCAGGACTTCTTTAGCTCCAGCAAGGAGCTATCAGTAACTGAACTTGTTCCTTTGCAGCTTCCTTCAGCCAGTGAGCATGAAGTCACTTTTACAAATTATTTTTAAATATAAATACGTTTGTTTATGCAACTTTACTCATTCTACAGTTCTCCCACACACCTTGACAGGTGCCAGTAGTTTTCTGGCAGGCTGTACAACAAATTTGGGCAGAGTGATCAACATCTATCTTCCCAAATGTTGGACATCCCTGGTGCCCACATTGCTCTGCAGTTGGGTCCCAGTCACTGGAAGATAAGCAAGCATCCTCTCTTGGTGTAGAGCTCAATAAATCAGAATAAAAAGATGATTTGATGCCTCATGTAGACTAAGCAAGGAGTTGCCCAGTATTGTCTTCTCCCACTGATGCAATCTCAGCAGTTTGCTGATAAGAATTTTCTTGCTGAATTTAAAGAAGCTCTTACTGATTAATGAGCTTGGAGCACTCTGCATTTAGCACAGAAGTCAGTCTGTCAGTGGTTCTGGATAGCCAGAACCATTAATTGTCAATCAGCTCAATTCCACAGATTCTGAAGCAGTGAGCAAGTGTTTAAGTTTTAATGACTACTCACTTAAACATGATGTGAGCTAAAAATTGTAGAATTTGCTGGTTTTTATACAGCAAACACATAGAGCTGTCCTGATCTGCTCTGTGGCAGCCAGGTAGCTGAACACTGAAACAACAGAGAGCTTGGCAGTGGAAAACTAAGTGAGCTTAGTGCTTCAGGACTTGTGTGTTCCTCATGCAGAGGTGCTGTGGCTGTGATGTGTGAGCTGAAATCCAGGAAATACTTTCTGTATGTCCACCTGTCATGGCTGGTTTGAGAACTGCCTCAGGACATTGCCTTTACATTTCCTAGTGGTGTTCAATTCTGCCAAAAAACATTTCAGAGCCATTTGTACAGCACACAGCAGATTCATTGCACACTTCATGTGGCTTAAAGTAGAAATGCTTTTCCAGGTATTGCTTAGATTTCTTTATCACCTCTTCCTGCTGTGTCACAAAGCCTAATGCTGTGTCCTATTTGAATTATATTTATCTTCTATTTCGTGCAATTCAAGCAAACTTTTGTCATCGTGCAGATTAACAAACACTCATTTACTTCATGTGTGTGATGTGGAGCTGTTTCAGTAGTAGAAGCTGAGTTACATCTCCCTAGGTTGTTTTCCTGCACAGTCTTTCCATCTTAGTGAAACCCATCTGTCAGCACTCAGAGCTCTGTGCTGTGTCCTTGTGAAAGACTAAGGCAGACTGCACTTGCCAGGGAATTCTTCCTCCTTATGGAGATCCAGCCTATCATATTTATTTGCAGCTCTGAAGTGCCAGAGCTGAGAATTCTAATGGGAATAGGTGTGTGTTTGCCAAGGATCCACTTCAAACACGATTTTTACTTAATTCAGTGAGCCCTGATTTTATTTGCATCCTCTTTGGAAAGCAGCATTTAGTGCTCAATTATTTTGCATAGGTTTGTGTGGAGGAGTTTGGCTCTGGATTGACTTCTGCAGTTCTTTTTTTTTATTTTATTTTTAAATTTTAATTAAAGGTTTCTCTGGGTGATAAAGAAAATAAGGTTTTTATTTGAGGATTGTTTCTGTGGAGTTGGATTTATGAAGTTCAGAATTCAAAGCTGCTTCTTAAGATTTCCTCTTAGGATTATAATTGTCCTACACAGCCTCAGTTCCTTAGGAAGCTTGGCTTTAAAAACCCAGTCCCTCCTCTGAGCTGCTTGTGGTCTTTAAAGGTTGTTCTAATGAGTCCTGGGGGATGAATGTTTTCCTAAAGTTCCTTGAGGACTGTCACCTTGGCTTCCCTAGGGAGAGCACCAATCTAATTCCATTAGAAATTCCATTGGTAATTAGGAGCAGATTTCACTGAAGAGTTTTTACGACCTTTCATAAAGAGTAAACAGCAAGCAGTTCAGAATTTGTATAGAAGAATTTTAATTTCTCAAGCATTGCCCAGAGCAGCTGTTGGTACCCCATTGTCCAAGGTTGGATGGGGCTTGGAGCAACCTGGGATAGTGGAAGGTGTCTCTGCCCATGGCAGGGGGTGGGATGGGATGAATTTCCAACCCAAACCAGTGGAATTCTATGACATCCCTGGGCAGCTCACCAGAACCAGCAGCACCTGACAAAGTGTCAGGGCCTGGGCAGACACCTCCTGAGAACAGGTGAGCCATGGAAGGAGAAGGTTGGCAGCAAATAATGGAAGTAAAAAACAAATACACATTTTCTGTAGAGGAGCTTGAGGCATTCCTTTGGAAACACACTGAGTTGAATTCCCCCCAGATTTTCCATTTGCATCCAGAACTTTCATTGCCCAGCACAGTCTCCTCAGTTCTGGAGCCACCAGCAGCCAGGCTGGGACTGTAAAGCTTGTTTCACCAAGAGTGATTTCCTCCTTGTTGTTTGTTTGGTTTTTTTATCAGACACTTAGGTCTGGCCTGGGAAGCATATCTCAAAGTGGAAAGGGATTCCTGTGCTTGTGTCTCACCTCAAGTTTTATCCAACACCAATCTGAGAGCCTGGTGCTTTCTTCTCTGAATTATTCCTCAGGGTGCTAAATACAGGAACTGGCAGATCTGGAATCTTTTATCTCTGCTGCAGTTTGGCAGAATTTTGTTCTTGCACTGCTGGTGCTTTTAGACAGCTAAAGAGTCCCAGAGTTCCCTGATCTCTGATCCTTCTAAAGACTCTTCTGAAATAATGTCATGGCCAGCTGGACTTTCCTCTCAGGGTTTTTTATTTCTATGCTTATATGTAATAAGGGCATAATTTAGATTTAAGCCTTCCTTCAAATTCTGTATTTCTGTACAACTGAAAAAAAACCACTAAATAATGCTTTCTGCTTTATCTCATCATTGTTTATGTTGGAATTAGTTTTCTTCTCTTCATGTAATTTCTTAATCAGTCTGTTTGAAATGTTCTTTGATACATCTGAAGGAAAAACATGCTATAAATGCCTGTGTGCCATGGGTGTGTTGGATCCTCTGCAGGCAAACTAACACAAAATGTAATTCAGTGTGGAAGTTTGGAGAAAAAAAATCTTCATTTCTGTATTTCTTCCTCAGATCTTCTGGTTTAAAGTAATTCATTTAAGTGATCTTAGAGTAGCTTCCTTGTTTCTCTGTTGTACCTGCTCTGTCTTTGTCATTTTAATGTCAAAAGCATATTTGAATATTTAGCTCCTGCAGGGATTGTTCCTGTTCAGAAGATACCAGGTCTTTTCCTTGCTACTTCCTTACCTCCAAACTGCTTAGATTTTGCTATTTTTTCAGTTTATTTTTGACTTAATTCCTTGAGGCTTAAATCTGTCTGGGAATTAAAAATATTATCCACTGATCTGTAGTGATAGTTGGCCAATTTGGGTGCAAAACAGCTTGTTTTGATAGCAGTCACCAAAATTGTCCAAATTTTCTAAAAAGCATTTTCATACAAAACACTTAGAGAATATAAAGTATAATAAATAAAACATCATGGTCTGTGGATGCTGCATCCTGTCATTCTGCATTTCAGAGCTGTTATTTGTGGTAAAAAGCATTAGAAATAGCTCTAAACAAGCATTTGATTTTCCAGATAATTGTGGATATTCTGGGTTCTATGATGGGTGGTGGTCCTTGAAGAAACAGAACACTTAAAATGCTTTTCTTTTGCAAAGTATTCCAGAGCACATGGGTGGGTCAGAAGAGAAATAGCAGCTTTCCATGTCCCAAGTTTATATCATGTTTCTAGCTGAATATTTCTTTATTGGATTAGAGCCAGAGAATGCACTCCAATGGTTTTTAATGGCAAACTGCATTCTCTACTGCCCTCCCTAAGGAATATTTGAGGAATAATGCTCATTTAATACATTCACACATTATTTTTAGCACAATTCTCTTTGTCAGGCTTTTCACCCTTGCAAATGGTTTCCCATCACAGCCAGCTGGAAATTTTTCCAAACATACCCTTATAAAGTTATGTATTCAAACAGTGACAGTGATATATGAGGAGTTCTGATAATTACTGTTAGCATTTTTTAAGCTCAAATGTCAAAAGTTTAGTGATGACTCAAGGCAGCTGGGAAATATGCTTTAGAACAGAAAAAATATTTCAAAAATATTTAATTGAATTTAATGTAGTCTTTAAAAGTATTTTATTACTATTATTATTGTGTTTGAGCTGATGCTGGAGGAGTTGGGGTTGGATGTGCAAGGTGCTCATAAGGCATGAACATTTTGAGCTGAATTATTTTTAAGGGGTTAAAAACCCAAAATATTAAAAGTTTGATCTCTTGAACATGGCATAAAGGAGTGGGAAAGAGTGAACAGAATTTTCTGCAGTTTTTTTCTGGCACCATGCTGTGGTTGACTTCAAGTATTGCTTGGGCTAGGCCTGCATTCATTTTGACAAAGTGACTGGAGAAAAGGGGATTGGTCACAGCTGCCAGCTGAGGTGTTATCAGGGATTGGGGCTTTTCCATGGACTCCAGCCCTCTGTTGGCAGACTTGAAAGGAACTTATCTGCAAACTTCAGCTTGTCATCATGTCCTGCCTGCCTTGTCAGGGCTGTGAATAATTCAGTAACAAAAACTGCCATGCCAGAATACTTTTTCCCTGCTGTCCTGAAATTTATTTGTTTCAGTAGTAAAACATTTACCATGTAACCTCCAGGTTACTTTCCATGGGATCCCAAAGTGCTGTGGTTTGGAAGGAGACAATCCAGTCCCACCCCTGCCATGGGCAGGGACACCTTCCTCTATCCCAGGTTGCTCCAAGCCCTGTCCAGCCTGACCTTGGACACTTCCAGGGATCCAGGGGCAGCCACATTAATTTTGGCAGATTTTGCGCTGGGGAAAAAAAAAATTCAGGAACAGTTTAACAGCCCTGTCTATGCAGAGCCCTTTATTCAAGCATGCCCCTGGGTTTCCTCATCTGGGATATCATCAGGTGGTTATCATGACTCCTCCTGCTCAGGTAGAGCTCTCCACTATGTCAGCTCATGGTCAGACACTCTGTGTGCTTGGATTACAGAGATTTTATCCTGGAGGATTGGGTAATGCTTTCACTGTGTTTTATTTGGCTGCATCAACAGAAACAAGTTCTGATGGTGCTGTTGGGGTGTGTGCTCCCCAGCAGTGAAATGTGAGCTCAGGGAGCTGGGTTTCTTACATTCCTGCTCCATCTAACCCTGCTGGGGTATTAACATAACCCTCAACTCAAAACCAGCCCTTTTAACTTGCCAGCCCTTCAGTGCTTGGTGCAGGAAACAACAGCTGCTTGGGATTCTTCAGTAGCTCTGAGCATATGAACCCCTGGGCTGAAATCCCTCTGAAGAAACAAATGGGGATTTCATTTCATAGGGGAGAGAGTAAATCAGGTCTGGGCAAATTTGGAATATTCTGGTTTTCATATTCTCTGAAAATTCAGAGAGTGAATTGAAACTTTTGAAACTAAATAGGTAGATAACACTGGAAGGTTTAACAGGTGGCAAAAAAGAGGGTCCTTTGGTTTAAGGTTCTTACTTTCTTAATCAGGTATGAAAATTGATGTTTTACCACTGCAAATTTGGGGTTTTTTTCTTTATTGACTGCAGGCAAGCTGAGCTTTTCACCTTGTCTTGATTTTCATTATAGTGTTATGTAGGAACTGTAAGTGATTTCTTTGGATATCTTTTATAAACAGGTTTAAAAAAAAAAAGATGCCTGTTTTATTTTCAGTATCATTAAGTGGTTAATGTTGGCTTACTCTAGAATTTTATAGGCTTGACACTTATTTTTGTGTGAACAGAATGGGATCTCATGTCCACAAATTGCACTGCAGGCCAACCAAACTCAATTTAAATGATGGAGAGCTGTTGTGGTGCTTGGTACTCTGCTGATGAGAATTGGAGTGCTGTGGAGAGGGAAATGATTCACCCTGGGTAGGACAATGGACCAGTGGGAGGCATTCATTTGGATCATCTTAGTCCTGGATTAACAGCCTGACATTTAAATTGCATTCTGTTCCTTGTCCTTTCCTTGCATGTCTCAGTCTTGCTGTAATGTTCTTGCAGAGCCAGCTTCTCTCACCTGTTTTATCTCTGCTCTGACAGGATCACTTCTGAAGGAGTAAATGCAGACCACTTTTCTCTGCTGTGCTACCCTTTGTACTTGTAGGTGCCAAAGGTTCCAATTCCCCAAATGAGCTAAAATGCACAAGGGAAGAAGCAAAACCAGTTTTTAAATCTTGGCATTCTACTTTTTATTTTTTTAATCTGCCTGCAAAATAAATCCTTTTTGTTGTCAGAACTGAGGGTAACCTGTGCTGCAGTCACAGCTGAGACTCTCATCGAGGGCTTTCCTGTTACATCTTGGGAACTTCAACCCTCCTGACTTGTGATAAAGAGAATAAAGAATGTTGGGCAAGGAGCTCAGTGCAAGACCAAGGTCTGAGTTGCTGACAGAATAAGCCACCCTGTCCTAGGAAGCCTCTGGCACTGCCTGACCCTGACAAAAAGAGGCTCCACCAGGGTTTTTGTAACCATTCTCCTTGTGCTGTTCATGAGTGGCCACTCATCCATGATATATTTGTTGTATTCCACTGGCAATCCCAGTCATAATTCCTGGGCTGAAAGGAAATTTTCTCTCATGTGTGATTAAAGTCTGTGGCCATCTTCTTAAAACTAGAGGCAAAGGCTGTCATCAGGAGGGGGTAATATCCTGAGCAAGGCATTATAGCACAGGTAGCTGCCAAAATGGGTGAAAAGGAAAAGAAAGCTTTTGCCTTATCCTTAGAAGCAATTAATTTAATGTGATTAATGTCAATTATTGTGAGTGGGGAAAGATTCAGAACTGCAGGGCACTTCAGGTTTAAAGTAGGTTTTTGATTGAAGTTTCTTAGACTGTAGAAATGTAATTGGATATGGGAAGGAGGGGAATCCCTCCATATATTATAAACTAAACAGTCTGGCCTTGAACATACTGAAATAAAAGATGATAGCAACTGGGTGTAGAACAGAAGAACTGTGGAACTGAGGGTGAAGGAAATACTGAGTTGACAAGCCTGATATTTTCCTCCTCCATACCCCAAAACTAGAAACTCTCCTTTTAACAAAATGTTCTTGTGTTTGGTGCGTCACTGTGGTGTGGAGAGATGTGTCAACCCAGCGCCACTGTTGCTTTTAAAGCATTTCTGTTTTCTGTCCTTTCAGTTCTCTGATGAAAGTTGGAGTCTGTCAGTCTGATAGTCTTGTAACAGCAGCAGAATAATTTGAAGAAATAGAAAATTATGGATAATGATGAAAGTGAGGAGCCTCTGGAAAACTTGGCAAGGCTGCTGCCAGGATGCATGAAAATAATCTTGCTTTTTAATGTAATATGAGTTAAAGGATGTGATAGAAACATTTCTTTGTTCTGTCTTGCTCATGGCCAGTGTAACCAAGTGAAATGACTCTGAATCACATGAGAGAGGGTGTTTGCTGTGTAGCTGAAGGTTTTCCAATACTTCATCCTTGAGACATTTCCAGGAGGGATTTTATGGTCCCTGAGGTTAGCAGGGATCGCTGGGGATGGTGGTGGCTCTTTGCCACTGATCTTGGCCCACTGAGCTCAGCCTTTCAGAGGTTCATTCCCCCCACTCCCCTTTAACCTGAATCAGTTTGTCCTGAGCTTCACTGAAGTGAACCTTTAGCAATTGCTTTGCTTTTGAGTGCTTGTTTTTGGCAGAGGAATAAGGCTTATGCAGTGATGCCATCCATCCATGTGTCCCCTCATCCCAGCCGCCCCCTCAATCCTTAGAGCTTTTAAACACACACATGGATTTCCATCAGATTTGACAGAGCAGCAGAGCCTTTACATCCACTTGCTGTAGCTGTCACCAGAACTGGCAGCAGCAGCAGAGGGAGGCTGGGTGGGAGGGAGCCTCCAGGAGAGCTCCAGGTGGCACATCCAGCTTGGAGCAGACCCCAGGCTTTGTCCTGCCCTCAGCTGCTGGTCAGGCTGAGGTGAGGAAAAGTGTGGGGAGTAGTGATGAGAGTCTGCAGCTCTGTGAGCAGCCAGATTTTGCTGTTTCTGTTTGTTAAATGTGTCTTGTAAAGCCCCTTCTTGCCTGTGCTGGACATTGCCTGGCTGTAGGTGCTCCAGACTCTTGCACTCTTAAGCGAGGCTTTATTTTGGTGAAGAGGACACCCCACAAGCTATTCAAACACCACAGGCTGTTCCATTGCTTCCTGCTGATCACAAGATCTGCATATTTTTACTTGCAGTTGTCTTTTTTCCTCTTCCCTATTTAGCCACATTAGAAGTAATTAGTGGGCACACTGCTGCATATATGAATTTTTAGGGGATTTTGTGCAACTCTGATTTTTTTCATTTTCAGTGCTGCTGGCTCTTACTCCCAACATTGGAGCAATATATGCTGCTAAAATTGCTGAAGAAGTAATTGAGGTCAAGGCTTTGAAGCTTCTGCTTCTTCCTTGTGAATTATTAATTATCAAGGCATACACGGAGTGACATTGTAAAATTCATTATAAACTTGTGTACTTTGTCACACTAGCTGTTCTGCTTGCATGCATTCTGCTCTGCTTTTCATAACATCTTCTTGGATTACCTCTTACCATGTTTAGTTGTTTTCAGTTCATCTGCAAACTGGATTTCTCATTTTCAACTCCTCCACATGATTTTGGAATTAATCTTACGTGAAGTTTGTGAGGTCACAGTCTTTCATAGTGAGAAATTGCAGTGAAAAAAGGGAAGTTCCTTAGTTTATCGTGATGAAACAGTTTGAGTTGATACAACTAGTTCCATACCCATAGAAACAGTAAAAAAATACTATTTTAAAACCAGGAACTTCTCAGGCTTTGGATTTCTGGTCTGGGTCCAAGAATATGGGATGTGTTTTCATTTCCCACTGTTGGGTGTCTGACTGTCAAAAACTCTGTTGATGGCTCTTAGCTTAGGGAGGGCTAGAGAGTGAAGGGCTGTTCAGTACTGGTCAAGACAAGGACATCAACAGAACTGGCTCTCACTGTTTTTTAGTTTGCTCCTCTTTTTTAATGTTGTTTGCATTGTAGAATATTTGAGTCAATGTTGGTGCTTAAATTAGCGTGGTCTCATCCTTGCTGTGCTTGTTGCATTTCCTCCAGGCTGGGATCTGTCTCTGTCCTTGGTCTGGTATGAAGTTTTCCACTTAACCCCATCCCCTGGTTTAAACGGATAGTCCTGCACCAGCCCTTGACAGTCCTGAAATCTCTCTTCTGATGAAAAGTAGCTATTTCCAAACATTGGTGAGAGCACTGCTTTTTATTTATAACAGTACAAAACTGCAGTGATCAAAGTGTGGTGGTGCTTTTAACCTTCTTCAGGTGAAATAAGAAAATCACATTTATTCCTGGCTACTGAATCCAGTATCTCTTCCCTGATTTCTTCTAGAGGGGTTACAGAACACTGAAGAATTGTTTTAATTAAATGCACCCACAAGGTGTATCTGAAAAACTGAAGCAGATCTTCACCTTTGGCTAACCTCAGCTTTCCAAGCTTTTACCACACTGGAAAGGAATGTAGCCCCAAAAGGCTTTCAAGCTTGATGTGGTTTTTTGGAAGCTATTTAATTTTTGTTGTGGGGGTTTTTATTACTCTCTGATTACAGCTTAATGGCTTATTAAGAACAACAGTTCCATCCCAGTCCAAAAACATCTTTTCATAATCATTCTCCTTGTGAGTCACAGCATTTATTTATCTCCATATTTATTGCAGTAAATCCTTCACTTCCTCTGCTCCCCCAGCCACCCTGTTTGGTGTTTGTTGTTCCCACTGAAACTGTGGCAGCCATGGTAGAATACATCTTTGTTTTCCTGCAGCATTTCTGCATTTACAGAGCTGCACTGGGGTTTTTCTTGGACAGCCTCCCCATTTTATGTTCTGTGTCTTTGTTACACAGCCTTTGAAAGCTTTTCCCAGCAAGCACAAAGTGCATTAAGTGGCATGTGCAAATAAGCAACAGCACAGCTGCTAATTGAGCTAGCAGATGTAAATAGGAAAAACATTACTTTTCTAATGCTGCAAGTATTTATAGAAACCATTCCCCATCTTCCATCACACTTTGATTATGGATGGAGCCTCTCTCAGGTTCAGCAAAGTTGATTAAGCTTTTGCAGATGGTTTGATTTGCTGAGGTAATGTGGAAGAAATGCAGATGTTTTAAAGTTTGTGTTGTAGATGCAACTAAGTGGCTTAAAAGGAAAGATTTGCTTTGCATCCTTTAGAAACATCCATGGCTTTTGAAAGGGAACACGTGGCAGGGTTATTCAGTGCCAGCAGGGACTCTGAGCTCCTGGATGTGCATTCCCCACTGCCTCACCTGCCCAGTCAGGTTAGTTTGAACAGCATTTGCCTTGAGTAGAGCATGACTTGCAAAATCCTCTGGCCAGACCCAGGCTGCTCCCATTTCCTCTGTGCCTCTGAGTCACTCATCAAGGTCCTGGATCCCAAGGACACAACCTCTCTGGGGAATGAGTGGCATTCTCATGGTGGGAGTGTGTTTGCAGCTCAGAGACAGTCAGCCTCAGAGTAACTGGGATAATTCAATAAGTTTTCTTGAAGGGCTTTTGTGTAACCCTTTCCCACAGCCGGCAGGGTGATCCCTGCCTGGGCCAGCCTTGGAGGAGCAGAGGAGACTCCTGACCTGGGGCACTGAGGGACCCAGCAGTCTCTGCTCCCTGCCTTAACCCCCAGGAGGTTTTCTGTGTTTTCTGCAGCGCAGTGAAATCCTATATGGCAATAGTAGATCGGTGGCAGTCTGGACAGATCCCAAGGTTTTGTACCAGAGGACTCTGCAGGCCTCCATCCCCATCCAGCCCCATGGGGGATTTGGACTCACATTGCATTTGAGCCAGGACACAATTCTCCTCTTCTGGCTCAATTCTCTTGCCTTTGCACTAACAGGATTTAGGTGTATTTATCTAATCCACAGCCTCTTCCTCTCCTAGGAACTTCAGAGAGTCCTTCTCTCCCTTTATCTTTCTCCAGTGGCAGACAGAAAATTTGTGAAGTGTGAGGGGAAATGGTTCCTGCTTAAGATGTAAAATCCCAAACAAATGTGCAAATGTGTTCAGTGTGTTAATGAACTGCTGTGTCTCTGCAAGGTGTCTTCAACTTCTCTCTGTCCTGGCAGGCAGGTCAGAGCTTCTCACAGCAATTCTGTAACCTACCTCTGTGTGAAGATATTTAAAAAAAAAATCCAGACCTCAGTGTTTCTTTTCTTCTTCACAATGCTACTCTTTTCCAATTAGCTGCAGTGGTGTGTCCTGGCTTTGGTCTTTTTTTTTTCCCTGCTGTAAAAATTTCTCATTTTTCTTCCCCCTCAGGACTTGGCTACTAAGAAATCTGCTAAAGCATTTCCTCATCATTTTGCAAAATCACAGTTGCTTGGTGTCTAGGAGAATTTTAAAATCTGAAGTTGGGATCCCAGGCCATGAAAATTGATGTGGCTTTGACTGCACCTTGCTAATCAGAGAGATCGTGGGAGATACCTTTGTATAGGTTTTTCACCCCCCACTCTCCTCTTTCTTCAGAGAACTAGAATTTAATTATAGAGCTTGGAAAACCCTTCACATCATGTGGAGACTGAGCTAAATAAAACAATGAGAGGGAAATTAGAGCAAGGCAGGAACAAGAATTGTAAAAAAAAACCTCATACTTGAGATTTCTGTATTACTCAAAGATTTCATTCAGTTCTTTTAAATGGGAGGGAATGTGTGGGGGTTGGTGGGTGGGGAATACTTATTATTTTCTGCAAGGGGGAAAAGAAAGAAAGGGTGGATTTCAATATAATTCACAGGGCTAATGGGTAGATCTGCCTGGTTATTATATCCTAAAGCCTTGGCTGAGCTGAGTAATGAATGCCATTTCACTGGTGTTCAGAAGTCCCCTTTCCTCATCACTTTAGAACCACAAATCAGGTTGTTTGGACCTAGCAGAAGTTGTTTGGACTTTAACCTTGGTAATAAATATTTTAAAAATATTTACTGCTATTATGATTATTAGCACAGAAGAGGGAAAGGCAGGAGCAATTATCTGTGATCTTTTTCTGTCTCCATTTGAATTTGATAGGATTGTGGATCTAAAGAATGTGAAGGTGGATCAGAAAGTTTGTCACTGTGTCTTTGTGGTGTAGTCACAATGAAGGGACAGATGTGTCAAACTGCACATTTTCCTCCAGGGACTGGCCAAATAGTGCAGGGTGTGTTTTGTTTTGTGGTGTTTTTTTTAATTTAACTTTTGGGTAATCCTTATACATAATTTGTTTTAAATGAATAAAAAAGATCCCTGAGGGAAAGTTTCCATCAGAAGTTTTCCAGACTTCTCTGGTAGCTGTCACCAAAGTATTGTGTTTGCTTTGGATAACTGAGCAGATCTTCTTTGGGTTACAAATTAAAAGCTTAATAAAAGACAAGCAGTTAATAAGCATAACTTGGTGCAGTATAAACAATTGAAAAAATAAAGTGTCTTTTCCCAGAGCTGCCAAATCAAGTCAAACATCAGTTTTTGAAACAGTGCCTAGTTCTTGAGTGTGTTTCTGCATGCTTTTAGAAAGGGTAAAATGCAATTCTCCTCTGGGGTTGAGGTCTGTAGATCCTCTCCCAAGTGTTCTTAAATATAATCACAGAACCCCAGAGTGGTTTGGGTTGGAAGGGACCCTAAAGCTCATCCCAGTTCATGCCCTGCTACAAGAAGGGACACCTTCCACTGTCCCAGATTGCTCCAAAACCCATCCAGCCTGGCCCTGGACACTTCCAGGGATCCAGGGGCAGCCACAGCTTCTCTGGGCACCCTGTGCCAGGGCCTGCCCACCCTTACAGGGGAGAATTTCTTCCCAATATCCCATCTAACCCTGCTCTCTATCCATTTAAAATCACTGCCCTGTGTATTGTTTATATATGTTTATTCATGTAAAAGTTTATTAACTCTTTGTACAAACAAAGCATCTTTGTTTAAATACAGAGGATGCTTTCTGTGGGATATGTTATGTCCTTGAAGGGATGTGCTCCCTTCTCATTTCTAGCAGGATTTTGCCTGTGCCTCTTTATAATGCAGGGTACATCCTACTCTGCTGAATCTTTTTGCTTCTGATTATTCAGTGTTGCACACAAGGAGCTGTGCCCAGAGAGAAGTGCCCCCTGTTAATGAGGAAGTGCTGAGCCATATGGCAGGTGAGGATGGAATATTGCAGCTCTGGGCTGAGCCCCTCCTGTTCACACCCTGGGAGTGCATCCCTGCCAACCCAGCAGGCCCTGAGTGACAGCCTGGCTTTCTGAGCCACCTTCTTCATTGCTGAGGTCTTGCTTCTCTTCACTCACTGTCATAAATAACTCATAAAGGGACAGAGGGAAAAGCCAAGGGTACTCTGAGCTGTGTGCACTGCCCTGCTCTTGGATATTGTACACACAGAGAAGGTCCTTGTGCTCAGCTCCATCCTTTGGAGAAACACAGGAGTGGGAAACAATGTGCAAGAAAGCCTCAGTGAATTCACTTCCCACCACAGCTCTCATAACCTGCACCTATGGATTGAATTTGCCTGGGTTTGGAAATTTTATTTCAGCTGAAGATGGCTTTAGCTTTACAGTGTTAGTTTTTTAACACAGTGGAGAGTTGGATGAGCGTGGAACTGGGTGTGCTTGCAGCAGAGTGAGAAAGTCACTGCTCACATTACTGCCTTCACCCCAAAGAGTAGGCAGCCTGTTTCTAAGGAGGAGTGGGATTTCTGCAACCATAGTTGTAATAGGATATTTCTGGCCTCAAACTGTGTTTTAAACTTGGTTGGGATTCCAAGCACTTTGCACATAGTTACGGACATCTGTGATGATCAGTTGAAAAGTGAAATCACAGTTTCTGGTGGATCACAGGTCTTCTTTTGCATTTTAACCATGGGATGCCCTTTATCCTTTCACTGGTGGAAGAACTTAGCAGCAGAAAACCAAACCACATAAGGGGGAGCTGATCTGAAGTGTTTGAAGTGTGGTGTTGGAGGCAGGGAAATACTGATGTGTTCAAGCCTGACTGAGGCAGAAAGGTCATATTGGTGCTCCTTCCTGGTGAGGTGTGATGTCCAGCTCTGAGTGGTCTGTGCCAAAACTCTTGGGATGTGTTATTGGCAGACCTGGAGCTGACAAGTGACATTGTTGGAAGCAGCACCTTGTGATCCCACAGGTCGTGGCAGTGGGATTTTGTGCCCTTCCTAGTAAAAGCAGAGCCTTGGCAGAGGATTTCAGTGTTTCTGCTCTCCACGCAGCTCCAGAGTACCAGGACAGTGTTCAAAACCTCATCTACTGCTTGCATTGGTTTTTTTTAGTTGTTTTCTTTTTTAACAGATGTGAGTACATAAATTTCCCAGGCTTTCCTGCTTTATATTCCAGCAGCACACAAAAATGGGAGCTGGAAATGCAGCAGAATGCACTCTGGAGCACAGGCCCCTTGCTATGTTTGGGTGGAACACTTTAATACCAAACTGTAAGATTCAGGCTTGGGATAACATTCCAGGAATGTGGTGTGTGCCTGGCATCCTGGCAGAACTGACCTTGCTCAGCATCTCTGTGCTTTATAAGCACACACTGCCAGAACTGTGTGGTTTCCCTGGATGCAGAGGTTATGGGATAGCAGGCAGTGTGTGTGTACCTCAGACTTTTCCCACTTCATTCCCCCTGGAGCACAGACTCCTCTTTGTAAGGATTCAGGGCTGTCAGGGAGAGCTGTCCCTTGCTGGAGTTTGACCCTGCAGTGTGGGGCTCCAGCAGCAGTTGCCATGTGAATTGCAGCCCATTCCATCCCTGCTGAGCCCAGGTAACCGTGGCTGTGCTTCCCCCCAGGAGGATTTCCGCAGTAAAGTTGAAGATTACATTAAGCGCTACGCGAGATGATGAAGGGGGACGGATGGCAGGACCACGGCGCAGCTCCACCCCTGTCCTGAACTTCACAGCAGCCAAACAGCCCGGATTGTACCAGCCCTGTGTCCATGTTGTACTGAAGAAGAAAACTAACTTCATAACCTGTTCATATTCAAAGGAGAGTTCAGCATAAATACGGCAAGAAATTGTGTCTGTTGGTTGAAAAAGTTGTCTGCTTCCTTTTACCAATGTTTACTCTTCTGAACTGTACTGTATATCCTGTTGATGAGATATGCTTGAGAAGTTAAAAGAAATCACTATTGGAATTGTAATTACACTTTTTTTTTAAACTCTTGCCTAATCTGGAGGGGGGAAGGAAAGAAAAAACCAAACCCAAACAACCCAAGCAGAAAAGGTGGCGTGTTTTTGGAACACTTTGAGTTGGCAATAAATGGTCTCCTGTGAACCAAATCACAAAACTGTTGCTTTTGATGAGCAGAAACAATATGAGCTTTTTGTAAGTCACTCAGCTGAGGCTTAGAGCTTGCCAGGGTAGAAGTGCAGAATGAGATTCTACTTCTGGTGTTGAAATTCTCAATGCTATTTAATGTAAGTATGTTTTTGTCACAGTTTGGATTTTTTACATTGTTCATTTCAGGCCCTGTTTGGGCTACAGTATTTTTTTCTTTGTTGTTTCTACTCATTGTGTGAAGTAGTTAAAAGAAATACAGGCTAATATGTAACTTAAGTACATGTTTAGTATTAGTAAAATTATATATATATATTATATATATTATATATTTCTGTCAAAAAATTAATGAAAGGGAGATTTTTTTTAAAGAAATCTGCCTTTGGCTTTCCAATCTGGGTGTGGTGAGAGAGCATCAGATGCTGTTTGATCTGATGAAAGTAAATTTAGGCACCTGATTGTGTTCTCCAGATTCCTGCACTGAAGGGGAATGAAGCAGCTGGAACCACAACTCATTTCCCCCACTTGTGCACACTTGGCTTTGTTGATTTGGAAGGGTGTGATGCTGCAATTGCCTTTTCTGTAAGGAGCAGGATGGCTCTGAGAGCCTGCAGGGGAGAGCAGCTTCAGTCCATGTGCCAGAGCTCCCAGGGCACCCTCCAGCATTGGGAACACACAGGGGAGCTGATGGAGCCCAGGCAGGCTTTTATAAACCAGAGAAATAAATGTTTGTGTGGTTTCATGCAGAGCAAGTGTGTGTGTGACACTTGGGCATTGACTGTTGGGGTTTTACCCGCTCTTCATTCTTTCCTGCTGGAGGAAATGCAAACAATTCCATCATGAGCACAGCAGAGCTGGCGTGCAAACTGCAAGCATGAAACTTGTGTGTTGAGTTTTCCCTGTGCCTCTTCCTTTACAGCCTCACAAGCTCCTGCAGCTGGTGCTGGAGGCTTGGGAAAGCAGGGAGGTGAAATGCAGGGATTGGCATGCAGCAGGAGAGAATACTCACAAGGAAACACATCAGCTCAGTATTTTAAGCAGGCAACTGCAGTGATAGATCTTTGCTGCCCCAACAGATATGTCAGCAAAGGTAAGGAGTAAAACACAGAAATGGCAAGGTTGGGAAATACATCCAGATTTTGCTTATGACATTAGAAGGATTCTCACCAGGTTGCTGTAACAAAGTAGTTCTTGCTCTAGGGGCACCCTGGTACTGTTAGCAGGTTCCATCCTTCAGGAGGAGAGGTCCCAGTCCCCATTCCTTGGACTGTCACCATGGCTGGCTCCCCACTCATGCCAGGAAGCTGCTGCTGTGCCCAGGGCAGAGCAAAGCCAGGGAAAGCTGTGTTTGGGTACCAGCAGCCATCAAAGCCATCCCTGCCTCCCTGAACAATCCTGTCCAACCCCTTCCCTGTATTGTTGCTTGCCTGGAGGAGATGAGCAGAATAATAAAGTTTGGATACTGTTAAATACTGTTCAAGAAGGTCTGAGCATTGGTTTTGTCCTCATCCAGGACAGGGGGAGGGGGCAGATCCTGATCAGATCTCATCACCTCACAGTCCAGGAACATGAACTGAATTTTTCCTGAATGTGAGGAGATGGGGGGAATGGATGTATTTATATAAACATATATTTGTTTATATGCATTTTAATGTGTATTTTTATAGATGCAACTAACCTATGCATCTGTCAGAATCACAGTGTGGTTTGGGTTAGAGGGGATCTGGGATGGGTGGGCCAGGCAAGGGGGCTGGGTGTCCCTCAAGGTTTTGGGGTTTTTTGGGGCAGATGTGAGTCAGGAGTGAAGAGAGCTGTGTGTCCACAGGGAACCAACCCTTCCTGAGCCAGAAAGGCAGTGAAGGGGTCTGGGAAGGACCAGAGCTGGCAGGGCAGGGCTGGGAGTCCCCATCCCATCCCAGGTGCTGCCCAGTGTCCCTGCACTGCAGCTGATCCCACTCCTGCAGCCCCGACCTGCCCAGGGACCCCAGTGCCCCACCCAGGGCTCATGGCTGGGCTCAGCACTATTGGGGGTCTCCGAGGGGAGGCTTGAGTCATCCTTCACAGAGACAGGCACCTGGTTAATTCCTGTGTTCCTTTATTTAGGTAGGAAAAGCACCTTATTCCCGTTCCCTGTTACCCCACCCGCTCCCCCCGCTGTTCCCCCGTGCCAGCCAAACCCAGCCCGTGCCAGTCCTTGTGCTGGGGCTGGGGGAGCAGATCCCTTTCCACGTGGGGGGAAACCCAAAACGGGGCCAAGAGAGGAAGCCAAGGATGCTCCAGCCCCGCTGCTCTCACGTGCGTGGGTGCGGGGCTGGCAGGATTTCTCCTCCCCACACCCCCTGGGTTTGTTTTTTCCCTTTACAATTTTCCTGCCCGGCACGCTTTGCCAGGGGGAGAGGCTGGGCGAGGCGGGGCATCCCCTCCTGCCCTGCAGCCATCGCTGCACTGGTTCCTTGGAAGGAGCGATGCTGTCCCTGGCCCGGGCTCGGTGCTGTCCCTGCCCCGGGCTCGGTGTCTCGGTGCGGAGCCCCGCCCGTCCGTCCCGGGCTCCTCCCTACACGATGCCCTCGCTGCGTTTGCTCCTCCACACCACGAGCGCTGTCATCAGCAGGGTGACCAGCACGGGCAGCACGATGAAGGGACACAGCACGCCGTTCGGGGGGTCGTGCAGGGCCCGGCCCGACGGGGAGCAGTTCCTGAAGTATTGCTTGTGCACGGCCACGAAGAACTCGTCCACCAGCCGGTTGGGCCAGTAGCAGTCGAGCCTCTCGGCGATGAGCGCCGTGCAGTTCGTCAGCTCCCCGTAGGTGCTGCAAAACACAGGGACAGCACGGTGGCACCGGGCACGGCCACGCCACCTTCCCCCCCTGCAACATCAACGACTCTACACACCATACACACTGTATACAAAATATATACTACATCCTTTACAATACATACATTAAACAAATCCCTCCCCGTACAACACATTGTACTCTATTACAGACATGTGTACGTGAGATTGTACTACAGCTGTCACTTGAGTTCTTAAATTTTTCACCTATTTTCTGAGTTTATAGCTAGATATATCCAGCCCTATAAAAGTATATAGTGGTTTTTTGAAAATTTTGAGCTGTAAAAATATATGGGGTTTTGAGTTCATAGCTAGAGAGGTAAAAAGATAACGGTGTTTTTAATTCCCACCAGGTTTTGCAACTTTTAAGTGCTCACCCACAGCCAAAAGAAGTTTTCATTTATGGAGTGACATGCTGGTGGTAGCTTTAATTTACAGAAGGAAATTAAAACAGAAATAATATTTATAGGAATAACAAGAAGCAAGTTTGGAGGATTTTTGTTCGGTTTGTGTTCATTTTTGCAGAATTTCCTGGCAGAAATGGTGCCATAAGAAAATACAGGCCAGACCTTCAGGAAACTCATCCCAACCTTTGGAGCACCATCCTCCAGCTTGTGTGAGTTCAGTCCAGAGGGGGACAGAAATAAGTACACTGAACCTACTTAAAAACCTCCTTTAATTTCCAAAAACTGGGGAGTTCGCATAGAAACCAGCTGGGCAGGCCCACAGCCCATCCCACCCCTCTATGACCAGCAAGTCTGTCTATCCACTGTTTGAAAAAATACCTGGAAAACCAGGAGCAGCCCTGAGCCAGAGGCTCTGCCCCTGTGCCATCCTCTGCAATGACAGGAAAACCCTCCCTGCTTTAGAACCATGTATAAAAATGCAGATACAATTTTCTCCCCCATCCCAATTAGTCACGTCTAATCCTAGGGAAGCAAAGCAAAGCAAACCCCAGCTCTCCAATTAAAAACTTGCCTGGAGGAAGAAATATTTTTGAAGCAGCTTCCCAGCCACTCTGCACAGCCCCTGTGCAGCTCCTCTGCTGGTTTGGGGTTCTGGGGCAGGCTGTGCCCACACAGCCAGAGGTTTAATTAATGGGGCCTGCAGCTGCTAAAAGCAGCTTCTGCTCAGCATCCCAGTGTGCAAAATTACCATTTCCCATTCATCAGCATCCTTCAGAGATCTTGGGAGCTGCAGCAGCATCTTCAGGAGTCAGAGGGAAAGTGTTAACAGGCAAATAAAAGCTATTTTTAAAGCTGAAGGGACATAGAGCAGCTGGCTTAGCCCTTCCCTGGCTCCAACTGTGCTTCCATGGGGATAAATCACTGCTGCCATCACTGTGTGTGAAGACATGCAAGGAACCAGAGCCCAGCAGTGCCAGCAGAGGAAAGGATAAATAAACTCCCTTTCCAGAGAGGCAGCAGCCTTATTCCAGAACCCATTATTCCAGCACTCAGTAATCCAGCACTGAGCCACCTCCAGATGTGAGGATGGAGCAAGGAGAGGAGCTGGGCAGCCACAGCCCCACGAGCAGTGTGGGGGACAAGGAGGTGGCCCTGGGGCCATGACAGCAGTGACGGGGTGGCTCAGCACACCCTGAAGTCTCTTGTCCCTTTTATTTCTGCTGTTTTCATTACAGCCCCTGCTCCAGATGGCATCCCCAGCAGGAGCAGGGTGGCATTGGGGCATTCCCACCCTCTGGCCCCACACACCCCAGAGGCCTGTGAGGAGGGTCCCACAGGGAAAAGAAACTTTTCAGGAGCAGGTGCAAGTGCAGGAATGACACCCAGGACTGCTGAGCTCTTGGCCAAGGGAGAGCAAGGCCGGGTGCTCCTCAAGAGCCAATTCCTGCCCTTGGTTACTGAGAGCACACTCGAGCAACACTTCTATCAGCAGCCAGCTGAAAGCAACTGAGCACTCAGCTGTGGCCAAGTGCTCTCATTTCTTCCACTTTACCTCACAGAGCCCCAAATGGCCCTGCCAGACCCCATCATCTCCTGTGCATCCCAAATGCAGCATCCCAGGGCACTGGGGACGTTCTCCTGACACAATCCATGGGCTGAGAAGGGATAACAGGGGTTAACATTGGATCCAGGCTGCTCACATGCCCTGTCAGATGGGATCAGGATCCCTCTGGAGAACAGAGGTTGATGCCTGAGCCTGAATGTGCTCTTCCTCATCACAGCCACGGTGAACATCCATCCCACTGCATCTCCAAAATTTGCTTCTCTCTTTTCTCACAAGCAGGGCTGTTGGAACCCTGGAGACAGGGAATTTTGAACTCTCTGTGCTGTCAAGCACTGACCCCCAAAAGAGCTTGGAGAAGGCTTCCAAAATGAAATTACAGAACTAGAATCACTGGTGTGTAGTTTGAACACAGTGAAAGATTGGGAATTTGGGGTTTTAGAACACAGTAACAGGCATGGGACAAAAATGGAGGTTTTAGGGTGGAGGTTTCTTTCTTTCTTTCTTCTTGTCCCTCTTCCACCTGGGTGTAAAGCAGCACTTGTTAATTTGATAGAAAATGCCGCACTGCGGGCCATGGGTGTTTGGTCATTGGATCAAAATAAAAATAATGTAAGTGTTAGTTTTTAATTGGACAATTAGGCCTTGAAAGACCTTGTAACAAGCAAAATACATCACCATGTCTTCATTTTTAGCTTGTTTGCTAGAAGCTGTAGCACTCACTGTAACATAAATAAGAATTAATAAACAACTGAATCTGAACACGAAATTCCATCTCCCGTACTTTTAATCTGACTGAAAAAAAATAAAATAAAACCAAATAATATAGTGGTGCCTCGTGTGAGGATCAAACTTAAGATTATGAGATTGAATTTTAGATTATGAGACTGATTATTGTGATTGCACCATGCCAGCCTGGTCCCACTGGGAATTCAGCTTGGGCTGGAGGTGAAATACCTCAGGGAGAGGGGATTCTTATTATTTTGCTCATTTTAACAGCTTTGCTTCAATATTATTTCAATAAATAGAGTAATATATATAACTACTATGGAGTAAATCATTGGACCCAGCCACACGCGGACCCCACACCAGGAAACTGAGGAAGCTCAGGGGATCCTTTCTGCCTCTCCTGCCTCACCAGGAGCGCCTCCCATGATAAACTTTGTTCCCTGCTTCCATTCCGCCTGTAGCAAACCTGGAGTCAAGATTTTGGCTTTCAGACAAGCCCACAGCTCATTTGCAAACCTCCATCTCCTTCCCAAAAACATTAACAGCTGCTCTAGGATAGCAGTGGGAAGAGGACAGACCTTCCCAAACAATCCCACCACACTAGGAGACACACACCTGGCCCTGAGAAGCTCGGCTGTGCTTTGGAATAATTTTTCTCTACCCGATGTGAAGTGCAGTTAGAATTGTTTTCCCTGTCACCATGGAAATGGTTTGGGTTGAAAGGATGCTGTGGATGGACTGCAGGCAGGATGGGGATGGGATGGTGGGAAGCAGTCAAAGAGTGATTTAGGGTTTGATGGCATCTGGATGCTTATACTGCTATAAATCCTAACAAATTCCTCTGGGTTTTTTAAATCACTGCAGCCAAGACTGGAAGTGGCCCTGGCATTTATTCCTTGACAGCACTTGGGTGTGGATGGTGTTGCACTAGGACTGGGGTTCACAGGACTGCTATTTCCTATCCTCCCTGAATTCCTTGCTTCAGAAGGGAAAAAGGAAAACAGCATAAGGATTTGCAAATAAAAAGAAAGCACTGATTTCCTCCTCTGCAAGGGTGCAGGGTGAGCCTCAAGCCAGGCTAAAGGGGTATCCAGGAGGGACCTGGCAAGCTGAAGATAAATCAGTAGCTAATGATGTAGTAAGAGAATGGATCAATCTGTTTTCTGTAAATAACCTGAAGAGAGAGTGTGAGTGTGCTGAGAGCTGGGGGAGCAGCTCCATCCCTGGCTGCAGCTGCCAGAGCAGCACCATGCCCCTGGTGAGCTCCCTCCTTCCTGCAGGACACCCGGGGAAAGCATTCCATGGGGATTTTCAGGAATGCCACAGGGTGGATATATTTGGGATGAAGGTGCCTGCCTGGGCTGGAGTGACACCCACAGCTGTGGCAGCATCCCTCCTGCAAATCCACTCCCTCCAGCCAAAACCGAGCAGGAAAAACATCCCCAAGTCATCAGTTCCTGCTGACGCATCTGTGGGTGGGCAGTGGCAGCCCCTCCACATCCCTCCCTGAAATAGCTGCCCCGAGGGAGACCACAGCTAATGCCCCTGGCTCAGCCACCGCGCCGATGGAACGGAGCTGGAAATAGCCAGGCTGCTCTTTGGGATAATTCATCGGGCACAGCTGAGCTCCTGGCAAAGCAGCTTGGCCACCACCACGGAATGGAGGAGCCCTGAACACCAAAGATCCCAAAATGCAGCTCCAGTCTCGCTTCTGGGCAGCCAAAAGTGGGCAACTGCTCACACAAGTTCCCTCAGTCCGTGAGAAAAACTTGTGTATCAAAATCCACCCATTTTCCCTAAAGCCAGCAGAGCTTGAGGGGCTTGGACAAACCTTCCTCGAGAGCTGGGGCTTGTCCACACGGCCCAACCCAGCCTCAGCCAGCACCCCTGCTCCAGAGACACCCCTGGGTTACTCCTGCTCCAGAGACACCCCTGGGTTACATCACACACAGGAGCAGTGGGGCAAGAGCTCAGCTGATGCCTCTGAGTGCGAGATGGGAGCAGCATCTGCTGCCTATAAATAGGAGCAGTGAGCCACGATTGCAGACTCTGCTGAGACAATTCATTTATCCAGATGTTCCCATCATGCCATCCTCAATTGAGCAGGAAATGATGGAGCTTAGGGGCATTTCCCTGCTAAATGCTGCAGCCAGGAAATCAGAGCTCCAAACACCGTGCTGCTGGTGCTACAGAGGCAAAACCTCCCAACATTTGTTTCAGACATGTTTCAAGCATCAAAAAGCCTTGGTCTGGGGGAAGATCTGGAGAGAACATGCTCTGGGCAGGTTCTTTATTTCCATTTCTTTGTCCCACACCAGGTGGAATGCAAAATCTTTCCTGTAGAGCCAGAAGGGTGAGCAGCCAGCTCTGCCACCCCTTGCCCTCTCCTGCTGGGACATCTTCCCTTTCCCCAAAAAGGGAATGGTGATTCCCACACACATCCAGGGAGCAAGGTGTTGGCCCACCCCAACCCATATCCCTGCAGCTGATTTACTGCAGTAACTGAGTTATTTCTACCCAATTTTTCCAGTGTCCTGAGGGCACCAGAGGATCAGAGGAATGTCACCTCTCAAATAACCCTGAGCCATGTGTTTGCACGGAGCAAATGGACTCAGGCAATCAAATTAAACCCTGCAAGCTTATCAACATTTCCTCCAAGTGCCTCAAGGGTAACGAGTTCAGCTGAAGCTGTTTAGGAGACAAAAAGAATGTGAGATAAAGAACAAGATGGTGAAGGCTGGAACAACATCAACAGCCCTGGGAATTTCTGAGCACCAGATGAGGCTTCTCAAAACCAGACATCTCCCACAGTGTTTCAGCTCTTTTTTCTTCCCCTCCATTCTGCCATGGATCAATAGGAAGGAAAACCCACGAGTATGTTTGAACCACAGAATAGAATCATCAAATCATTAAGGTTGGAAAAGACCTCTAAGATCTTGAAGTCCAACCTTTGACCAAAAGATGGATACACACATGTGTGTAGGTTTTAATTTCACACAGAAGAAAGGGCCATGAAGCAGGAAATCACAAAAATCTCACAAAACCTCTTAATTTTCGTGCAAAACACTCAGGGCACACAGCATCATCTGCTCCCTGTTTCCAGCTGACCCCCATCCACTCTGGTGTCACATGAGCTCATTTTTATTCTGCTGCTTCATTTTCCCAGGAAAAGGCACAACATGGAAAGTCAGCTGAAGGGGGAACGAGGGGGGTTATTCTCTCAAGCCCTCACACCAACACACAGCCAGCCCTGACCAATCTTTCAACTTCAGTCAAAACCTTCTCAGCAGATCTAGACCGTGGTGGTACCAAATGATTCAGCTCCACTGGTTATAAACAGGAAAGAGCTAATCCAAAGAAAGCACTGTTTGCAATAAATATAAAACCAAACCCAATGGAAATTCCCAAAAAAATCCAACAACCCCCTGCAGAGCAGCACATTCCCCACATGTGACACCCCCAGTCTCCCTGTGGGGCTGCACTGAGCAGGGCTCCCTTTGCACCCTCCCCATCCCACAGAGATGCTCCCGAGCATTCCAGCAGGGCAGCGAGGCTGCATCTCTGCTGCTCCCAAGTCATCAATCACAGCTGACTCCCTGACACTGATTACAAACAGCAGGCTTAGCAGGCAGCTGCCACTGCCATACCAGCCCAGCCTCTCCCTCTAGTTGCTTGGAAAAATCAACACACAACTTCTGGAAGCAGGGGCTGAGCCAACACTGGGACAGTTTGGGATTTTCTCACAGCGAGGGTTTGAGGATATCTCGGTGGGTTATGGGGTTTTCACGCTGAGTTTGGGTGGTTTGAACTGTCTGGAGAACCAAAGTGCTGAGAAAAAAATCAAAAATCTCATGGAAAATATATCCAGCAAGCTGTGAGGCACCAGAAGCCCCCATGATGGGGATCCCAATCTGCCTCTTCATGAACCCATCCATTTCCAGTGGTGGAACATGACCAGCACCCTGACTTCCAAACCCTGCTCAGGCTCCTTTAAAGCTCTTTAATCCCAGAATGGCTGAGGCTGGAGATGACCTCTGGAGATCCACTCACCTTGTCCAAACACCCCTGCTCAGATGGTTGCTCATGACCATGTTCAGCTTTATTTAGTTTTTTTCAGGTTTTTTAGTATCTCTAAGGATGGAGATTCCACATCCTCCCTGGGAGATCTGTGCCAGTGTCTGACCACCCTCCCAGTGAAAACACATGTCCTGGTGTCCAGAGGGGACCTCCCCTGCCTCAGTTTCTGCTTTCCTGGCTCATGTTCAACCTGGTGCCCACCAGAATCCCCAGCATGTCCTGGTGCCTTGGTGCAAGACTTTGCCCTTGCCCTTGCCGAGTTTTGGGAGGTTCTCAGCTTGCTGAGGTCCCTGTGGGCAGCAGCACAACCCTCTGGAGTGTCACCCAGCCCTCCAGGTTTGGTGCTGGGGTTACACTCAGTCCCATCACCCCCATTACTGATGAAGAGATGACACCCACATGGCTGAAGAAGCAGGGCAGTGCTGACCCCAGATACACCCCTGGTGCTGCAACCAGAGCTTGGCCAATGATCAGCACCCCCAGGCCTGGCTCTTCAGGCAGTTCCCAACCCACCTCATCCAGCACACACAGGAGACAGTGCCAAAAACCTCCCAAAGTCTGGGCAGGCAACATCCACTGCCCTCCCCTCCACCTGTGAGCAGGCTGGAGAAACCCTTTGGAGACCCAGCAGCAACAGAGCCAAGCTGAGAGAAACCAGGGTGTTCCCCATGAAATAAACCCCAGTGCTGAGCCCCTCACACCCCAAAACCCCAGCTGGGAGAAGGAGGAGCTCACTTACCCCACAGTCTCGTCCCAGTCACACCAGAGGCGCTGGCCAATGCCCTCCATGCTGAGCTGGAACTGCTTGAGGCAGTAGTGCCGGATCATCCAGCCGTAGTCAGCCTCCTGGCACGCCGTGGCCGCGATGAAGTGCTGGGCTGCAAGACAGGCCAGGGCTGTCAGGCACTGTTGGGGGGTCCCAGCACCCCCACAGCCCCCAGACCTCACAGCTGAGCAACCCCAGCTCTTCAAAACCTCCTTCTCTCAGGTTTATTCCCCTCCTGAGACCCTGCACCCCCCCAGGCGCTCAGTGCTGATAAATCGGTTATTCAAGATGTGCTGGGTAACTCATAAATTAGTAAGGATGTGGATTTATTCTCTCCTGATGGCCCAAAATGCCTTAAAAATGTCCAGGTTTCGGGCTTAAAAAACAAGTAAAGGTGTGGGGTGAAGCTGGGGGAGGGGAGGGGAGGGGAGGGGAGGGGAGGAGAGGAGAGGAGAGGAGAGGAGAGGAGAGGAGAGGAGAGGAGAGGAGAGGAGAGGAGAGGAGAGGAGAGGAGAGGAGAGGAGAGGAGAGGAGAGGAGAGGAGAGGAGAGGAGAGGAGAGGAGAGGAGAGGAGAGGAGAGGAGAGGAGAGGAGAGGAGAGGAGAGGAGAGGAGAGGAGAGGAGAGGAGAGGAGAGGAGAGGAGAGGAGAGGAGAGGAGAGGAGAGGAGAGGAGAGGAGAGGAGAGGAGAGGAGAGGAGAGGAGAGGAGAGGAGAGGAAGTCTGCTGCTGACCCCTGAATAATGACCTGCACAGTGCCACACTTGGGAACAAATATCCACCTCTGATGGAGCACAGGGAAATCCATCAAATCCATCCCTGGCTGCACAGTGCTGACTGAATTCCCTCCTGGGAATGTGCCCCTGCAACTGCTTTAAAAACAGGGAATGATAAGGGGCTGCTTGCAGCCTCGTGCACAGTCAGTGCAACGTTGCTGGTGAGGGGAAAGGGAAAAGACAGTGATGCTACAAAGGCAAGGGGAAAAAAAATCCTTTGAGGAATGATTTAGTGAGCCTGGCTATAAATAATAGCTTTCCCCAAAGTGCCAGCTAGTGCCTTTGCAGCTCCTGGAGTGCATTGCAGACAGGCACCACATACCAGATCTATTTTTTGCTACGTGTGAATAACTCTCTGCTTTATTTTTATCTGATTTTTTTAACACGACAGAATTGAGCTGTTTATTTAGTGGCCAAGGGAGATCACCATGGGACACCATCCCTCTGCAGCCTCCAAAATGCTCAGAGCACTTAGGTACCAGCATCCCATGGCAATGGCTGGGAGTCAGGACCTGGTGGGAATTTGGGTGGGAAGGGCACCCAGATGTTGGCTGATGTTCTGGATGGGTGCAGGGCTTTGGTCTGACTTGAGATTAAACTGTGGGAGTTACTGAGCCAAGGGAAGTTAAAGAGCATTAAACCCTCACTGTTGCAAGAATAAAACTGAGTTTATCAAAATCTCATGCTCTGCCTAGCTGATACCAGCCAGGGGCACAACCTCAGCCAGGGATAAGGGATCTGCTCCAGATGGGAGGGTTTGACATGAAGCAAAGCACCAAGAGGAGGAGGAGGAGGAGGAGAAGGAGAAAGGAGAAAGAAAGGAGAAAGGAGAAGAAGGAGTAGAAAGGAGGAGAAGAAGAAAAGGAAGAAGCAGAAGAAGCAGCAGAAGAAGAAAAAGAAAGAAAAGAAGAAGAAAAGAAGAAAAGAAAAGAAGAAAAGAAGGAAAGAAGGAAAGAAGAACAAAGAAGAAAGAAGGAAAGGTGCAATAATTTTACACGAGGCAAATGTAAATGTTTTACAGACTGCAAATCTCAGTCCAGGCAGGCTCAAGGATGATTGATGGCCTGAAGGCTTTTCTCCCCTTGCCATCCCTTCCAATCTGGATGAGTCAAGTGAAGGAGTGACAGGGCTGAGCGAGCACCAGTATCCCAGGGAGGCTCAGGAGCCACCCCGGGGGTCACCACTCGGTGACAGCCGTGCACTGGACTGTGAAGGACAAGTGCCCTGTAAATATCACAGCCATCACCTGTCTGGACAGGCAGCTTGCAGAGAAAATGCTGCTGGGGAATGTGTCAGGTGCAGAGCAGGAGGGCACAGCAGAAGGACAAGGGACAGCAGGGGGGGAGAAGGGATTGAAAAGCAGGCAGACGAGCAGCCAAGGGGATTGAGGAGCACAGGAGGAAACAGAGGCAGGAAGGGATGAGTGAGACATGCAAAGCACACAGAAATTGAGGAAGGGAAAGCCACTTGAGGAAGTTCAGCAGTGATGCAGCACAAGGAGAGAGAAGCAAAGTAAGGATGGCCAGGCTTTTGCTGCATTTTGCCTGGCTTGGCTGCTCCCCACTCTCATTTGGGAGGAGCCCAGACAAGCTGTACCACAATCATCCTGAGGGATGCCCAAATGTTTCCTGATGGCCACATAGCTGCTTATGCACAATGGAGCTGGAGGAAAACACCTTAACCTTGAGTGGAGAGAGGAGAAGCACTGAATAAATGATGGGGAGGAAGCAACCACAACCTGGCTGCAAGCCACAGATAGCTGGTGGCCAGCATAAAAACCAGCCCTACTATTAAAAGAATCACCCAAACCAAGTGAAAACCAAACCCTGGGGAGCTTTAAGCACTTGCCAGTCACAGCAGATGCAGCTCTGGAGGTCCTTCAGAGGCAGGTGAGCACCTTGGTGTCCCCCTTGGACCTGCTCCTGAAGATGCCTCTCCCCCTGCATCTCCCACACCTCCACGTGGGCTCTGCAAATCCCTCAGCCCCAGGGACTGGGGAAAGCAGAGCCATGAGTGACCTTTGGCAAGGACATTTGATTTTGGACATGGTGAAGGGCTCCTTTGTGTCAGCCCCGAGAGGAGCGAGGCCCAGCAGGGTCAGTGTCAGTGCTGCGAGGATGGAGCTGGGCACAGCAAGGCAAAAAAAGCTCTTTTGTTTCCAGCCAACCCAGAGAACTGACTTCAGCTGTAACTGCACAATTTAAGGTCAAAGTGAGAAGCTCCTGCCACCTTTCCACACGGTCCCCACCTCACCCCACAGATCCCTGCTGCTTCACAGATTTTCCCCCAACCCCACTTCAGACTGGGACAGGCTCAGGGTTTGTAACAACAGGGGGAAAAAAAGCAGGGAGGGATTTTTGAATCTCCTGGCTCTCATTAAATGAGCAGAAGGTTTTTCTTCTCTCCCAGCCCTGCTGATGGAGATGGTGTAAGTCAGCTGCAGTGAGCTGTAAATAACTGAGCTCCAGAGCAGTCACAGCTCTGAGCTCAGCAGCATCCATCTGTGAAGGCTGCAAGGAGCTGCTGAATAACTGAGCTCCAAAACTCAACTGTACCAAGGCTGAGCTGCCTCCAAAGAGCTCCCCTCTCATGGGCCCCAGTCGCTGCCATTCCCTCAGGGAAAATGGCACTGAGAGCTGCAGGAATGCAGAGCTCCTCTGGGAGCATCCCCCTGGAGCCACACCGTGCCTGCTTGGCCTTTAGGTGCCTCGTGGACATGAGGAATCACAGAATCCTGGAATGGTCTGGGTTGGAAAGGACCACAAAGTTCATCCAATTCCAGCCCCTGCCATGGGCAGGGACAACTTCACTATTCCAGGTAGCTCCAAGCTCCATCCAACCTGCCCTTGGACACTACCAGGGATCCAGGGGCAGCCACAGCTTCTCTGGGCACCCTGTGCCAGGGCCCCTCCTTCCCAACATCCCATCTAATCCTGCCCTCTGGCAGTGGGAAGCCATTCCCTCTTCTTCTATCACTAGAGTTGTTGATGAACAACCTTCCCTGCTGAGAGAATCCCTGATTGCCTGTTAAAAGATGCAATATGAAGGACCTTGGTTTGCCTCCTCACAGGGAACACCTGGAGAGCAGTGGTGAGGAGGTGATTGGAGGGATGGCTTTTGCAGGCAATCCCAGATCCTCATGATTGCCCTGGGATTGATGTCCTGGAGAGTCCCAGCAAGCATCCACCAGGACTCAGCTTACTGAGGGTTAGTGCAAAAAGCCTGTCACACATTTATCTCAGCAGAACTACAGTGCTGGTCCTGAATTGTTACAAAAATTTCAGGAAGAGAGAAGACAACTGGACTTTCCTAAACTGCATTTCTCAGAGCTGGAGCCTGGGACAGAAACAGTTTTGGGGACACCACTTCTCTGTGAGCCCACACATCTGTCACAGTGATGGTTCACCACAAAAATCCCTGAGCTTTCTCTGCAAAAAACATCTTGTACTTCACATCACGATGCTTCTGCACAATTCCATGGTCTCTGGCCTTTTTCTCCTCAGTGTTCCAGGAATTCTGAGAATTTTTGGGCTTCTCTTGCTGGGATGTGCAACCAACCCCACAGGGAAGCAGAGGCAGGGAAGACTGAGAGCCTGAGAACAGATTTGAGAATTTCAGACTGGCACAGCAAGGCATGTTCCCATTTCCCAGGCATTTCTGCAAGTACCCCTGATGGTGCTGAGTGAATGATGAAACCATTTGATGACACATGCAGACAATGCACCACACCATCTGGATGGACTGTCAGGATTTTTGGGGAGAAACTGTTCAGGGCTTCCTAGCAAAGAGCAGGAAACAGGCAGACATTCATCCCAAAGCTGAACCCCAAAGATGGCAGATGATTGCCAAGTGACACAGCAGGGCTGGCACTGGCACATGTGGCACCAGCAAAGCTCTGGGCTCTGAGAACAAACACCCCAGTATCTTCCCCTGGGCTTCTCCCAAATTCTCAGACCTCCCCTGTGAAATGATTAGTGCTCTCAACAAGCTCCAGATGGAAACAGGCTGCTCTCCCCTCCTCTTGAAGGTGGTGGTTTTACTGTTTTACTGAGAACAAGCCTCGAGGTCTGGACTTGGCTGCAGAATAAAACACTCACAGGAGGGTGGGGAGAGGACATGGGGCAGGAGGCAGAAGATGAGTGTGAAAAACATCCCAGTTTGCAGCCACAAAAATGGAGAAATCGTCCCTTCCAGCATCTGCAGAAGGCTGGGAAGGGTCTGGTACCCTCTGCTTAGAAACACCTTCCACTGGGGCTGCTTCTGGCAGAGGCTTCAGAGCTTGGTTCACCAGGAAAAAAGGAAGCTGGTGTTTAGCTGGAACACTTTTTTTGGACAGAAAACTGCAGGTGTTGGGGCTGGGGACAGCAGGGTGGCTGACCCAGCACTGTGCCCTCCTCAGGAGCCATCTGGTGCCAGCTCCCCTCGCTGCCAGCCCGGGCTGTGCCCCCGCAGGCAGCCGGAACCTCCGAGCCTGGCAGGGCTATTTCCGTCCGGGATTTGCACAGGGAATCGATTTTTAAGTCTCCCCTCCCTGCCTGGCTGGCTCAGGGATCCAGCAGCAGCTCCAGGGGCTGTGCAGCAGCTCAGGAATGGGGATGGATGAAGGAGTCTGAGCCCTGCAGGTGATCATGGGGGAGACAGAGACCTGTGCAAGATCATCCCATTCCCAGACTGCTCACGGACGCTTCAGGAGCATCCCAAAGTCCCCAAACCAGGCAGCTTCTGCCTCCCCAGCCACTGCTGGGGCACTGTCCCTTCATCTGCAGGACTCTCTCCCAACACAGCCACTCAGGATGTAAATTAAAAGGGAATTCACGGGATCTGTGCTGAAAGGGAGAGGGGATTTTCCACCACACCACTAAACCACAGCACAGTGAGGACTTTGGAGGCAGAGCTGGGGGCTGGGGGGAGATGTGCCCATCTCCAAGCACCAGAAATGCTGATCCCAGGATGTCTTGGACAGGCTGCCAGTGCTCACTCAGAAGAGGAGGAGGAGGATCCCCCTCCCTGCCCTCTGCTCCAGGGGGCTGCAGATGGAGCAGCAGAAGGAAAGCACAGAGCCACTGCTTGAACAGAGCATGGACACAGGGACAGCTCCCCTGGGAGCTCTGCAGACAGAAAGCTCATCCCAAATTCTGCCTGTCCAACAGCTTCACTACCACAAAGCCTCAAAAGGACTCCAGGGAACTGGGATGGGGGAAAAGTCACTCAAGCTGAGAGGGGAAAAAAAATCTCACAGTAGGGGAAAAACTTGAAATGAGAAGAGGCAGGGTTAGGATACAGCCCATGGTGGGAGTGCCATGGATGAAGTACCTTGGGAGATACAGACACTGAATCCACAGCCAGCAGGGAAAGTCATCCCTGCTCAGCCAAGCTGGGGACAGGCCCCTGTTAGGGACCAAAGGGACCAAAGGTTTCCACCTCTTAGGGAAGGTGGTGGGCCTGAAGAGCCCTCTGGGGCCCATCCACAAACCACTTGTTCCCATTAAGGGGAAGTGCACCCACAACCTAAAGGCCTTTAATCTGATTTATTAACTCAGGGACTTCATCCCTGCTCCTGCAATGGTTATTCCTTTCATTTTATTACACTAAGCAAAATAAAGAGAAAGCTGCTTTTTTTCTTTTCTCCCAGCCAGCATTAATGAGGTGTTTTGCATACAGCTGAACATCATCATGAAATCCAAAATGATCCTCCCAGGTTCTAAATCTGGCATCCTGTTGTGCCTGCAAAGGAAGGAAGTGATTTACCCCTCAAGCTGGCACTTGGCTGATTTGTAAGCATTTACTTTTTGCTGGGTTGGGGACACTTGAGTTTTTGTTGCCATTCTATAGCTACTCCAAGCATCCTAAGAGGGCACAAAATAAACTGCCTAAAAATAACTGCCAGGGAAATATTAGTTGCAAGTTAAGGTGGGAGTCAGCTGCTGGAAAGCAAAGCCTGTCTGGGGGCTTTTGGGGGCTCAGAGGTACCACTGCACTGTGTTACTCCTCTTTCAAGGCCAGTATTTCATGAAGCACCTACAACAGCCAATCCATCCCCAAAGGAAAGATGATTTAGCACCATTCCAATCCATACAAGACTCCATGTAACAGCTCCTGTAACATGCAGAATATGGGATTAAAATGAAAATGCAAAATAAAGGTTTGTACTGTGTAGCCCAGTGCAGGGCAGTCCTGCTTAGCAGGGTCACAAGGGGTTTTCTTTTTGCCATAAAAAGAAAATGCTGTTAAATAATATTTAATATTAACTACTAAATACACTGCAATAGGCTGCTCCAAGGAACTGGATGAGGGTCTTTCTCTCCTTGCCTCAGTTTCCCATCTGTATTAGCACAATTTATGGTATGGCCTTGTTATCCATCAGAGGCTGCCAAGCACATTTCCAGGACTTCTCTTACATGTCCCCAGACTTAATTCTGTAGAAGACAGAATGACACATACCTTTATTTTCCCACTAAAATTCACTCACCAGGTAAAATAAAATCAAAAGCAGCCGAGACGGGAGGAAGGAGAAAGTAAATCAAAAGCCAGGCATGCTGAAACCCAACTGCTGGCTGACTGCACATCAGGGGAGGGAAAAATCTGCCACGAGCTGTTAGTTATAAAGATAATTATATTCTTGATTAATAGCAGGGGTCTTTGGGAAAATAGTTCTTCTTGATTTAATTAATGGAGGAAAACCACAGGCTTCAGACAGGCACTGGCAATGTCTGTACAGCCCTGACTTCACCCATGGCCACCATCACCTCACAAGGGCAGGGGGAAGAAAGGAGGGATCCCCACTGATTCTGTGCACCCCGAATCCAGGGGCTGAAGGGAACCAGCCACATCCCCCTGCCCTCCCAGGGAGGATTGTGGTGTCCAACATTGCCATCCCAACACCGTAATCCAACCTTAGAGCTGGGCTTAGAGTTATTTTTAAAACATCAACAAAGCACAGATGTTGGTTTGGTCTCAAAGCCAGGCTGGTCCTGTTGCACAAAGCTAAGGAGAAACGATCAGCCACCACACTCCAGATCTCAGGAATGTGCCAAAGGCAAATGTACTCTCCTTCCACCCCGGGGATTATTTTTTCCTTTGGCTATTTCAGTTGATTGAGGCTAAAATAAGAACAGGGAAAAGCAACACCAAGGTTAAAAGTGCCTGGCATTGGTTTGGAGACAACACACTGTGATCCTGCTGGTTCAGGTTTCAACGTGTGTTAAAGAGATTTTCTGCTACATGGGACTAGCAAACATTTTATTGAATTACCCTTCAAGATAAAAAAAAAAATCACTGTCTGGGCAATCTAACGGGTTTCCCATGAATAAGCACATAATGCGTAAATACAAAAATTTCTCAGGGAGAAAACCAAAATAACCTCAGTGTCATGTTGGTGCAGCCATCACAGGCTGCAGACAATGGCAGTTTCACTAAATACTCTCAACACTGAGTTTCCAGACTAAAATCTGCTGCTGAGCCACGTGAGCAGCCTGGGAATCACCACAATCATTTATTTTCCTTTTCAACAGAGACTTCTCAATGTGGTTTTCCTCCCTTCCAGCTGAAGAGCACACAGATTTTGCACCTCCCTACAACTCATCCACACAGCACTGCTGCTTTCCCAGCAAACCTTACTGAAAGGATAAAGGGAAGCCCAGGGGATCACCCTTGGCTGAAATCAGGGGGTTTTCACCCAGCCTGCTGCCTGCCTCCCCGTTGGGGTTCTGCTCTGAGGTGTCAAGATGTGCTTTCAGATCCCCAAAAGCTCATGCTGTTGCACAGAGACAAGGGACTGAAAGCACGGAGCAGCTTCATTAGTGGATTTGATGATTAAAAGCAGCCAGCTCTGCAGGCAGCACAATGGCAGACAGGGACCAAGACTCATTCCCTGGTAATCACCCACCCACAGCAGGAACTGACCTGGCAAACCCCAGGCACGCCAGAGTTTAGAGGAGAAAAAGGCATTTAGCTGTCTGAGCGAGCTGAAACGCTGCACTTCCTCCTCTAATGGGCTTTTAATGCTCCTCGTGCTCCAACCCGCTGATGTTTTCAGTCCTTGCTTGATGCAGGGTCTGGGCTGCGAAGGGCTCTGACCACAACCACGGCTTTGGGGCCCAAACCTCCCCCGAGAAATGACAGAGCCAGACTTTGCATCCAGTCAGAGAGACAAAACAAACTTGCCAGAGCAGAGCAGAGCAGTGACTCCAGATTCCCACCCACGGCTTTCCAGGCTCTCCCTCAACTCTGCCATAACCCCAACATCGATTTCCAGCCCTGTGAAACGTGGAAGATGCCAGCCCCATCCTCAGCCATTATGAGGGCTCTCATTTCACTCCATCCAGGCCATGGCATTTGTATTTTCATCACTCACAGCCTCCTGGGTCAGCACAAACAGTTACGGCACTGGGGCTTCACGGCTCTTAAATTCAGCATCATTTCAGAGTTAATAAATGCAACCCCAAGAGGCTTCCTGACCAGATCACACAGCCTTCAGCCAGCCCACGAAATCCATGTGCCACTGGTTTCTGCAGGAAAACGACTGGCATGTACGGGAGCAGTACAAGAAATTACAGGGTGGAGGCAATTTTGTTGTCCCTATCCACACACTTTTCTTGTGATGCATAGGAGGTTTCAGAGATGCTCTGAAAGGGAGGAGGAATGTTTTACTTTATTGTCAGGGATTTCCAACAGGCCACTCTCTAAATATTGAGGAGAGTTTTCTCAGAGAGGTAGCACCCTTAAATTCAACTTTAAAGGGAGGTCTAGCTTTTTATAAAGGAGGCACTCAAGCTGAAATCAGCAGTAGGCATTACCGAGTGTGCTCTGGGCTGAGAGAAGACACAAAGGACTTCAATTCCTGATTTCCAGGAGAGGTCATGAACAGTGCCCACAAGTTTTGTTCTTAAGAAAGCATCATTTTCTGTAGACTGTGCAAACACAGCGCGGCACAGCACAGACAGAAGGTGCAGGGAATCAAGAAGATATTAATGTTTTACTGACCTTATTTGCAATTGCCTGTTACCTCTCACAGCAGTAGTTATCTACACCCAAAGAAATCCAAGCAGCCCAGCACTGCCCTTGAACACCAAAATACAGTACAGAGCTGAGCGTGGTGCCAATCATCGCTGGAGCCTGGCTCATCCCCTCCTCCCCGAGCAGTCTCTGCAGGAAGCTGCAGTCAAAACCCAGGAAAAGCCTCATTTTACCTTAATGGAAGTGGTTACCTTGGGGTACAGCAGGATCCCTGGCCTGTTGGATGAGACTGGGCTTTTTAGGATGGCTGATTCCCTGACTGTCACTGTTTTTTAAAGACTGCAGCCAGTGGTGAAGTTCCTTAAAGCTTGAGCTTTAAGAGAAAGGTTTTTCTTTCAAACCCTTCCCCTTAAAAAAAAAATAAATTCTCACTTTAAAACACCCTCATAGGTGCAAATCATGGTGATTTCTGGGCACCCAGCTGGCACTTGCACGGTGTAAAAAGGTTGGATCTTTTAGTTACATGTGCTCAAAGTAAAAAAATCCCAGGAAGAGGATGTAGTGAAAACCACATCCACAGCACCAAGATCAGCTGCCACCGGGCACCTGGTTCACACAAGAGGCAGATCCTGCTGCTTCTGAGCCTACTGGGGACAGAAAGGAGCAGCCTGGAGCACTTCGAAAAGTTTCAGCTCCCCAAGCAAGAGAAGGGAGAGTCAGGAAAAGGAGCCAGGGGCTGGGAAAGCAGAGCAGAGAGCGATCCTAGCTCCCAGGAGTTCGTGCTCCCTGCACAGCGTTCTGCAGCCAGGAACGTGCAGCCTTTCCCTGCAAGCCAGCAGGGGGAATGTGCCTGGTCCAAGGGCACAGGCTGCTCCTGCCCCTGCAGGGCTCAGGAGTAGTAAATAGTTAATTACGTGGTACTGATAAGCACATTATGTGCAGCACGGCTCAATGCATTATTCACCAGGGCTCGCGGGAGAAAATCAGCACAGGGGAAGGAAGGAGAAATTTGTGCTTCCTCAAAAAGCACTTTGATTTCGTGGAAGATCGGCGTTAGGATGCGGGTGTACTGTTTCCCTTCGCAGTACCTTAAATAAACACATTCTTACACAGCACGAACGTCCCTCGGAGCTTTAGCTGTGGGTACACAGATGAAGCACAGCACAAATCTCTACCTGTTGCACTGAAATGCCAGCAGCAGCGAAGAAACCGAACAGGCATGGAAACAATGCAAGCATTTCCAACCCCACCACCGGTAAACCCCAGAACATCCAATCTCAGCTCCTTCAGGCTGCCTCCTCCTCCCTGCGGCTCAGGAATGGGAAAACTCAAAATCCAAAGGCAGTAATTAAACATTTGCAACGAAAGGCACGGACAGGAGGCAGAACCCGCCTCGGTCCATCTCAGCTAGCGAGCAGGGAGTCCCCCACAAAGAGGCTGTGTCCCACAGCATCACCACCCCACTGCTCCCGGGGCTACGCGCCCTGGAGTCATTTCTCCTTTCGATTCCCCACCGCTGTGTCGCCCGCGCAGCCAGGCAGGAGCCTGGCCGCGCTTCAGGGAGAGCGGGGACAGCACGGCCGAGCCCAGGGCGAGGGGAGCCCCGCGGAGCCTCGCCCGCCGCCCCAGCGGCTCCAGGGAAGTTGTGTCGCGGCGGCCACACTTACCCAGGACGAAGCAGAGGAAGCGCCGCGGGAGCAGGGCCATGGCCCCGCGGCAGGAGCGGCTCCGCTCCCGGGGCCGGGCGGGCTCCGCGCCCGCGGCGCTGCCAGAGGGGCGGGCCCGGCCCCGCCCGGCTCCTCCTGCCCCGCTCTGCCGGGGGGCAGCGGGATGGACCGGGCTCCGCTTACCGCCCTCCCAGCCCGGAGCCGCGGCACAGGGAGCAAACAGCTCCCCAGGGAAGCACGGAGCAGTCCTGCTTCTTCATGCGCTCTCCTTAATCCCGCTTCTTTCTCCCTAGCTAAAAAATGCTGCCTCCCCCTTTATAGCGTTGAACGTACAATGAACGCGATTGAAGGAGAAAGGTTTAAGGTTTCTTTATTTTTTTATTCGTTCCTGAGCTCCTACAGCTCCACCTGCAGCTCGTTGCCGAGCTGTGCCTGAGCAGCAGAGCCGGCCCGGGCTCCTCAGGTGCTCCGGATCGGGATAAACCCTTGGGAGCAGGGCAGGACTCTGCCTGCAGCAGGGTCACCGCCCCACAAATCGCTTCTCCCACGCTTGAAGTCAGCTCTCCCTTCCAAGGCAAAAAGGTCAATTAAAAAGTGAACGTGAAGGAACATCAGTGTGCTAACTCCAGTCTTTCACACCGGGCACACACCTGCTTTCCGAGAAGAACAGAGCCAGTTCCTCCCCAACTATTATCACCTGCCTAATGCCAGAGCCAAGGCCGGGAACAGAAACAGCAACAGCTGCTGGGAATGACGTGGAACAGCAAAGCCTGGGACTGCTCCCACCCTGACGGAGCAGGAGACACCAAAGCTGGGGCCTCGGCATACTACAACGCCACAGCTCTGCCACGGACAGGGAGCAGAAGAGGTCTGGAAACAGCACAGCACTGCCCCAACTTTTTCTGAAGAACAAATGTTAACCTTTATGACAGTAAACAAGGCTGCTCTTTCCAGCAGCAACTGCAGCAGGATCTAGAACAAAGCACAACAAAGACTGAGTGAGTAGAGGTGAGCTCTGAGCAGAATCACCCTCTCTTATATGTGTTACATACCTGTTCCTGACTATGGAAAATGGGGATTCTTTTTCTCCCCGTTATTTACTGATGACGTGGTCATTACACACCTCCCTCATGGTGAAAATAAAAATTAGCAAAAGTCATCATCTCCCACACAAAACAGCAGGATAAAAATACTCTAATAGGAACAATCAGGACTGCAGAGCCCACGCACCATAATCACTCCACGAGGAAGGCACATTTCGAGGCTGTTATAACCTCACTGACTGAAAACGCTTCCAACATGAGGTTTTAATTCTGTGGGGATGAGTGTCTGTCCCTATCTGCACTCCTGTGAAAGTCACACAGGGCATAATTATGAAGACTTTTCCTTTTTGCAGGAAACCTGGTAGTGGCACTGCTAGGAAGTACCTGAAGCAAGCATGAGTAGACCAAACCAAGGATGGATAGACAGATTCCTGGAATTCTGGGCCGTGGTTTTAGCACGTTCAGCTTCCTGCAGTGCCACACGACTGTGCAAAGGGATCAGTGTGAGAAAACGACAAGACACAATCTGGTTGTGTCAGGTTTCCAGCCCCCAGACAGAACTCGGTGCTCTGACTGAAGTGAGGCAGCGCTGGCGTTTCTGTGTGAGGCTACACGAGGCCCGGCCATTAGGTGTCAGCTTTGCACCGAGCTTGTGTGACAGCGCCCTCGGCAGAGCTCAGCACAAGCAGGTCAGTAATGAACCACAGCACGCCAAGCTTTGTACCATTTGAGCTGTTCTACAGCTCCCAGCCTTAGAAACATTGCTCCAGGGAATTCACCCTGCCACCTCTGCAGGGCTCCAGGCTGCAATATTCACCTTTTTCAGTGCTTCTGCTGAGAGCAGCACACTGATCTCCTCAGAACGGCAGAGGTCTGCTCCTCAATAGAACTGATGGCCAGGCCACTCAGGACACCTTTGTTGATTTTCCTCACCTCCTTCACAGCCTCCACAATTTCATCTCTGTGGGAATTGAAGAAGTAACTGTTAACATCACATTTTGTGCCACACATTTAGCAATTAGTCACCATCTCCATTACAAGTCAGGGCTGCAAAGAAACCCAAATGTCTCACCTGCTGAATTCTGGATGCCTTTCTTGAAGTCTCTTTACTAACTTGGTAAAGCTGCTCAAGTTCAGTGCATAAGGAGAAACAAAGATACCAGATGGGTTAACAGAGGAACAAGTGGATGTTTTCAGCAGGGAATTTTCCCCAGGCTCCTGGAATTGCATCAAAATAAGGAAAAAATGCATGGGGGTTAAACATTGTACGGGTAATACAACACCATTTCCTACAGATAAATAGAAAATCTTAAACCCACAGAATGGTTTGGGTTGGAAGGCACTTTAAAGCTCACTTTATTCCTGCTACTTTCAATTAGAGCCAATTACCATTTCCCAAAGGACCAGCATGTTTAATCCCCAAAGACAGCAAATCTGTCTTTTATGAGAGCAACCCCAGCAATTACTGATTTGCTCTTTACTCTCAAAGGACCAAGCTGAGCCAACACAAAACACTCTGTATGAAGAGGTTTCTTAGATTTTTGCTAGAAAATCCAAGAGTTTCTCTCCCCAACATCTTTCCTGTATAAAACCATATGACACATTAAAAAAATAGGTGTCACAAGACAAAAAAAATCTAGTGCAAATGGGTAAATTCCAAATTGTCCTAGGATTAAGAAAAAACAGCTGAGTGTCATAGTTTGATGCAGGGGCAAAAGAATGGTGCTTTCACTCTTCTGCCACATGCCAGAAATTTATTACCAATATGCAACATTTTCTCACCTGACATAATTTTCTATCTATTAAAGGTTATGAGACAAGAAGATTTAAGGCTCTTAGTTTGCCCCACAAAGGAGTGTTAGTAGTAATTACTTGCCTTTTGATTATCTCCAAGCAAAGACTGTGCCAGCTCTTGGCTAGGTGAATTCAGATCAGGGCACTTGGTAGTCAATGTGGAGTATGAAAGAAGCCTTAAAGAGGCAAGAAATTCCTTCTACAAATTAAGAACAGACCTACCTCAGGCACTGAGGGTTTTGGGCTATCACCATGAACAGAAGAATGTTGATTCCCACTTCTCACTGTCTTCACTTCTAATAATAAATGCAAGAAAGCAAAGAGTTATTGACTGTTCTGTGCTGACGCCTCCGTAGATTTTGGAAAGCCTACTTAGAAGAAAACTAAGGGAAAGAAGAGACTCTTCTAACAGAAAATGAGTGTCCTGAGAAGCATAGCAGTTCAGTCTGTGGAACATCTTTTCCCTGAGTGTTTCCTGAGATTTTAGGAGGCAGAGGAAACACGGCTCTGAAGTAACAGTGCCAGTGCTGAAGGCTGATACACAGAACCCCCAAGCTCTCTGCCTTCAACACCCCGGGACTTCTCACCACACACAGCTGGGACTCCAGTCTCCAAACACAAACCATTTGCATCCCACTCTTGAGAGTCCAGCATGAGAAGGAAGCACAGAAAGGAGGACGAGGAGGAAAAAAAAAAAAGAAGAAAGATTTCCAACTATGTGATTGGCTGGGCATTTACTAATTTGAGTTCAAGCTCTGTAAGTGAAGTTTTCAAGGAAAAACATGGATGGATGAAAACAGCCGAGTACAAGGATTCACTGCTAGTGAATGAGAAAATCAATCTGAAAACCCAGCTGGCATTTTTTCCAAGTTTACTTCTGTTTGGAGAAGGAACAGAGCACTCCAATAATAAACACCATTGTTTGGTTTATCAGCTTAAAGCACACGACTTTACCTCTTGAGTCAGTCGAGTCTCGTTTTCCTTGCTGCCTTTTCATTGTTCTGCACATTACTGAAACATCTGCCACTGACAAGTCTTCCTTAGCATCAAACCAATAGTCACTCCCTTCTTCATTTTTTACACAGCCTTGGCAGTTGGGATAAAATTCAAGTGTTAAAATTCAAACCATGGTATGCTACATAAATGAGTATCAAGTTTCTGTACTACATTTCAAAGAGGTGACATTACTAGTTTGGAATTCTAATTTAAGTAGAAACTTTTTTTTCAAGATGTAAGTAATAATATAGAGCTATTATCACTTATCAATAAATTTTCATAGCTGATAAATAAATACACCATCATAGAAAGGGCACCTTATATATGTTTTACCCACAATCTCTCTCCTCCCCTGAAAACTTAGCTCAAAATAAAGGATGATTTTTACTAGGAGCAGATCACTCACCACGTTCCAGAGCCTGATCTTTAGGCTGCTCTTCCCATGTCTCAAGGGAAGCAGAGTCACTTGGATGACCACCACCAGCCTGTGACTTCCCCTACAAACACATTTCAGTGATACCACAGCACTCCCAGCAAGTTATTTTTCAGATTACAAGTTATTTTTCAGAGTATCAGCCCAAGAAGTGGGTGAACTTTAAAAAGTTCATCTGCTGATAACCCTCAAGGACCCCCCAAGTTATTTTACTTTGAAAGGGCAATTAAAATTGTGAGCATATGAGCTACATTTGCAATTAGTGGAGAGGAACCCAGGCTGAGAGCCCTGAAGACTCTGATCACATTTGCAGATACCTAAAAAGAGAAAATACTTCTCAACATTACCATGTCCAAAACCCAGGAGTGAAGAATTCCCTACCCTATTGGCAGAAATCCCCTTTTCTTGCTGTTTTAGTTCTTCCAAGTCAGCTTTCCCTTCACCTGAAAGATCACTGAAACACATCCAAGAATTTAATACAAAATATGGGACAATTATTTTAAGTTCTACAGTAATTTAAGTATTTCCAGAAGCTCACAGGAAAATAAACATACTTAATAAATCTTGGCTTTTTTCACTATATCTTAATAGTTTTCAGTGTGATGTTCAGATGTATTCATTACAATCTGAAATACCTGCAGAACTTTTACTAATTATTTTCAACACAAAATAATTGCCTTTACTTTTTCATCTCCACTTACAGAAAGTCACTGCACATGGTTCCTGAACGTGTTCTATCACGCACCTGCCTCAAATATAAAGTTATTTTTCTATCATCCTTCATATCGGAATGATAATCTTAACAAAACAGTTTCATATTATCTCTTCATATTATCTCTGCTGGCAGTAAAGTCTTTCTGGAGTTTTTTGTGGTGTGGGATTTTTGGGGCTTTATTTTTTTGTTGCTTGGTTTTTGCCATTATAACTGGAGACAGATTTTTAGTAGTGAAAGCAGGGAATCAGGAAAATGACCTGTAAATTGAAAACTTTTACTATCAAGATAGTAAAGACACTCCCTGGTTTGCATAGTAGAACACCACAGAGGAAAAATGCCACTAAAATAAAAGCATTGTGCCCACAGGGCAATGCTGATCTTTCAACTAAACAACAACTATTCATCCTGAAATAAAGAAATGACAGGTTTAACACCTTATAAACTCATTTAACTCAGTAAGAGCAACAAATGAAAGCTACTTACTCAGAGTAAAGACTCTTTATGAAAACCTGAAAAAAAAAAAAAGGAGGAAGATTTACCTATAATTATCTCAATTATGAAAGAATTTGTATTTAAAATATAAAACAATGTTAAGCAATTACCTTGGAGGGGATGTAAAAGGAAGAGATTGGGGAAAACTTCAGCTCAACTGACAGTGGTGGAAGTTCTTTTAA
The DNA here is from genome assembly GCF_009819885.2 of Catharus ustulatus. Taxonomy (NCBI): domain Eukaryota; kingdom Metazoa; phylum Chordata; class Aves; order Passeriformes; family Turdidae; genus Catharus; species Catharus ustulatus. The sequence continues at coordinate 2,640,182 of NC_046227.1, read as the reverse complement.
AGGTATGCCCGTGTTTACTTTCGTTCTCATGTTGCTGTAGTTACTGTCCAGCTCATCCAAAACCAACAAGAGAGATGAATGCAACTCAGTCTTCTTCTCACAACTATTAAAATATGGGTAAGAAAGCAACATCAGCTCAGACACTTCACTGATTTTACAGCTTCTGGAGATGCCCAAAGCTTTTACAGGGTTTAAAGATCCCTCTACATTATACCAGAACACAAATTAACAACGGTATTGTGCCTCACTTGGGTTTCATTCCTGGAAAAAAAGCAGGATTTTGGGACTTTGAATGCTACAAAATAAATATTAAAGCTGGAAATAAGACTTGGGGGTCCTCTGGACTAATTATAAACATTCCTAGAAGCTATGGATAGAATCCAGCAGCACCATTTAGCAATTTTTGCCTGATAACCAGTTCCCCATTTGATTTTAAAGGACATTAAAGCACATGCCTCCCAAAATAGGTGTTTTCCTCCAAAGCCAGCTCATAAACCTTCAAGCAGTGCTGGTAGCACATCTCATAATGGATGGCCAGGAGCTGCAGCTCTGCTTCAACTGCTCTCTGCAGGATTTTCTGACAGCAGCCTGATGCACAATTCTTCCCAGTTTGCTTGTTGGGTTGGTCTGGCCTTTAAAATAATAACAACAAAGTATTTATTCCAGGGCTTCAAGATTTTGTTTACATTTGTGGTGTTTTATTTTGAAGCTTGCCAGAAGCTATTTCTAGTATGATTTAAGGAAAATCCTATTTAGCCCACAATAATTACGGCATTACAGTCAGTTTTGTCAGAGAGGTGGGAACCACACAAGCACCATCATTATCTGTATCCAAAAAGTGAAGTCTTAAGAACAAAAAGAAACTTAGCAACGTTGTGGATCTGCAAATGCACTTATTTTGTTTCCATTTCCATGAAATAATTTAGGTTGGAAAGGACTTCTGGAAGTCTGCAACTGCTGAACAACGCTGCTTTGGTCTTTGTTCAGCCTCAGGAGGTCTTCAGCTCACTCTCCTCACCTGGCCCCTGCAGCAGAAACTGCTGCCCAGCAAGCTTTTAATAGCAACAGTTTTGCCAAGCCACAGACAACCTTGAAAAACCCTCTTTCCCACAATCTCAAATTCCAAAACCCAGAACAACCCCTGACCCACCTGCTGGTGCTTGCCTTCCAATCACAGATACACAGATGATCATTTGATCCCAGCTTTTCAAATAAAAAATAAAAAGTCAAAAGTTACAGATCCATGCAGACAAGTTAAAAATTTTAGAGACTGGTTTGGTGGCCCTTCTTGTTTAGTGTCCATTACCTGCACGTGTGAGCTCTGAGCTCGGAAGGACCATTCTGTGTTGGAAGCAGCATCCACGGAGGTTTGAGCCAGCCACCCCACGGGCCGAGTTTTGCTCATCATGGTTACCTCTGTGTTCACTGCCCTGGAGCACAGGCACACCTGGGCACTGCTGCTTCTGCTCGCTGGGAAGCCAGCTCTGCAATCACCCACAGCCTGCACAGCCGCAGAGACACTGGGAATGCTCCTCAGGGCTTCACCGCGCTTCCCATTCCCAGCACCGGGGCTCCCACTAGAGGATCTGTCTGCAGGAATGTCTGGCTCCACTGCTGCGCTCTGGGTGGGGCTTTCACTCTCTCCAGGCTCTTCTTGCCCTGCTGCCATCTGGGGTGACACCTTGTCACTCATCACGGGCATGTCCTGCACCTCTGCAACCTCCCCCTGCCCAGAGAACTCACTGGAGTTGTTCTTCTCCTCCTCATACTCCTCGTGAGCACTGAGATACTCCAGCTGCGAGTCTTCGCCTAAATCCTCACCCAAACAGGAGGTCTGGGTGAAGCAGCTCCTTTGGCTCCTTTTCACTTCCATGGTTCCACTTCCAACACCCTCTCCTTCTCGGGAATCCACACAACTCACTGCCACAGCAACCTCTCAAAGTCACTGGTTTCGCTCTCCCTGCCTTAATAAAATAAAGAGAAGTTCAAGATGCTTCATGGTATACCAAAGGATGAAAAAACACATTAAATTAACCATCCTGTTTTCACCTACTGCGTGCTACTAGGGCGGGTAGGAATTCTACAGCACGCTCCTAAAGAAATCCCAAGAGCTAATTTCTGAATTGGTGGAATCCCTGCTGACAGTGAGCTGTTCACACCATACAGTACACAAAGTGTTCAAACAAAGGTTATCTGCATTAAGGAAGAGGTGAACTCTGAGCTCTGTGCCTCCCAAAAACCAAAAACCCCTTGGGTGTTGGACAAGGTGGAAATTAAAGCACATTCCTCTAAATTAATATTCAAAAGTTCAAATATTCGAGCCTTCCCCTATGCCAGGCTGCTCCAAGCCCCATCCAACCTGGTCTTGAACACTTCCATGGCTTAATTATAAACTTCTACACTTATTTTTGCCTCAAAACTGTTGTCCTTTTTTACTATGTTAACCCTACCTTCACCCTTTAATTAAAGCTTCGAACAACTCCGTGGAATTAAAAAGCTGAACGCTGCCAAACCACATCCCAGACGCTTATACAGAAATAATAACATTATTAGGACAGAGAAGTGACTTTTCCCCTCTCACTTTTCCCTTGAGAACAAGAACCGATACACGCCCGAGCCTCAGACAAGGTACAACAACCCTGCTGTCGCTGCTAGCGACACAACCAAACGCTGAACCACGGCCGAGCCCATCCCCACCTCAGCGAGGCTCAGGGCAGCCCTGAGGGCAAACCCCGGCGCTCCCGCTCACCCAGGGAACGAGCTGGCTGAGGGCAGGGGAGTCCTGAGAGCAACCCCGGTGCCTCCGCTCGCCCAGGGGAACCCTCCTACGCAAGAACGGGATCTCACCGCCGCTCCAGGGGAACCCTCCTGCGGGAGAACGGGATCCCACCGCCGCTCCCGGCCAGCCTGAGGCACAGCCCCGGACCCGCTCCCGTCACCGCGGCCCGCGCCTCACGGCCCCGCCACGCACGCGCCCAACGCCCGCCGCCGCGGCCCGCGCTCATTGGCTGCGGGGCGCAGCGCTCCGACGCCTGATTGGCCAGCGCGGAGCCCGCTCTGGCCGCGTGCACCTCCTCCCGCCTTCCCTCAGAGGCAGAGCCGCCATATCTCTCCAAAACTGGTGCAGCTGGATCCCTTTAAAGGCGGTGTCTCCATATCCGCCCAGAGTCGGTACCACTGTGCTCCCTCAGAGCCGGTGCCGCCACATCCCCTCCAGAATTAGTACCGCTGTATCCCTTTAAAGGTGGTATCTCGAAATCCTCCCAGAAGCGGTACTACTGTATCCCCTCAAAGGTGGTACCGCTGTGCCCCTTCACGGCTCTCCCGTCACGGGTCCTTCTTTCCTCTCAGGGTCCCTTCTCTGCCCTCAGGGTCCCTTCTCTCCCCTCACGGATCCTTCTCTCCCCTCACGGCTCTCCCGCCGCCGAGCACTGACAGACCAAAGCGCAGCCGGCAGGGAGGGAGCACAGCAGCTCTTATACGGCTACTACAGAATCACAGAATTATCCTGAGCTGCAAGGGACCCACGAGGATCATGGAATCCAATCCCCGGCCCTGCACACGACATCCCAACAATCCCACCCTGCGCCTCAGAGCATTGCCCAGACTCTGGCAGTTCCTTGAACTCTGCTTCGGGGCTGTGACCATTCCCTGGGCAGCCTGTTCAGTGCCCGGCCACCCTTTGGGGGAAGAACTTTTCCTAATATCCAGTTCTAACCTCCTCTGGCACTCATTAAAACCTACCTGGAAGTTTTCAGCCTGAAGGAGCACGTTGCAGGAGTGGAGACAAACCTACCTGCCACACAGGCACATGTCACTTGTGCAAGGGGCTCTGCCTCTTTCTTTAAACACTTACGTGTAAAGCTCATAATGAAGTGTGTAAAACATCACTCAGTTGCCCAAAATTAACCTTCAGAGACATACAATGGTTTAGAGCATCCAAAGCCAAGACAAGCACTACCCTCCTGCTTAGTCTTTTTCTTGTAAGTGACTCCTCTGGCAACACATGAGTGCAAGAGGACATTTAATACTAAAATAACATGTCTTTGAAAAACATTGTGAAGGAATCTTGTGAAGGATTTTTCCAGAGACAAGCTACTGTGTGGGTTACCTCTATGTTCACCATAAATAACAGTGGAGAATGAATCCAATCCAGATTTCTTCTGATGTGGGAGTGTCCCTGTCCTTCCCCTCCCCAAGTGCACCTGACCATTAAAATGTCAGAATTTGGAGGTGTATGTGCACCCTGCCACTAAAATGTTGATATTTGGAGGTGTGTCTCACACCGGTGCCCTCAGTCATTCAAGCCCCTGAATTTGCGTATTTTCCAACCAGTGTTGCTCATGTTTTGTGTGATCCTGCAGCAACGTGTTGAAAAGGAAAATGAGCTGTTACACCCACATCACCCTGAATGTCTGTATTTTCCAAGAGAACTTGCACTGGTAACATCAGCATGGACAGACCACTCCATAAAAACTACCCAAACAAGTGACATTTTATTGGCGAGTTCTGCTCATAATGAATTTCCTTTTCCAAGCTCACATCTCCTAACAGAGCGATTGGGAAAAAACAAAAACATTTTTTGGGTAACATTCTGCTTGCAAATGATAAAAATCATCAAACATTTCAAAAGAAAACGGAGGATAATGAATTGAAACAGAAGTTGTAGGAAAACCCGTCCTGGTTCCCCCAGGAGCTGTTCCTCGCCCGGCTGCCGCCACCTCGGCCCCGCTCTCAGGGTACCGAGGTGCTCTCGTTTGGAGCTCAAAGAAAAGGACTGGGACATGTGCTAATGTTATCACCATTCAAAGCCCTGTTGTTGTACATTCTTCACAGAAAAAACATAGAACAGTTTGCAGTAAACCAACCAGTTTCTTTTTTCTTCCCTTATTCTAACGCTAAGTCATACTGAAAGTTAGGGGAGGGGAAATGTGGCTTCAACATTCACCTACTTTATCACACACAAAGGTTTCTACTAGAGCATATCCAGGTCGAAATACACATCTGATTTCCGTCATGAGGTTAATGCTTATGGGGTGTGAGATGAGATCTACTTGGAAATGATAAACACATCCCTTTTTGATAACCAAAGTGGTTTTTTTGCCTTTTGGACCAACGCTTGGTTGCTGGGCTGTTTCTCCTGAACCTTGCCAGGAGAGGCAGCTTTCACTGCTGCCACAAATGAAATGATGACTGGTGGCAATCACACACCTTACCATTGGTAAGATGTCGTATTTAGCACGTTTGTTTGAGTTCTGAAAATCCCTTAGCTCGTTTTTTAGGCCCCCGAGGCTTTGTACACCAGAAATTACACAAGTCAAGCACAGAAAATTATAAATTGGTATCCACAGCCATTTTGAGGTATTCCACAAGAAACCTGGCTCTGCACCTGAATGTTCCTCTCAAAAACAATTTAAAAGAAAAAAAAAAGAACCCAAAGCCCTAACTGGAGTGGAAATTTAATTTAAAAAGATTCTTTCCATCCCCATGTTTCACCACATTTCATCAACAAGGACATACTTAATTCCCTAGGGGCACAAAAAAAGCCTTCTTCATCCTTTTCCTGGAATAATAATTTCAGTGCTTCATTCCTAAATTTCCTTGTGCCACTTGGAAGAGATGAAGACGAGGGAGTTGTTTTCTAGCCAAACCAGAGAAACACATTCAGACTGGTTTTGGTTTATTTGATTTGTGAAGGTGCTCGAGGAAGATACCAGCGATGCCCTTGCGTTGAAAACAGCAGCGGCTCCTACTCTGACCTCCCGTCTGTGAGGGGAAGAACCTGGATTGCCGGCTCTGAAGAGCAAGTCAGGAAGAAATGTGATCTCCTGGGTCTGGATTTGGCTTGGTAGAACCTCTTGAGGCAGTCACGGGGGACGGGAGACGCTGCTCCAGCACGTGAGCAGATCCCAGAGGGAGCGGCTTTCCTGTTAGGGCTGAGGTGGGACGGGCAGCTGGATTCCTGGGGTAGCTGCTGCTCTCCTTTGAGTAGTACATTCAGAATGAGTTCTGACAGACCAGAGCTGTAGTGCCAGTTGTGTGCCACTCTTACACACGCAAGAATCGCCTGCAGCATCTCAGCTGCTCACGCTGCTCTGCGTGAGAAGTGGAAAACCTTGGCAGCGATCTCGGAAGGAAAGAACTCGCTACTTCCGTAGCTGTAGAAAACCCATAGGCAGTAATATTTTTCTAAAGTGCTTCTTTACTTATCAGTTATTCTTTTAAAAATCAGACTTGTATTTTGTAGCGGCGTCGTTTCCTAGTAGGTCATGGACCAGTAGATAGTTTCTGATGTAAAAAACCCATTACATATTTTGTTTAAGCAAATGACACTTGCTTTGATAAATGCACCAAAGAGAGTGACCTAAGTGCAAACCCCACCATTTCTGAAAACACGGCCTTATGCTGGTTTATTAATGCAACCTTACATCCTTTAAAAGTCATTTACTTCAAGAGCAGGGATTAAATAATACAAATAAAAATTGAAAATTCAATGAAGCTATTGCCTATTTACCCTGAAATAAAAGAGTCTCACGATTCTACTGGTGCAAAAATCCCTCCAAACACATTTGTTTTATTGGCAAAGTCATTTAAGGTCACTTTTGCTTCCAAGACCATCTTCTTCCATGGTTTCCACTGAAGGAGTTTTGCTTTGTAATGGCTTGTGGTTCCACAGTGATTTGTAAATGAAAAACCTACTATGAATAACTCTACCGTAGTCACTAAATTACAGATACTGTCATGAGAAAAGTCCCAAACTTACAGTGTTTGTTTTAAAATTTTCAGCAAGACACAAAATTCCAGTCAAAGTGTTTCTCTTGGAGTGCCATTTTAAATGGCAAGAAATGGCTGCTGTGCCCTCTGGATGGAGAATCCCATGTGCTTCTCACGTGCTGTACTTTGAATGTCCGCAGAGCTGGGCGTGGAGCGGGCACAGCCGCTTGGATCAGCTCCTCCTATGGATGTAGTGCAGCAGGATCTGCGGGGAGAGCCCGGCTGGAGGCACGGAGCAGGTGTTGGGGTGGCCTGGTCTCACGAGGCGATGGCACGAAGCGTCCCGGGCAGCAGGACACAGAAGCGGCTGCGGCGTGGTTCCGGTTCCGAGCGGAGGCGGTTCCCGAGGCAGGGGGGCTATTGCTGGGACAGCAGAGCGCTCCGGTTGGCCTTCATCTTCTCCAGCCGTTTCACCAGGTGGCCATTGCTCACCTCCAGCTCCTCGGTTTTATCCAGTGCTGAACGAAGCTGGAGGAAGCACAAAAACATGAAACTTTCACTTTCATGTTATCCCTTTCCAAAGCAATGCAAGCTACCAACACTAATTAACTTGGAACATCAAGCAGTTGAAAATTGCTTTAGCAGAGTTAAACTGCTTTGCAGGCCACACACACACACTGCCAAAACCCCAGGGTATTTACAGAATGCTGAAAAAAGAAGGCCAAGGTAAGAATAAATGTGGTCTCCCAAGTCTGGATTTGGCTTGATAAAACCGTGTGTCTTGAGGCAGTCAGCATGGACAGAAGGTTACTCCTATGGAACAGGAGATTCCCAGAGAATCACAGGATTTCTTTCCCTCAAGCCAGAGGCACAAGGCTCTGGGTGATGCACACCTGCCTCACTGCTCAGCTTTTATATTTCTGGTTCCTAGAACTCTGTCCACAGCTGTGACTCAGAGCCTCAGTTTCCTGTAAAACCTACTACAGGATCAGGGTAGGGAGAGAGAGGTGGGCTGCACAGAACAATATTTGTAGGCAGCAAAGCAGGAGGAGTGTTTAGAACAAGCAAGGAGCCATGCTGAAAAAAAATAAAAATCAAAGCAGCACTTTAGGAGGCAGTGAGAGAAAAGCTCTAAAGAGACAAAGGCATGGTCAGAGTCTGTGGACAGCCCCACTACCCCAAACAGGCCTGAAGAGATTGACAGAGCAAGGAAAACAGGCTCACAAAGAACAACTCACATCCCTTTAGCAAGGCCAGGAAGGAATGGTGAAAAGGCAGTGAGAGCTCACAGCAGTGACTGTTACCCCAGTCTGAGTGCTGAAAATTCGGTTGCACATTAAGAAGGAGTAACTAAAGCAATAAGGAAGTTGGATGCTTATCCCTTGCTGTGCCAAGAAGGGTGATTCCTCCCCTGGAACACCCCAGGCAGGCAGGTTTCCCTCACATGGAGCGGGCTGACCTGGCACAGCTCGCAGGTGGAGTTACCTCTCTCTGCAGTTTGCGTTTCTCTGCCTTCAGTTCATCTTCTACTCGCTCAGCATTTTCAGCAGCAGTTTTGTATCGGGCTACCTGGCCTTCCAGTCGTATTACCTGAGGTGAAGGCAAAGGCTGGGAATTAGAACTCTACCAAGAAGTTACTCTGAAGCTTTACTCTTCCACTAGTACTCAGGGAATAACCAGAGAGATGCTAACTCCTCTTTGATAAAATAAAGGCATATTTTCAGGGGAAAAAAAAAACTACACCAAGGAAGCCTGGCAACAGTGACTTACTCCCAACCTTTCATACTTATCCATATTTAATATGCTTCCAGCAACAAAAGATACAGTCCATTGACTAAATTTCTCTTGGTAGGAGCACTGCTGATGTACCCTGGACAAGAACAATCAAAATGGAACAGCTGTGCATAAAATCCATCTCTACCACATCACATGCTGGGAGCCATTTAAACCTGCTGACAGGTAGGCATAAGGAAGAGTTCAGAGGGTTCAGCAGGTACTTTTGTCTTTGACCACTCTTCCTTCAGTGCAGAGGAATAACGTATTCCTTCTTCCCCACGCATAAATATCACAGTATCCCTCATGCTCTAACACTCCCGTTTCTTGTTTTAAGGGAAAATCACAGTAAACATAATTTCATTTATCAAAATACACTTTCTCTTTGTATTCTCACTATGCCTGAACAAACAGAACAAGCCAAAAACTTACATTCTGCTCCAATGCTGTTATCTCTTGCTCAGACTTTGCTAGTTTAAATTTGAGATCACTGATCTGTCTGTTGGCATCTCCTAAAAGAATTGCAGATTTATCAGAGATGTCAGAACAAGTGTGAACAGTTTCTAACAAGTCTGTGATAAAATTTCCATGCATCAGGGATCTAGGTGGGGCAGCAGGAGAGCAGTTCTCTCAGTAAGTGCCCAGCAGAGAGGCACCATTCCCAGCCCTGCCTGATTCCCTCCCAACCACTCTGAAGGCAGAATTAATGTGAACTCACCCTAGCTCTGCTGAGGTGCAACAATAGAGATTTCCAACTGCAATCTGAAACAAAGGCTCCTAATTCCCTCACCTCTGTAGAGGTGCCTGGCTGCTCCCAGGTCCCTTGGAACTGAAGGCTCATTCTTACTGAGAGTCATGGGCTTATTAATGTACTGATGCATTTTTTCACTCGCATGCAGGGCACAAAATTATCTTAAAAATCAAAATAGAGCTTACTTTGGAGGTCAATCATGTGCATATCTGTCCCATTTTCCAGAACTTCATCTTCAGATTGTGTATTTTCCATCTTGCCATTCCTTTGCTTTTCTTCTAGTTGTCCCTTTAATTTTTTAATCTGAAGGACAGAAAATAGTTATTAAAATAACTAAAGGAAATTGTGGCTCAAATTCACTCCATTATTATAAAACAAGTATTGTAATTTTTAAAATCTAAATTCCAAAAAATCTTTTGTTACAAAATAACATCCTAGAAATTCTTCTGGCAAATGACTCGTGGTATTTTGCACATCAGTGCTTCTGTACAAGTTCAGGACCAAAACAACAAGTGAAAGATGGCTGGTTTATTAGAAAAGCCATAAATCTTCTGCAGGCACATTCACGTAAAACTTTCTTAAAAACTCCCAAAGCTGTGCTTGGTTGTGTGCAAGTATCAAGGCCGACGTCATTGAGCATAAATGAAAGCACAGAGCGTCCTGCAGGGCAACAGATCAGCTGAAATGTTTTTGAATAAACTTTATAGCCACTATGGAATACCATGGTACCAGCAGTAATTCCCTGAGCTGCTCTTTACCCATCTGCAATTCCTGCAACAAACCCAAACAAATGCCCCATGTACCCACAGACCCTGCAAAGGGGAGGGCTTCCACTTGGAAAGACAATTTGCTTTGACAATTTCTGAGCCATGCCTGTTTTTCAGATAATAATCTGAAGGATTATTATTCAGAGATAAGAGGCACACTGGGTCATATCTTCCATGTATCCTGAGTTAACACACAGGAGGAATGTTTTGGAGGAAGAACACAGTGGTCAGCAAGGCAGCAAGTCCTCAGCAAGAGCAACCAGAGCAGCACTGCTGCTCTACACTCTGTGTTTGGGCTAGTTGCATTCCCTTAATCCCCTCCTGTTCTTCAGTTGCCTGTGATTACCTGGTCTAGCAAGGACTCCCGTTCATCAAGGAGCTTTTTCAGCCTGTCTGGAAGAGAAAAGGGAGAGTTGAGTGCTGATTGCTCCAGTGACACATCGGGGAGCGCACCTGAGACACGAGAGTGACCCGTTCAGGTTAGTGACTACTGATGGGGGAGTTAGGGCACGTACCACAGGACACGAGGCCCAGGCAGGCTGGGGGGCTGCAGCCAGGGCATTATGGCATTCTCACAGAACATGCTTGTCCCGGCAGTAGCAGCAGCCAGCTGCATGCAAAGAGGCTAATCTTCTACGTTAGGTTAGCATGCAAGAACTCTCTAGGGTCAAGCACAACTGCAACACAAAATCTCACAGATCTTGACAGTTTAGCACAATGACAGTAAACACCTATCATCACAGCTAAGTACATTCTCAGCACTTTAACTCTTCCCTTCTTTTACATGGCAGTAACATTTTGGCTCCAATATTATGACCAGAAAAACATTTGCCCGTCAAATTATTTGTGTTTCAAACGCAGCACTCTGGTAAAACTCTGTTTTCTCTTCAGAGTCAATTCTCCAGGTCAAACACCAAGAGGCAATGGACAACCTGCACCAACTGTTGTGCTACATTTGGACCTGGAAGTGCTACAGATGGGCATGTGCAGCCTTCATTAATAAAGTGCACTCCACAGAATGAGACAGCTGGAAAAAAGAACTACAGAGTAAGCAACCAAATCACTTCATTTTTTTCAAACACACTCATTAGGAGAGGGTCTGTGGACCTCAGCTGGGTCTCAGTGCAGGTTTGTTCAGTGGCCTCCCTTGCCAGCAGTGCAGAGCCCAGGCTGTTCACAGCTCAACTCCACAGCTGAGGTCTGACCTGCTGATTAAATGGTTAAAATCAAAGGTCACTCAAGAAAAAGATTTTTTTTGCAAACCCTTAGGAAAGAAAGGTAAAATACACTTAAGAGCCTGGTAGGCTTTTACCAGGTAAATTCTGTTGATAGACAGACTTAAATATTTTTGAAGAGCTTTAAAAATACCATTTCTTCTTTGTTGACAACTTCTGAACAGGCCAGAGTCTCGTGGTTCTCCCTTTTTTCTTGTTAGCACGTGCACTTAAAGGGAATCAAGAGTCTGCATTGAATCAAACCATGGTGAAAACTGCTCTCCCAAAGGAAGTCTCTCTGTGCAGCAGACATGTACAGTCCATTAATGTGGAATGTGATTCCCCTCCTGGAATACACACCCCCATAAAGTCCCATTCCAGAGCACAGAATAAAACCTTTACCTTGGCTTCTGATGCAATACCCAAATAGAGATCTTAGTGTGACATCCCAGTTCAGCAGATCTATGGATTAATGTAGAAGTCCTATTCTTTGTTTTTTTAAAATCCATTTGTAACACACTCAACATTGTTATACCTGAGTACTGATATGAAAAAACAAAAAAATAAAACAAACTCAAACCCACTTTCCCACTTTTTTTTTTGTAAATACCACCCACAACCAAAATTTCAGAGTATAAACCCCTTTAAAATAATAAAACCACTTCACACATCTATATGGGAAGGGAAGAAAACTTAAGACAGAAATTCTGCAAAAGATGAAAGATATGGAAGAAAAATAAAGGTCAATGAAGAAAGCAAGAACAGCAAACAGGCTGGAGATACTTGGACTCAAGAGATTGTGTTGGGATTTACAGCCAGCAAAGATCGAGAAATGGAGTTCCAAGAACTGCAAAGAGAATGAGGACTGGTGCAGCAGGAAACCTCTAGGCCACCACAAAATTAGCCCAAACTTATTGACTCCAAAAGGGCCAAGTAATACACTTTGATCCTGAAAATAATTTAGTTATGGGGTGAACAACTAAACTAAAACCACTGCTGTGGGGTGAAACCTGCCTGCCTGAAGAAAGGACAGCTCTTCCAGCTCCCAGTAAGGAAGAACACTGGCTTCCCCAAAGCCTTTTTCCTGCAAAAAATACGCATTTTGGGGTGAACCTTCAATTTGGTCTCACCCTCAGTTCTCCCTGCCTCACTGTGGACATCTGTGCACCCCATTGGGACATGCAGACAGCAGGGTTTAGCAGATCAGGGGAAAAATTAGTTAGCTAAAATTGCCATTCACCTAGAAGTTTTTTGCCTGTAGAGATGAGGGTCTCTTGGGTTTCACTTATCTTAAACCCCCACAAACTTACTCTGCAGGGTCACCTTAATTTTGCATTTAAGAGATATTTTTCCAACAAATCTGAGGACCTTGAGAACAGGTGAGCAAGAAAGAACAGTCTATTGAATCAGGACAGGAAGCAGCTAATTAAAACACTCATCTGTAACAGCCTTTATCCTTATTCCACATACAAAGATACTACAGTGAATAATTAGAGTGTGACATTCACCTCACTTAACTTTGCAGAGGTGATTCCCAGGGTACTCACTGCACCAGTTCCTGGCCTTCACATGCCAGAGTTTAAGAGAGGACTGAGGAGGAGATGGGGCCTGTGAGGGAGCAGGACACAGAGGGGTGAGCATGGTGCTGAGCAGTGTCTTCTGCCTCTAAGCGCAGTGACTGCTCTCACTGCCTGGGCACTGCAGGTGACTCGAGGCATTGCTCACTCAGGTGCTGCTCCAGTGGCACAAATGTTCCCAAATCAGCCACAGCTCCTCATTGTGTCTTTCCACTTGGAGGGGAGCATGGGATAGGGAGCAGCTGGCTTTACCTGCATGATTCACATGATGTGTGGCCCAGGAAGTCACTAACCCTGCTGTGAATGGAAGGGGTAAACCGCTCTTGGAGCATGGGAAGACATCCCATGAAATCCAGACCCAAGCACCTATTCAGAACAGCAGGTTGGGCAATACTACTCCTCCAGATCCGTCAATTTATTTTGGATGATGAGAAAATGCTTTCCTGTCTTTCTCAGTAGAGGGGCACTGCCAGGGGCAGCACAGGATGTGAAAGATACCCACTTGCAGTACTGATTTTGAGGGGGACAGGAGGACAGTTCTTCTCTATAGTGAAGAAGATATTGACCAAGACCTTTTTATTCCCCTTTTTTATCAAGAAAGTTTCTTGAGATACTGCTTTTGAAAGCATTTCAGGCTAGCTCTGATATGTACAAACCTGGGCTACAGCATTTATGTGCCACTAGGTGATGACAAGAAAACCCAGCAAGCATTTGGGGTTATTCTGGAAGACAAGTTTCACCCTTGGGTCCCATACTCGTTTCCAACATCCCAGGATGGATTTCTGGCACACCGGCTACTCTGCACTGCCCCTCCACATTCCTGCTCCCAGGTACACTGGGAGTAGGATCAAAGCTGGGACATGGACATGGCACACCTCCCATCTTAGCTGCACAGGGAAGATTGGAGGTGTTTCTGCTCCTGTGACTTGGCTTTAAAAAGGAATTCCCTTAAAGATGCTGTGTTTTCTGAAGTGCAAAAACTAGTTAAAAAGAAATGAACTCATAAGAAATACAGGATATAATGGCATATTGCCTAATTTAACTCTGATAGATCCATCCACAGTACAGGAGAAGCCTGGTAAGAATATTTAATGATCTGTTTAAGTCTATTTAACAATTAAAACCCACTTCCAACATTAAACCATACATTACTGTTGAGAGTACAGCAGAGCCAAATCTTTAAACAAACACTGCTACATGCTAATAAGAAATGCTTGTAAGATCTATGACTTACTGGTTTAGCATGTAGTGTAAACCCTTAGGAACAACTGCCAGTACTTACAGAAACCATGGTGGATGTGCTGTAAGTTGGAGAGAAGCCACATGAAAGGAGTTACAGGTTACAGACCTGTTAGAGCTCTACAGTTAAGGTGCCATCACATATTCAAGGTGCTCAAACCCCGAGGCTGCCCAGTCCTAGGGAGATGGCTCTTGTAGCTACGTAGCACAAGGCAATAAATTGAACAAAAGCTGCAGAAAAATGGTGTTGAAATTATACAGATTTAAATAACTTCTTATGCAGGTTTAGAAACAGTGCTCTGGACAGGTACTTTAAAGTATAAAATAGGTTTATTTAAATTATATACAGCAGTACATTTTGATATACATCTTCAAATTTTGCAGTCTGTGTGTGCTCTGACAACTTTGTAACATCAACACAAATACAGGCTTCCATAGCCCACACCCCCCTCGATCTGCATTTCCTTGGGACATTCATGGCTGAAGACTTTAAATGAATATTTATATATGCAAAACATGCTCTTCCTCCCAAGCCCTAGCAGAGATGCAAAAGGAAATACAGCAAGGGAGTCCAAGAGCCTAATTTATGCCAGCAATTCAAAGCAATCCAGCTTTTCCAAAAGGCACAGGGGGGCTAGTACACAAAACAACAGTCTCTTTGGTCTGATATCCAGCAAGAATTAAGACATGCAAAGTTATCTTCTTTCCAGAAGAAAAAAGATAAGATTTGTTTCAGAGATAAAAACATTCTTTCAGAATCAGAGTTTGCAAAAAAAAATATAATGCAGTAAGCAAATGCAATTTTAAACAAAAATCTTCTTGGAAAAATAGATATTTTATATATTCATATCTAGACAGTACTTGATAGCAAACCTAAGCACACATTACAGTGTGTATTGACACTTTCTCTGGAAAAAATAAGAACTCCATGTGAGACATGGTGTAAAAGGCTTATTGTGGTGCAAAGTGCCTAGATGAAGTAAACAAGGATATATTTATTCCTTTCAGCAAGGAAAGGAAGAGACCTGTATGCTGCACTTTCTCCAAATTATGTATTGCTCTTCCAAGGTGTTCAGACTAAGCAGATTCACAGTGATCTAACCAGATTTTGGAATATGACCATATAAGAAATACACACAAAGTGGAATGAAAAGATCTTTTTTCTTCATATGAAAAAAAAAGAAGAGATTGGTTCGTAGGCTTTAATTATTCTGAAAGAAGTTTCACCATCAGCGTGGCTGATCTGCTGAGTTCCTTCATGAAGAGTAAATGTACTTGCTAGATCTAAGCACAAGTAAGCATAATGTGCATAAGTTCACAAAGGCCCCATATACATTCATGATATTGATCAACTAGGCTAGAATAAAAAAATCCTATAGAAATTCCCCAGGAGCAGCTATCCACACTAGCAGTACTTCAATTGCATTACAGTTTGAACAGTCAACTTGTGAGGCTTCCTCATTAGGTGAAAAGCTTTCAATCTGAGACACAGCAAAACCAAGCCCAGTCACAATTTCTTGAGGCTGGGTACGACAGTGAATAACTTAATACCTGCATCATTACCACATCCATGCTTTATGCTGAGTTACCTACAAATACAAAGCTCTAAGAGTATTGCAAGGTTTGATGTCTTGTGCAAAGTGCATACTTGTGTCCTGGGACTGGTCACAGGGCATGGAATTCTGAACTCAGGAGATTGTACAGTCATCTCTGGATCTACCCTTACTCCTTCTACCAGCCTGCAACTCCTCTCTGCTTTCAGCCCTCTTAATGAAAGCACTTTCCAAATCCTGTTCCAAAACATCTTGATTCTGTAATTTTCCTACTTTACTAGAATCTGATACTTTGATTTCTTCTTCGTTCACATCAGCCTCCTCATCAGTTTTCCCTGATGCTTCCCCTTGCAAGCACTGTGTTTCTTCAGGCTCATCTTTTTTATGCTGCAGGACTTCACCTTTGGTCAAGGCATCTTTGGTTTCCATTTTGTCTGGTCCCTCTCCAGCCTTCTCCAAGTGGCCAGTTCTTCCAACAGCACCATTTGCTCTATCACCCTCTTCTCCCTGTGTATCAGCTTTCTCTCCATCACATTTTTCATCAGATTCTAGTATTTGATTTGACTCTTCATCAAAATCAAATGCATCCCCATCATCTTCTAGGCTTTCCTCTGATAGGTCCTCAAACTTCACTTGTTCACTAATGTTATCTTGCACAGGTTTCTGTGCCAGGGAATTATTTACATCTTCCTCCAACTTCACTTGTTTACTAATGTCATCCTGCACAGGCTTCTGTGTCAGGGCATTATTTGCATCTTTCTCCAGTGTAACTTGCTCACTAATATTGTCATTCTGCACAGGTTTCTGTGCCAGGGAATTATTTACATCTTCTTCCAACTTCACTTGTGCACTAATGTTGTCATCCTGCACAGATTTCTGTGCCAGGGAATTATTTACATCTTCCTCCAACTTCACTTGCTCACTAATATTGTCATTCTGCACAGGTTTCTGTGCCAGGGAATTATTTGCATCTTCCTCCAGTTTAACTTGCTCACTAATGTTGTCATCTTGCACAGGTTTCTGTGCCAGGGAATTATTTACATCTTCCTCCAACTTTACTTGTTCACTAATGTCATCCTGAACAGATTTCTGTGCCAGGGAATTATTTGCATCTTCCTCCAACTTCACTTGTGCACTAATGTTGTCATCCTGCACAGGTTTCTGTTCCAGGGCATTATTTGCACCTTTCTCCAGTGTAACTTGCTCACTAATCTTGTCATCCTGCACAAATTTCTGTACCAGGGCATTATTTGCACCTTCCTCAGAAGCAAACTGCCCACCAGGCTGGTCTGCGAGCTCTAGCTCTTGCTCATTTTCTTTCAGTGTTTCTGGACTGGCTTTGTTTTCAGTAGTTACAGTAACACCTACACTTGACTCCTCTTTAGATTCACCGTCTACTTGTTCAACCACCTTATGCACTTCACCCTCTAAAGGAACATTTTTCTCTCCTTCTGCACCACCTGCTTTTTCTTCACTACACTGACTTGTTTGAATCTCTGCCTTTGGATTCAAATCTTCTACCCGTTCTGTTCTACTTTCCTGTCCTTCCCCAGCCTCGTCCCCTGTTTGCAATTCTGACTCCTTCATTTCACCATCTAAAAGACTGGGGTCTGAAGAGGTTTCCTGAGTCACCTCTCTGCCAAGCTCTGTTCCTGGCTGTGCCTGCTGCAGCTCACTTCCCTTTCCCTGGGGAACGCAGCCTCCAGCCTCCTCCACAGGTGCTGCACCTTGCTCGCCTGTCTCAGCAGAACCTGAACACTTCTCCAGCTCTTCCATCAATTCTTCCTTTTGCCCATCCTTCTCAGCTGTAGCAGTTTCATCTGCAGTTTTACCTTGTGTCCTTGGTTCCTCTGGGAATGTGGAAGGACTGTCCCCTGAAGAAGCTGGTGGGACAAATGCCTGATGTTCTCCACCTTCCTTTTCAAGTGGCTCTGCTGGGACATCCCTTTCACATGGCTCTGTCCCCTTCAAACCTACAGACTCAGTTGCCCTCAGCTGACCCTGAACTGTGTTCCCGATCTCATCTTCTTCATCATCTCTGTCACCTGCTGTTTTATCACTTCTTCCATCAGTGCAGTCAACAAACCTTTCCTCCAAGACATTTGCAACCTCATCTTCAGCACTTTCTTCTGAGTGCTGGGGTTCTTCTGGAGTGGAACTCTCCACATTTCCCTCTTCCCTAAGCAAGCCTGCCACTGCTCCCTCAGGTAGCCCTGCCTGGTTAGAAACCAAGTCACTGCTCTCACTGGTACTGTCACATCCTTCATCCAATTCATTATCACTCAGGGCATGGCTGGTTTTAAGATCCTCTTGCTCTTCCTGGTTGGGTGCAGCTTCTCCCAGTTCCTGCTCTGTACCTGAATCACAAAACATTTCCTGAGGAGTCTCAGAAACCTGGTGGCCTTGCAGAGAGCCCAGCTCCAAGTTCTCATCTGTCTTTGCACTCAAGTCATGGTGCTCAGCCTCTGTACTCTCAGGCTGCTGGGCTGCTGTGCCCCTGGACTCTGTGAGCTTTCTCAAGCCATCTGTGTCACTGTCACTGTTTGAAGAAGTGCTCCCTGACACAGGTTCTGTGGGGCTTTGGGCTTGCTCTGCAAACCTACTCTGTGGTGGCATCACCGTTGGCAGGGCGTCCTGTTCTTCAACCATTGGTTCTGCCTTTGCATTTTCAGCAGCATGCAACGTCTGTACTTCCTCCTCCTCAGACTCCTCTTTGCGCTCCTCACGCTCAGTATTCTGCAAGATTTCTCTTTTCCCCACATCCTCCATAATCTCATTTTTCATCTCCACTTCATTGGCTTTGCCTAAAAGACCATTGAGAAAGTTGAGGGGGCCACACCACAGCACTTACCTCCCCACTTAAAACCCGAAAGGCAGAATGAGAAGAGCAGGTTAATAGAAGATCAGCTTTTGCCAATTTGGTGAGGCAAAGCAGCGATTGAATTAGTAAGGATCCAGGGGCTTTGATCAGTGAAACTCACCACCACCCTCTCAAAGCAAGAAGTCTCTGGTGCTGGCTGGTGTTTTTGTAAAGCAGATTTATGCTCTGGGCTGTGGGAATGACAGCTTTGGTAGAAGAGAACAACTGGCTGAAGCAGTGCAATTTAACAGTAATACTTGCAGATGTACCTCTGAGGACTGCTTTCCCTCAGCAATTTTCTCTACAACTTTAACCTGACACTCCTCTGTCCATGCAGGAGTCTGATGCCATTACAATGGAATCATGAAGGATTATTCAGTAATATCTGGCTTTTAAACTCCCAGGCAGACATCATCAGTGCACAGGGCAGACACTGAATTTAAAATCTGATTGGCAAGCAAATGGTTTGGCTGTTCAGACCTCCCAACACAGATCAAAGCTCAGGTCATCTGTGCCCCTTATTTCAGCCACCCAAAGGGGTAGGGACTTCTGTGGTTTTTGGAAGGCTATTTTTGCTGTAACACTTTTCCTTCAATTTAAATTTAAAAGCAACAGATATTAAAACAATAGTGTTTGTTGTTAGCTTTTGGATCTATGGTGTACCTATTCTGAAAAAAAAACAGGATTAGGAGATGTAGAAAACATGTTACATTTAAAAATACACCCTTACCTTGATTTTTGGTGTTCCACACGTTTCCATACAGTAACTGAGTGAGGAAAAAGCAGCCAAAAGCTCAAAGCAAGAGAACCCACACTTGCAACAATTTGCTGCCTGCAGCTATTTATTAGAATGTTCATTTAGAACAAAAAAAAATCCAACAAACCAAAAATATTACTTTCTTTCTTTCACTAGTACAATAGCTCTCTAATGGCCATTCACCACATAAAAACATAAAGAGGTTTTGCCAACCAGATTTCTCCTTCCTAACACTGTCCATGTCAATTATACCCTTTGAATTTAAGTGTCAATGTAACAAGTAAAAACACAGAGGTGTTAATTTTAAGTATTCAATAGCACAAGAACAAAGAATTTATCCTTTGGTGTGCTCTGGTAGCACCATTGTTCAAGCAGACACAGTTCTCAGGGACATCAATGAACCAACATACAAACTCTTTACAGAAAATTAAAATGCCTTTTCTTCATGGTTATTTAAGGTACGTGCTGAAAAATACTGAGCAGCAGTAGGATTATCCTGGGAGAATTTTCCAATTCAGGGTTTAGATGGTGATGTGAATGACTGCTCCTTATTTGTAATTGTCTATTTGTACTCCCATCCTTTGTCACCTTGCAGGGGAAGTGAACTCAGCTGCTGGAGGAGACTGCATGACACACTGGGAGTGATAATCAACATGAAGCAGGGAAATGCACAGGGGGTGATTGGACAAGGAGCATGCTGCGTGGTGTTAATTGTCCCAATAACAACTGCCCCATCCAAGCAGAGGTGGATGAAGGAAGGACAGACAGGCAGGAGGGGCTGAGAGCACACACAGCACTTACCTAGCATCCCCTCCCCTCCTGTCTTTAATGCCTGAGTGCTGCCTGGGACAGCTCGGGAGGAATCCAAGTGTCCTTCATTATCCAGCATGTCTGATGTCTCCCCGTTGGTGGCTACATCAGAGTCTGGGATTATTCCATGTTTCTGTGGGAAGCAAAGGCAATGCTTTAGAGCCTGCTGCTCAGAAAGGGAAGGACTGTCAAGTGCTCTTGTCCGAGATACTCTGAATAAACAATTGCTTCAATCATTCCATTAAACATGGCTGGGAGTCAGGAAGGAGAACAGATATTGCAGTTCTCAGTTCAGCCATTCTGACAGAAAGCATGTGATCCCAGCTGTTTGTTTTTTGTTTCTTTTTTAAATAAATCTGCTGCGTAAGATGTTCCTCAGTGAAGTGTCTCCTGCAAAAACAAATTCTTTATACTCCAGTCTACACTAAGAACTCACAATCAATAGTAGGGGAAAGGACTTTATATAGAAAATCCCTCAAATGGCAATTTATGGGCAATATGAAAATTGAGTTATTGCTACTGAGCTAGATTTAATTTTTCTGTCCAAATGCACAGGGGAAAAGGGTCAGCAGATGAATATAAATTTATTTTATTCCTCTTGCATACCTTCAGTTGCTCCTTCAGCACAAGCACTTCGTCTCTAAGGATATCCCGCTCACTCCTTATGGAATCAAAGAAATCTTTCTGCCTCTCTAGTGCCTGAGTTCCCAACACAGATAGAGGGCGAGGAGATGTGAAGAAAGGAAGGGAGACAAGTAAAGGCCATGAAAATAAAATGTAGACAAGAATGAGCAGATTTAAGCTATTCAGGGGATGGAAAGGGCACAGATGAGAAAGGCTGAGTTTACAGATTAAAGGACAGAGTTTGCATACAGAGAGAGAAATTCCAAATCCAAGAAAGGCACAGCTTCTTCAATAACCAAGAATTTCTGCCAAAGACATTCAGAGCCCAATTCCTCATTAGGGATCCTTCAAATGAGGGTCCACTTTTTATCTTCATCTGCTAGACAAGTTAATCCATACCCATATTGCTTTAGCATGCCCACTGAAGAGACCATGCCATTCCCATGTGTTAATCGAAGGGCATGGAAGCAGGCCTGCTGGATTTCAGGAGTCTTTTTAGTTTAGATTTTAATTAATTTGAAAGCTGCCATTAAGTCATCCTTAGTCTGGGATGCACCATGTGCAAATGCAGATTTTACTACTGAACTCCCCCCCTCAGTATTTCTATGTAATTACAAATAGAACAATTCAAAAAAATTCATACAATTTTCAGTTTCAAGCTGCTATAAATTATTGGACAAACATGGGCAAGCTGTCAGGTTTCTTTGTCTATTCAGGAAGCCTTCCAGTGTTCAGCTGGAAGAGAAAACTAGAGTGGGTTTCCATGTGGCTTTGATAAGGGGTGATGGGAAGGGATGAGAAGCAAGGGAGACTTTCATCCCAAGAGCCCATAAATAGCTCCATTACCTCTTCATCCCACTCCAGTTTCTGCTTGGTCCGCAGATTAAATCTGAATAAGCACAAACTCAGTGCTGATAGAATTGCATTATAAATAGCACTTCCCTTCCCCATATGGCAAATTGCAAATGGTGCAGCACAGCAAATCAATTCTCCTTGGTTTGAAAGCAGACCAGCTGCTAGGTTTTCCTTGGATTTCAAGGTACTGGCCAAAGGCAACACTTGCTATTTGCTACTTCACTGGCAACATCATAGGACAGCCACACCAAGCCAGGGCACTACAGAGGGTTTTATCCATGGGGTTTTACAAAAGCAGGGTCAGGTGCAGAATGACAGTGTCACTTTGAACACTTTGCAGGAGTTGACAAGTCCTACCCCTATTTTTTTGTCTTTCCACTCTATTGTCTCCTGAAGATCGGAAATTTCCCTGACATAGCTCTGCTGTTTCTGCTGCAGCTGTTGGATTTCCTGAGGAACAGGAGCAAAACAAGAAGACAGAAAGCAGGTAACAGGTTAACAAGGAAAGCAAAGACTGCAGTGATGCCAAAGAATGAAAGAAGTCAGGTGCTAAAGTAAATGAGTTTCTACAATGCACAGTTTCTGACATCCCAGCTGAACCCATGCTCCTGAAGACAATCTCATTATCCACAACATGACTTAAAACAAGTTACCCAGTTCTGTTATTTTCCTCTGTATCTCTACAAACACCAGTACAAAATGCAATACTTAGGAAGAATAAGATAATATTTAGGAAAGTAACTATTTGCATTAGTCAGCTCTGAACTTGTTTGGCCTGAAACATTAACATTTCTTCTGGTGAGAAACTTGGATAAGGAATAACATTGTCCATTCCTCACATTCTCCACTTTACTGCTACCTGGGAAATGTACCAATCAAAGAAGCCATTAAAACAAAAAAAAGAGTTACTTACTGCAAGCATTTCTTCTCTCTGCTTCAAAGCCTCTTTGATTTCCATGAACTGAAACTGCAATATGCTATGAGCATGCTTCTCCCTCTCAAATTCCTGTGAATAATGAAATATTCACAAAATTATTATTAACCAGAAATAGCATCCCATCAAAAAGAAGAAAATAAGCCCAAACACAAAGAAAATGCTTACTGCAATGCAATTCTTGAATATCCCTCTAATCACAATCCCACAAGAGTGCCATTTTTATCGAGTTTGTCCTTTTTCCAAGATGATATTATTGCACCAAATATAGAAGTGACAGACATCATTTAGCCCATTTCATAAGCTGAGCAGCAGGCTGAAGAGCTTTTACACCCCAATCCTTCTGACTGCACAGATGAATGGATGGAAATTTAACCCACTCTTCCCACATGTACTGAAAGTTAGCTGGACTTTTAAACAAAAAGAAAAAAAACCCCCACTGTATCTTTCAGGAACTGTGTTTTGAAGTGGGGTGTAGTCAAATGCCCCAAGCTACAAGAAGGCAGTTCTGAAAACATAAGCCCCAGTTTTATTATTTAACACCAAATCACTGTCAGCTGCTGAATTAATGTAAAACTTAATTCAGTCTTTAACCATGGAGCTGACTGAACTGCCTGAACTGCACAATTCTTCCTAAAACTGCTCCAGAAGTCCCTATGGACAAACCCTGTGAATTTACTTTAGAGATGGAATATAAAACCAGTTGTGATAATATCAATACAGCCTTTACCAGCTAGAACATTTCTCTCCTTCAGAAATGGCTTAGGGAAAATTCTCATTTGTATGATCACAAGTACACAACAAATTGGTATTTCACTTAATACTAATTAAACCAGCAACTTGTACCTGAATAATAATTTAGCTGCCTCCTCCCAAAGATCTCTGCCCCCTCCAAACCTCCCCTGTTATTTCCCATGCCAGAGCTCTTTACATACTTTACTTTTCTCTTCATATTGCCTCCTGGATTCTGCCAGCTGTTCCTCTAACTCTAAGAGTGCATCCTTCAGGGTGTCCACTTGGTACATGAAATTGGTTTTCTCATTGTCCAGCTGAGCATTTGACACCATAGCCTTCTTGTATTTCTCCTCAACTTCAGCTAGAGAGTCCTGCAGAGAGTAAGCAGAGTGAGGAATAAAGGAGGACACTTTGCCAACCAAGCCCTGCAGTGAGAAAATAAAGCATCAAACAAAGCTCACTAAGTTTGCCTATGGAAAGCAGCATTAATCCTGTGCTGGAGGCTTCCCAGCTGTCCCAAGGTGAGGAAAACCTCCCCTGTCCCCACCACACTTGTGCTTCCAAGCAAGGAGCCTTACCTCAGCACAGATAAAATGCTTCCTGTCCTCTGCTGCTTCAGCTTCTGCCTTCCCAGTTCTCTTCCTTCTCCCTCCTCCCCCTGCCCCTGCACATTGGCAGCTCAAAGCAGCTGCTGAAGATGACAAGTTGGGATTGTTTTTTTTTATTTAAAGGTAAACTGGCCTTGATTTAAGATCACTTTGGATGATCTCAGACCTGAAATCAAGGCAGTATGATAGCCACTGCACACTAATTTCATAAATAAATACTGACTCAGGAATTACAATGCACTGTGAAAGATAAAGCTGCAACTTTTGCGACCTGATGTGTGACTTCCCATTAGCTTTCCCATATCCCATCCCTTCTTTACAAATTTACTCTCTAAGATACAATTCCCAGTATATTGAAAGCCCCCTTCTTATATTCAGCTTGACCTGAATATAAGATACTGAGATATTTATAACAATGATGGTAAAATAAAGATTAGCATAATTTTTCATTTATGCAGGCAAACTTTGCACTACTTGATTTTAATAAAGAAATAAAAGAGCTATATAAACAAAGAGTTATATATACAAAGCAGTGTAAATGTGCAAACAAGGAGGACACACGTGTCAACATTTTAGTTTACAGATCAAACAATTTCTCTTGGAACTTGTGCAATTTTAATTATTTCAACTGAAGCATGGGTAAGTTTCATATACTTCCTTTTTCAGCTGTCAATAGAACTAAAGATGATAGTGGCAAAGTCTAAATCAGTTTAATTGACATTTCTATTAAAAAATGAGATAATTTGACATGAATTTGCCCAGTTCCAAATGCATAACTGTGTTTTGGGGCACTTTCCAGCTCCAGATGAGAAATACCAAGCACAGGAAAGCCACCAGGATTTGGAAAGCTCAGAAAGGAGCTGGAAAGGAAGTATATGCAAGGGAGAAGTTAAGGAAGTTCTGCTCCACTCCATCAGCATACCACGTCTTGGTTTCTTAGCATCAAACAGTGCAGCTTAGATCCCCAAAAGGCAGTTTAAGGGACATGGATTGAAAAATTTTTTAAGCAATGTGATTATTTTGTTCTATCTGCTATTCAATGACCAGGAAAGAAAACAAAATTTTACCAACAAAGAGCCTAACTACTCAGTTTCCATTGAAAATTCACTTAAGATGGCAACACCTTTATCTGTCAGCACTGAGCTGATGACACAATCAGTAATTAATGCTGAATTTATCTATTTGCCTTTTCCTAAAAGCCACATGTCACTGCTCATTTAGGAGGTGGGTGGCACATGGATGTACAAGCTGGCTGTTGTACCAAAATGTATTTATGGTTTCATGGAAGCACTAAGAGCTTCATCATTCCTTCTTCATGGAACAGGCTTTGATACATTGAGTTTTGTTGCAAGAATTGTTTAAGGGTATCTTCTGTCATCTAAAGATGAAACCAAAGTGACACCTCACATGGTCTTATAAAAATAAAAACATACAAGGTTCTAAACTCCTATTTGTTTTTAGAACAGCAGATGAGTTTATCTCCCAATACTGGAAGGTTTCCTCTATTAGGAAACAATGTTAAAACAATAATTTAAATTTGCTAGCAAAACAATGACCTCCTCAAACCAACACAGACAACATGCAGCAGCCTTTCAGTGAACATCAGAAGCATTTCTCACCAGAACCCACCAGACAGAACAGTTTGCTGGTTAATGAGACACTGCACACAGCTCCCAGCCTCTCCAGGGGAGCAGCATGCAAGGGCAGCTCTGGGGCTCACACTGGGGCCAGGGTTAATGCTCACACACCAGTACCTTCAGTTCTTTCAGCCCCTGCATGTATTTGCCTTCTACATCCTGAATCTGGTCCTTTAACTCATAGATGTCCTGAGGGAGATGGCGAGAAAGGTCAGTGCTGCCACAGACACCAAGGGGCAGAACGCAGCTGGGAGGGACCAGCAGTGCTCAAAGGACTCCTTCCAACACCTCTCACACACATGGTAAGGGCTCTGACCCTAAGCTGAACCAGACCGCTTGCTCAGGAGATTTTTGTGCTAATTCTGCTTTCTGGGCTGGAAAAACCAAAATCTCCATCGTTAAGGACGAGGTGCAGACCCAGGCCCACAGGCTCTGCCAATCCCAGTCCTTTCTGCCCCTTTCAATGATTATCACCCTCTGTCCCAGGCTCTCTTCTGCTCTCCAGGAGTGCAGTTATCTCCACCCTCCAGGGTGGGATGTGCTGCTTACAACCAGTCCCATCTGACAGACAACTCCAGCAAAGCTTCTCCTCCACAGCACCTGATTCATGACCGCCAGCTCCTTCCTGGCACAGGAGCCTGAAGGGTGTCCCATGGTTTACTCTGGGAGTAAGCACTCCTCACCTTGATTTCCCTGATGGATGCCTCTGTGTCAGCTGAGATGGACGTGTCCCCACTGCCTCTCCGTGAAGAAGTCCCGCCCAGAGAAGCCAAGGTAGCTGCTGACAGACTTGAGACAGTCCGTGCTCCCTACAATCACACACACATCAACTGCTTACAACTTTCTTTTCCACATGAATCATGCGTTTGTAGCTTTCCCTCTTTCTTTTTTTTTCTTTTATTTTTTAACCAGTCCTTGCACTTCTAAATTATGCACTTTTGATTAAAATCAAACTTTCTAAGAAGTAAAAAATCAAAATCAAGATTTAACAAGGGAAACTAACGAGAAAAGGCAGATCAGAAGTATTTAAATAATACTGCAACAGGAGTTTGCATGATTTAGCTTCTAACTATTAATTCTCAACTGGATGAAGTCTTTAGGGGTTAGTATCAGCCTGCCAGATGTTTTCAAAACTTGCAATAATACATTCTGTGGAAGCTTTGGACGCTTCTCTCCTTTATGGATATTTATTTACTCAGCAGCAGTGGCCACATGAACTGTTCAACTGCACTCAGGGTTAATGTAGTAGCCTCCTCTTTTATGATTTATTTATTTTTACATAAATAACTTAGGTTTTATAACTAAGATCTAATAAACACACAGAGTGTTTGTGTGCCTTAGCCTAAAGCAGTTTCAGCCAACTGCTGTTGAAGGTCAGCTACTTAACACGGAGTAAGCAGGGGCTGAAAAGTTCATCTTCAAAAATGCTGCAGCAGAAGGCTCCAGAAATTCAAATTTTTCCCTCACAATGGATTTTATAGGAGATTTCTGTATGCTCATGGCTAGCTCTACCCACCAAAAAGAATGAACAAAGCACTATTATTAGAATAATGGATAAGATCCTTCTTACCTTCTCAAAGTCTTTTTCTGGCCTTTCCTCAATCTGTAAAAGAGAGATTGAGAGGGAATCATTAATAGAATCAATAAAGGGTAAGAGAAAGCAGTAATTCACCAGAAATGCCACCACATCCTCCCTGTCCCAAAAAGCAAGGTACCAAATTAGACCTGAAATCTAAAGCCTCAACCCTGTGGTTAATATTCTGCTCTCAAGACAAACAGGGACTGCAACTTCAAGCAAAGATCCTAGACTAACAAAACTGACCCTCAAGTCAAATATCAGGCATCAATCCAAAGTCTAAATTCTAAATAAATGGCTCTTTTAGGGTTTCAGTACTTCACTGCAATTTACTAATTTACAAGAGAGATCCTGTACTAAAGCTGGTCTAGAAGAACCCGAACAGTGAGCCAGTAGCATTCAGGAGGACAGGAAATTACCATGGATGCAGACAGCTGAAGGGTTTAAAAGTTTAGAGAACATCTCCATCTAAAATGGAGCTAAGTGTAAAAAGGACTGAATGAAATAAAAAACTCAGCAGAACTCAACAAAACTGGAATTCTTGGAACATTCAGCACAGTTAAGATGGTTTCCCAAAAGACTCCTAGAAAATTAATGTCTTCCCCAGACCAAGAAGAGCTAACTGCCAAAGGGAATAGTGTTTTTGAAACTACTGGGAAAACTATCAGGATAGACCTGATTCAGGGGAAGGCAGGGCATAACTGATGTTAAGCTGATAATTTCCATTGAAAACACACTCAAAACCTACCTCTCTTTCTAATCAGCACACATTTGGCAAAGTTTGGAGGTTTTTTCTTTTATTCTATAGAACAATGTGGGGATAATCTCACTCATTATTCTTCATATTACCTATGTTACCCTATTTTAAAAAAATCTCGTAACTGTGAGGTACCTGTTCCAAATCAGTTTTTTACACTGACACGTCACAGCTAAAATTCCCTAGGGATTAGCATTAAGAAAACTGAAGTCTGAGCTAAGCTAGACTTGAAGCATTAGACCTAAACTTGCAAACACACTGAATATATAAAATACTTAGGGAAAAAACCCTCAAATCTCTAAATTTGGAGGCAGTAAGAGATGGTCATATATGAAGGCAGACAATTTAGTCAGACCCAATGAACAAGATGGACTGAATTGTGCAAACAGCTTTTTTTTTTTCATGTCAGACAGCTCCAAGTGCTGGATTTGGCACCCTCTAGCCCAGCCAAACACTGTGTTGCTGTTTATCAAGACAGCTGTGGCAGTGTCAATAAAAGATTTGTGTGTCCACACACATCTACCTCTGGAAATCTGTGCACAGCCTTTTCAAAATCTGTCTTTCAGGGCAGTACTCAAAATACTTCTTTTCCTTCAGCCATTTGCACAATGGCCTCTATTTTCAAGAACAATCTCAGTTTTTAGCAAAATAAAGAAGGGAGCAAATATTGATATTCAAATGCAATATATTCAATGCAAATATTCAATGAGTCAAATAAAAGCTTCCATTTACAAAGGGGAATGTTTAAGACAGTGTGGTGAGAGACATGACTGCAGTGAGTGTTTTTCACAGCCACACCTGGGAAGCCTGCTACACCTTTATTGCAAAACTATCTTAAATAGTAACTCTGATGGGGCATAATCTGTGATAATGAAAGCTATTAAGCAACATCCAAAATTGAGCTGGTCAAGAAAACAAACCTGGTTTCATCTTCCCCAGTGGTGCCCTTGCTCACATGCACTTGATGCCATGAATGCCATACTCAGAGCAGTTTCTCCTCAAAACCAGTAAATATCCCTAACAATTTATTTAAATCATTATTAACACTTAAAAACTCAATCCATTTCGAGAAAAGCCAGTTCCTCATACCAAAATAACATCCTTACATTACACAGATGCCTCCTGCTACATGACACTTTTCTAAGCAAAAAGCCAGTCTGAAACAAGCAGCATTTAATTTCATGGTTACACAGCAGTGATACACCAAAATCTGTCTTGTACAAAGAGAGAAACCTATTTTAGATTAATATTTTATACAGCTTTCATCGTGCTCATGTTTAGATTAATGTATTCACAGTACCCTTTAAAAAGATAAATTTTTCCTAAAGGAATCAGCCACCAGAGGGACCTCCAGGTTTCCAGCTTTCTCCCAGTTCCAAATCCTCTGGCAGTTGATTCAGCAATAAACGGAACAGAGAAAGGTTGAGAAATGTTTCACAAACATTTCAGGAGAGAAATGTTTATGTTTATTCAGAGCTGTACACAATTCTTGCTTCTGTATTAGCATTCAATCTAAAACACTGCAACTATTAAAAGGACCTTTTTACCTTCACAAGTACTCAGCACAGCCCTTCATAAAAATATCCTGGCTTTGGGACTTTTCCACACACAAACAGAAAGGATTGACAGAATATCTGCCAGAAAAGGAGATTTAAAGAGGGATTTAAATGGTACCTTTAATTTACACAACACCACAATTTTTCATTTACACAAGGATGTGGGTTTGTCTCTTATTACAGATTATCTTCCTCTTCACTAACAACTGGGGCAATTTGTACTTCAGTGCATAAAAAAGCAGGAAAAGGAAGTAATTTTCCGAGGAACTCCAGCACGCACATCTTTGTTTTGGCTGCTCTCTGCAAAATAAGTGCACTGGGATCAGAGTTCAGCCTCTTCTGACAGCAATTTCAGAATAAATCCAGAACCACATTACAAAGATGTCAGCAGTATCAGAGCTCACCACAGCTGGAAACATAACGTGAGCAAGATCACCCCACAGGCCTTTATATGGGAAAAGTGCCTTTTTCCATAGATTAAACTGTTAACCCTTTCAGGGTGAAGCTCATTGCCACCAGTGGAGTGTCCAGGCCAAAATGAGTCCCTGCAGCAATACCACAGAGCATCCAACCAAACAAACACCTACTGCAAGTACAGGGATCCGAAAATTCAATGACTGGGGCAGAGCTTCCAGCTTCCAGGCTCCTGAACAAAGGCAGGGAAGGGAAGCCTGGAACTCTTCTGCCTGTGCCACGTTCCATGCTCGGGTATCAGAACAAATTCAGTGCTCAGGACGTGGCTGTCACTGCTCAGCTCCAGCTCAGATCTTGCACTTAGCTCAACTTCCTCACGTAAGCAAGGGGGTTTTTTGGTGACAAATCAAATTAAGATCATTTCCTGCCCTTAAAGCAGCACAGCACAGCTTGAAATGGAAATTCAGTCCACAGCAGAGAAAAGTTGTTAGGCTAGAGTTTAATAGGATGGTATTACAAAATCTGGAATTAAAAAGAAGAAAAGAGGTACTGCAGTCAGTACAATCCCTCCTACACCCCCAATCTTACCAGTGTGATCAGCTGGGCTGGGGCAGGCAGTAAGAGAGTTCCTACTGCTTCTCCAAGGAGAACCACCCTAACTCCAGCAATCAGCAACAAGCCTTTCAAAGTCAGCAGGGGAAAACCACTGCTGAAATTTGTCAGGTCTGAAGAGGGTCTGTGAGAAGAATCCTCTCTCAGGAATGAGTGCTATGCCAAACGTCACTGCCTAAACAAACTTATCAGTCCCAGAAATGCAAGTTAGCACTGCAGCAAATCCTCACTCACTCCAGAGGGGCCCAAAGCACATCCAGACTGTCAGAGGCAAGGCTAGGACACACCCTACCCCAAACCTGCAGATGGAGAGAAGGCAAAGTTGTTGCCTCCACCAAAATTAAGTCTGTCAGTGTCTTCATTTTATTTCTGCTGAGAACGCGTTCAGCTTCTGCCATGATCAAAGGTGCTCACAGCTGGGCACTGATGTGTGACCTGGACATGGACACACTGGGAATGAGAGCTGCAGAGCAGCAGGGATCTGGAAGTCTTGGTCCATGGCCAGCTGGATCTGAGCCAGCAGTGCCCTGGAGCCAGGAGGGGCACCCCTGTCCTGGGGGATCCCCAGCCAGGCTGGGGAGGGATTGTCCTGCTCTGTTCTGGGCTGGAGTGGCCTCACTTCCAGTGCTGGGGGCAGTTTTGGGTGGGACAGAAGATGGGAAGGGTCTGGAGGGGCCACACGTGGAGCAGCTGAGGGCAGTGGTTTGTTCAACTGGAGCAGAGGAGATGGAGAGCAGCATCTTCCTCCCCTGGGGCAGCTCCCATCCCCCCCCCTCTGTGACAGGGACAGGACCCAGGAACGGCTGAAGCTGTGTCAGGGTTGAAGATCAGGGAAAGGTTCCTCCCTCAGAGGGTGCTGGGCACTGCCCAGGCTCCCAGGGAATGGGCACGGCCCCAAGGCTGCCAGAGCTCCAGGAGGGTTTGGACAATGCTCCCAGGGATGCTCAGGATGGGATTGTTGGGGTGTCTGAGCAGGGCCAGGAACTGGATCAATGATCCCTGTGAGTCCCTTCCAGCTAAGGATATTCCACAGCTCTGTGTGTGCTCAGCCTGAGCTCTGCCTGTGTTGCTGCCCAAGCCTCCACAAGAAGGGATAGAGCCAGGATGAACCACCATCATCTCAGCCTAACAAAACCTGCCCTCTCCTCTAGTTTTGCCTGCCTTGCCTTAGAGAGCCTTCAGATAAATACTACTGCATCCTCAGTCTGTTTCAGATTTACAAATAATTGCTTTTCACTAGTAGTTTCTTAATTTAGGAAAGAAAAACGGCAAAACTCCTGCAATTCATATTAAAAGTTCAGCTCTCCCAAATCATGCTGAGAGCTCAGGCCCATCTGTACAGAAATATCTGATGCTTGCTCTCAGTAGGTTTAAGAGTTGTGCTTCATATCAGGATGGTTTAATATTAAACAACATATTTGCATATCTGCAGTAACTGCAAGGACAGCAGATATTACCAGTGGGGATAACATGGAAAATGTTGACGAAAAATAAACAAACAGCAAACTTCATTCAAATCTAGTGAATTCTTAAAATAACTACAAAGACAAATACTCACATGTTTTGTTTAACTATCTTCCTGCCTTTGACTGAATTACCAACACAGTAATACAAATGAGAACATGAGCATGCAAAGCTGTGCACAGTAGGAAAACCACTGCAGGAAAACTACTGCTGCTTTTTGCTCACTGTTCAGTGAACAGTGATAGAGGGGGAAATAAAACTGAGTAAAAATTTCAGAGCTGCAGTGACAAGCTGTTTATCCTTTAATTTAGAAAGTTCCATGGAATCATTCCCCACTCTCGAGTACCTGACTGAAAACACTGCCAGAACACTTTGAAGCCTGTCAGTAAAAGTGATCCCTCACTCTGAGTTACAGGAAAAAATATTATATCATAATCACAAGGTGCTGCTGGCCTGACCCTGTGTAGCAGTAAGAACTTTTAGGATCAGCTGGGCTCGCTATGACATTCACTCTCTGCTCTTCTTCAAGGTGACAGAGATAAGGGAAGCCCTTCACACAGGGCAACACACCACTAATTAAACCAAAAAAGGTGACTTAAGGAGTGCCTGCTGTCTCCCTGCACAGCAGATTCAGCTTGGTGCTGACACAGCAACCATCTCCAGCCACTTGCATACCAAGAGGCCAAAGTGTAAGCAGGGAGTTTAAAATAAAAAACTTCCTTTGCACCTCCCAGCATCCCGTGATTCCCGTAAGCAACTTGCATGAATTACTCAGTTGGCATAGAGAAAACACCTAAAGAAAACCAACTGCCATGGGTACCCAGTTCTTATCACCCTCACAGAATTGTAATGGAATCCCTGTTTATTCTGATTAATTTTTGCTTTGGGGGTAATTGAAATTCAGTTTGCAAAGCCATTTGAGATGTATTACTAATACAAATTATATTCTCAAGAATTCACAGCTCAGGGAATCAGGTTCAGGGGCTAATTAAAACACTGATTTATTCATAACTCACCGGCTGCCATACATTATCTGATGAAAATCCCTCTTTTTTAATAATTTAAAAAAGTGAATGTACCCAAAACTTTGGAGCACACAGCTCTGTTGTATCAGTTTTCGAACGGCAGACTACAAAGCTCACTCTCTGTGGCAAATTAATATTATTATATTTTAGTTTACTGTAAGCTGCATGTTGCAGTTCTCTCTACAAGACATCCTACTGCACTCAGCAGCTGTCTGCATGCTTGGAAATAACTCAGAAAGATAACCAGAGCTGGAAACAGCTACAGAGAGGAACAGCCACAGAGAGAAAGCATTAAAATACTGAAGACAGAAACCCCCTAAAAGCAGGGGATGGACAAGCCCAGCTTGTGCTCAGTGATCCTTATCCTTCCAGCACTTCACCTTGCTAAAGACTGCAGTGCCTGGCACTCCACAGTCCCACAAAGATGCTCAAATCCAACCTCTGGAGAGCCCTGCAGCTTTGCACCAAAACACTGCTCACTGGAGAGAAATTAACTGCTTGAACGCTGCAGTAAGATTTAGGGTTTCCTGCTCTCCCACTACTATCAACAACCCACTCTTTTCCACAATAACCTTGCTGTGCTTTATTGTCCACACACACATATATATATATATTTATATATATAAACCACATATAGCACTGTCATGAGAGTCCAAAGTGTACTTTCTGTTGTAAAAACAGCATAAAAATCAATTAAGTTTTGCAGTTTCTCCTCTGGTTTATCTTAAGCACTGCCCAGAAGGTCCAATTAATACCCTCAGGAACTGCCTCATGAAGGACAGTGACTTTTCTGCACCAAAAAGACCTTGAAGAAGAGAGGAATGAAAGAGTTGAGGGGCAAAGAGAAATAGAGGAGCTCACCACTGGACTGGCCCGAGCAGAGCTGGCTCTGGAGGATGCCCGAGATCCCGAACCAAGGTAGCAGCTGTACTCAGAAGGCTGCAGCAGGAAAATCAGGAACAGCAGGCAGAGAAAAGAGAAAGGTGTCAGAACTGGGAAGGGAAGCAGGAGAGGATGTAGAGCATCACATCTGAAACTAGTTAAAGAGATGGTTACATGCAGCTAGACAAAGGAACAGCAGTGAAAGCCAGAGAATTGTTAATTTGAAAATTAAGGCAAGCAGTAAATCCACAGTTCAAGTAGAGTTTTCATTCAATTCTTAAAATACTCATCATTTATTTATCTCTCTTCAGGTACCAGTGACAAGTAAACAATTCAGTTTCTCTGCAAAAGATTCCATCCTACTACTTTCCAAGAGCTCTGGGGCTCTCTGATGAATCACTATCCCATGTTCCCAACATTGTGCACATATAAAATGAATTTGTGCTCTGCAGGCCAAAGGAACAACATCCATCTATGTGGGGATTAAAGCAAAAACTGTGCCCAGCTCAGAGACTGAGTCTCTCTCCTGGTTTTCCAGCACCTGCAGTCCCCATCTCCTGCCAAAGAAAGTTTTTTAGCTTTTTTTAAAAGGAAACATCTAAGCAAAGATGCAGGACAGGGCTGGCTGGTTGTTGACAAGGACAAAGAACGTGTCATGCTGTTTTATTTCCAGAGGTTTTAATGCAGTGGAAATGGAGCAGGGAAATGAAAGTTTAAAGCACCAGGAGAACAGAACTAGAACTTACTCTGGAAGTAATGAGTTTATTTCAGAGGTGATTAGGACTGTTTCTCAGATACAAACACACAGAAATCTGAAGAATTATCATACTTTGGAGATGCTGTGAGTTTTTTCAAGGTTTTTTTTTTAAGTAAGTCACCTGGCCACTACAAGAATTCCTGAACTCTCTAGCCTTACAGAAACAGCCAGGCCTTCACCAAGCCACTGCAGGGCTGCTCCATCATTAGTCACAGCAACAAAGCAGCACACCATCACTTGCAAATTAAGCTTGCAGCACTAATAAATGGTGAGAGGGCAAGCTGGAAATAACCCCAGCCAGAGCACAAGCACAGGGTCAGCCACTGACCACAAACAGCCCCCTGCCAGCCCAGGGGCAGGGCAGTGTCCTAGGATGCACCTGGAGTGACCAGAGGAGCTGTGGCTGCCCCATCCCTGGAATATTCAGTGTAGGATGGGGTTTGGAGCAACCTGGGGTAATGGAAGGTGACCTTGCCCAGGGGAGGGGGTGGGAACAAGGTGGCTTTTAATGTCCCTTCCAACCCCAACCATCCTGGGACTCTGTGTCTTACACTGGCTTTGTGCACCTGATCTTCATTTCAGAGGTGAGAAAATGCACGGTACAAAACTCTGCTGCACACTGTTTACAACTATTGCCAATCACACAATAATTCCTAAATTAAAGACAAAAGCACTGAAGTAAAAATACAGATTTTGTGTGGTCACTGCAGTGTTTTATGTTTAACAAAAGAAGGGTTTAGAATAAATTTGAAATGGGAAAAAAGGGAAAAAGTTTTAACTACTGATGAGACCCATATTAATGTTTCCAGGCCCTATTTACTCCACAGCTGCCCCCTGTGCATTCTGACTATGAGCGTAAGTGGTTGTGACCAAGCAAGGCCACTTTCAGCCTCACCCCCTGCATTCACCTGCTCTTCCAAAAGCATTTTTTGGGAGCAGCCACCCAAGGTGACACTCCCTGTCCACGTTAAAAGTGCTGTGAGGTTCAGAGGCATTAAAACAACCACAGTTACTGTGACAAGGCAAACCCCTCCTGTTTGAATTCTCTCATTACTCCAGGCAGCAGGAACTGGACAGGCTGGGTCACACACAAATACCTGTGGCTCAGGATGGGATGGGGATGGAGGGAGGGCAAAGCACCAAGTGTTTTAGTCACAGTTCCCTGCTGATGCCACTGACAGCCCCTGAAAGACTTGCAAACAGGTTTTGGGCTGACAGGTTTGCTGCAAATGATTTCTCACAGCTGTGAATCAGTGGGATGGCAAGAGGATGGCACAGCCCTTGAAGGACTAACAAGAGCTTAGTGCATTCTTGAAAGTTTTCATCCTCCAAGCTAATAAAAATGTGATGTTCAAAAGTAACATAACATAGGTGCTTTGTCTTCTCACTCTTATGTCCTTGGATGGAGGTTATTTTTTTGCTGGGGCTTTTTTGGTTGGGTGGGTTTTGCGGCCATCAGTGAAGGGGATGAGTGGCAGAATAAGCAGTGGGCCCACAGAGGATGATTTAAAAATCTAAAGAGATTGGCTATTTTTTTTTCCCCAGGTGCATGCAAAAGCATTAGATGGACTGCCTGGCCCAAACACCCAGAGAGGAGAAGAGGTGAAGGCACTTTTTTTCTTTTGATCTGTAAACTGACTCCTGGAGTTTCTCTTTTTTGAGAGTAAACAATTTATATGGTCATTCCTTATACTGTTGCTCCCCATCCACGACAGAGCCCCCCATTCTCAGGAACACACATTTTGGAAGTGCTGTCACATATATGAATGTAAAATATATTTGAATACAAATCCAAGAAACAATACCAAGCAAGCCATATATTCCCAAAAACCATTTACTTCGCACTGCTTATGTGGAATTTTTTGGCTGATTTTTTTTTAAAACTTGTATTTTTCTCAGTTTTGACAAGAAGTATTAAGTTTCATGGAGGGAAAGGACAGGACTTCATGTATGTGCTTTCCAAGGTGTTTTATCTGCAAAGCGAGCGCGAGGCAGAACTGGATTCTCTGTCCCACAGAGCAGTGAGTTCCCATGGATGGGAACTCTTCATGGAAGCTGGTGGGAATGGTGCTCCCACTGCTGCTGCCTGGATGTGACACAGCCCACAAAGGTTCCTCAGCCTGGCAGAGGACAGCACAGAGCAGGGAAAAGCAGAAAGGCTCTTACAGCACGGGAACTGGGGGCACTATAGCGCCGGCTCCCGCTGTACACGCTGTCCTCGTACACTGACGCCTACAATTCAAACACAGAGTCAGCACTGAGTGTGCAGGGGCACAAATCCACCCAGGACACGTGGCAGGAGCAGGATGGGCAGGCACAGGGACATCTCACAAGCAGCATGCAAGGGAAGATCACACGTGCAAGGTCTGACACAGCCCCGAGGCCAAAACGCCCCATGCATTTCTAACCCTTCTCCCAGGGCTTCAGTTCAAATTTAATTCAACCCTTAGACTCAAAATGGCTACATCAATTCTTAAACTGTGCCCAGCTGCTTCATCTTCATTGCTGGTGCTGGCAGTGAAAGGAAAAACTCCCACCTGATGAGCTTCACTTAGCAGCTGGTTTAGTAAATTGATAAAATAGGAGGAATTTTATTTTATTTTATTATTCCTGACATATATGACTCAGAAATACAAGGGGAGTAGGAAACTCTACCTTCAAGCTTTGAGAAAAAATTCTGAGAAGCTAATTTTAAACATTTGTCAAAATAAATTCATAAACAGATTTGTGTTAGTTGTTAAGCAACCAGCAAGAATTGATGTTGCCTCTCTGTCCTGCTCCTGGAAACACACCAAAGAAGACAACTCCCTCCACATGGACAGACACCCATGGCAGCATCACAACCTCACACAGTCCCAACAGGAATTCAAGAAAGGATCAGCAAATCCAGGTGGCATCACACAGGTGGCATTCAGACAGATGGCACACCAGGGAGTGAGACAAAGGCACCCAACAGGAATTCAAGGAAGGATCAGCAAATCCAGGTGTGCACAGACAGCATCACACAGGTGGCATTCAGAGGGATGGGACACCAGGGAGTGAGACAAAGGCACCCAACTGGAATTACAGACAACATGTGCATGGCTGGGGGTGAGTGGCTCTGGTGCTCAGAGCATCAGCACAACAAACCCTGTAACTCCTGGCTGGCAGGGCATCGCTGTACAGCAGGGAGGGCTGAGGGAGACAAGCACAACACTTTTTGGTTTGGCAGAGTAAATGGAACTAAAAAAAAAGGTGCCTACAGCAAAATTAACCCTCTTGGTGAGAGATTAGCATCACCACACGACAAGAGAAGGAAAGCCAGTACAGAGAATGTTAGTCATGTGCACCATGAAAGCATTAGATCTCAGCTCCCCAAGACTAAGAATACCAGACACGTGCATTTCCTACAGGAAGGGAGGACACGACACTATGCAAAAGCAAAACAGCATAATTTAATTTTAGGTTGTTAAGCTGTTATTGTCTCCCACACATTTGAGTACAGAAAGGGAAGGTTTCTCTTCACTTCTACCAAAGGCAGAAAAAGCTACACGAAAGTGCTTCAACATACACACTGTAAGTGTTTCACACAGCTTTAAGATCATCTCCTGTGTGTTTTGTTATTCACAAATGCAGAGAAAACACAATTAATTCAGGAAAAAATTACAAGGGGTCAGTCAGAGCAGCCTGAACCAAGTGTTAGTAACAATCCTCTTAGACAAACCCAGAGCACTCGCTGTGTCTGGCAGAACTGGGTGCAAGAGACACCCCAGCAGTGATCCCCAGCCCAGGGCTGGAGGCCAGGTCCTGCTGCCAGTGCCCCATCCACACCCCAGGCAGGACCTGGAGCCCTGTGGCACTGGGCTGGCTCTGCCACACACAGGGGACAATCCAACCTCCAGCTTCACTGATGTTCTTCCAGCACTCTGGCAATTGCTTCTCTGTAATTTCGTGTTGTGCAGACTGGATTGCCTCAAG
Source organism: Catharus ustulatus (assembly GCF_009819885.2). NCBI lineage: Eukaryota > Metazoa > Chordata > Aves > Passeriformes > Turdidae > Catharus > Catharus ustulatus. The sequence goes on along the minus strand of NC_046227.1, from coordinate 2,601,774 downwards.
CTCACCAGACTGACACGCTGCCTCAAATAGAGAACTTGAGGTAATTAAGATTTCCCTTATCTTTCCAGACCAATTGAGGCCAATGGCAGACAAGGAAAGGGAGGAGCAGCAAAGGAAAACGGATTGTGCTCGTTTGAAAACAGTTTTCCATTACTCATTCCAGTCTTAAAAGGTCTGATTTGTTTGGGGCTTTTTAAAGTTTCCACTAAAAAGAGCTACAGAGACTCCTGACAATTGGTCCAAATTGATTCCCAAGTACAAGAGGTTGTATTATCCAAACAAAATCCAGGCCAGGTGAAGCCAGAGGGCAACAGACCCAATTTCCATTTTGGGAAGAAAGCTGAGATGTGGAAGCATAGGTGCTGTTGGGGAGACCCAGGTCAGAGTAGTATGAAGCCTGCATTAACAAACAAAGCAAAAAAAAAAAAAATAAACTCCTTGAGAACTCAGCTTCATTCTTTATTCCTTTACATGGGAAGCAAAAAGTAAATTAGGTGATTACAAACTGCAAAGCAGTCACTGATGCAAAAATAAGAGAGAACTGCATTAAAGCTGTGAGGTTGTGTGAAAATTGTGGGACCTCTGAAGCACTGGAAAAATGCACTGCTCAGTGAGCTGGTCCTCCTGAGATCCTGAGAAGTTTGTGCCCTGTAAGCTACACCCTCAGGAGAAGGTGAGATCCTGGGAGATGGAGAGCAAAGCCAAGCACCAAAATTGCTGGCTGTGCCCAGCAGGAAATGTGAGCAACCCACTGCCAGACATGGCAGGACTGAGTGGGGAGAAAACTCTTCTCTGAGAACTGAAATTGTGTACATTTAACACCTTCTTTAAATCAAACACCTTCTTTCCCTGCTTCCTGCCTTGCATCCAGTCATCCTTGCACTTCTGGTCCACTTAGGGGATCTCAATAAGTTGTTCTGAAAGATCTCATTGCTTCACCTCCTTCTACACCTATCCCTGACACCTTTCCTCTCCAAGCATTTCTCATGGGGGTCTAGAACAGCCAAGCTTCTCTGCTTTCAGCAGTCAGCTCCTCACAAACCCTAACTCATCCCTGCTTCACCACTGTGACCCATGGAGCTGTTAATTTCCTCACAGAGGTGGGAGATTTGAGGCAAATTAAAGAAATTGGTTTGATTTTTCTGTCACTGTGAGCAAACACGTTTAGCTATGACACAATACCCACAGGTACAGCCTGAGGGCAAATCATTGTCCAACCTCAGAAAAAACCTAACCCAAGAAACAACCAACCACAAACCAAAACCCCCCAAACAATGCCTGTAAAATAAGACTTTTACTGAAAGGAAACCCCAACTGAACTTGAAGAAATTACTTTCAGTCCTGCTTACAGTTTGCAATCTGCATGTGGACTATTCAAGCACATGGCATTAATCATATTTAAGGGATCAGCCTGTGACACTGCAAGTGCAGTATCCACATGGAGATCAGTGCATTATTGGACTTAAAAGTGGACACCTATTTTGGAAACAGCCATTGCCAGCAGGTTCATTTATCATTTCCCTCTTTTTCATTTTTCCTTGTCACTTTGACAATCTTTATGGTTCAGCTTGGTCTTTTTTTTTGGAGAGAATATTCATAAAAAGTGAATTCCAGCCAGACTGCATCAATTTGGTTTGAAGTTTCAGCTATTCTGAGTTACCCCCAAACTTTCCTCCCACTCCTAATTAATAAATAATCCAAACAGCAATGGAGCTACAAGGAACTAACGATGTTGCTGTAATTAAGCCCTACTCAGACTAAATCTCCACGCTGCAAACACTAATTCCAGGATGATTTTAAATTATTTAAATGGAAACCAAACAACCTCTTCCCCCTGGATGACTTCCTTGCAGATATTTTGCTCTCTCTGGTCTCTCAAAGCAGTAGAGAATGTCAGTAAAGAGTAAGAACATGATTTGTCACCAGTGCTACAGAATAACGCTCCTTGAACTCATCAAATGGGCCAGCAAGAAACAGGACAGGCTGTTTTCTTAGCAGTTCAAGCAACAGCATTGCATTGTCTCTTATCCACATAATGCCAGCTAAATTACGTGGCAGCAACAGTTTTTAAATGGATGTGAAGTATCAGGTCCTGCTTCACTTTATCCAGGCTCCTGCTTCACTTCATGCCTGCAAAGTAACCCCTGAACTCTCTCTCATGTTCAGCGTGTTACTGCTCAAACACTTGGCTAAAGGGAGGCTTAAAAGGAGTTTATTTTTACCCTAAACACTGAGCTTTAGGCTGCATACCATGAAATTTCTTTAGAAGCCTTGATAGCACAAAGATCAACAGGCTCTGAGCTTTTGTCTGGCTTTGTTAAAATACAGGGGGGGAAGAAAGCCCAAAGAGTTCCCCCTCTGCCCCCAGGCTGTGCTTTAAATAATTTAAATCATTTAAATCATCAACCCCTTTAAATCATTTGCACAATCCCCAATATTTATCAAAGCAGGGCCAGGAGTTGCTGTAATTGATACACAACACCTGTTGTGCTGGGACAGGAAGGAACATTGTGACCTGCATCCTCACAATGGAGTTAATAATTAAACTTTTTTGGACTGGAAATAAAAATCCATTAATGTTAAGTAGCTAAGTGGGAACACTTGCTCAGGCTCTTCAGCTCTGTAGGAGTTTCTAGAAACCCTAGGATATGGTTTAAAAAGGAAAAAAAAAACAAAAAAAACCAAACCAAAGGCATTTAGTTAAGCAAACTTCAAATAAACAACGTGCATTTGGGAAAAATTCAAAATCCAAAGTTCATTTTAACTATGGAAAACTCAAGGCACAGACTAAATTGGTAGATTCAGCACTAGAGCATGGCATGAACACCTTGCAGAGGTTGAAATCCTCATTCTGTTTCCAGCACGTGGAAATCCTCCCTGCCAGTGCTGTCACAATGTAATTTTCACCCAATTTTGTTTGCAAGTTAAAACAGTTCTGGCTTCCAAGATCTTTCTGTACCAGTTTCTGAGACTCCCCTCTCAGGGCCTGATTTTTGATTTGCAGCTTCTTGCTGCACCTCCAGTGTCTGACAAACTCCAAACCCCCAACATGCAAGACAGGAAAAACCTGCTTCACCACTGAAAAAGAATTTGCTAATTAGCTTTAATCCCATTAAATGGAGTAATAGAATTTTATAGCAATAGAAATCATCTACTAACCCTGCTAGATTTTCTACTCTGGGATGATCCATACACGTCTTCCTCATAACCATTGGTCTGTTATGGAAGGAAAGGAAAGAAAAAAAAAAAAAAAAAAGACAAAAAAGGAGAGAAGAAAAATTGACGTAGACCCCAAAGGGAATTTTTAAGCAAATGTCATCACTTATGAAAAGCAAAGGCAGAGACAGAACTTTTCAAAGATACACCAGGAACAGGAGCAGTGCAGGATTAGGTCATGATTTCAAACACGGGGACACGAACATTTGTGTCACTACCTCTGTAACAGCCAAAAATGTCAAGGATACTCCAGCTTGCCCTTTTTGAGCCCCCTTTTTTCTTTTCTGCCTCCCCTATTATTACTGGTCTATATTCAAACACTCTGTGAAGGGAACAGGGGACAAAATGGGGACAAAAAGGAGATCAGAGACTACAACAATGGGCACATATCACTATAGCTATTATACCTCAGGCAGCTGAACACCTAAAGAACAGTGAATTGTAGCAGAAGGATTAATTCTATTTGAGAAATCCAGCTTGGCAAACATGCAGTGCTGTATAAATTCTTTTTGATTTTGAGCATCAAAATTAAACCCAGACAGTGACCACCTGCCAGGCCCCAGGATTCTGCAGCAGTCTGAGGGCTAGTGAGAGATTTCCTCCCTGGTGTCAGGAAGATGTTTTCCCTCAAAGGAGGAAAAACAAACAGGCCCAGAAGGACTGGTCCATAAACAAGGTGAGGTGCTTCAAATCCCTATGGCAGCAGTGCTGGGAATAAAACAAAACAATCACAGTGACTCAGTCCTGACTTTGGGAATTGGTGCTGAAGAAGAGAGGACAGACACAAAAGTGTCCTCAATAGATAGCATTAAAAGCTCAGGTTTCCCCAGCAATTCACTGTTCTGGTATCACCTCACAACAAGCCCTGTTTAGACACTGAAAACAAGGAAGCACTCTGTGTATTTGGGGGGGGGGGGGGGGTAGTGGAAATTTAATTAGCATTTCTATTAAAATTCAGTTTTGAAGCCCATGTTTTAATGCATTCCTGAAATGAATATCCACTAGAACCAGTCTGAATCAATTTCCAAGAGAAATATTTATCATCTACTATACAGCAGCTTCCATGAAAAATTAAACAAATTAACTTAGAAACCAGTTCAGAGCCAAGCTGGGAAAGCTACTTCTGGGAAAAGCTTAGATTCTCTATTGAAATGCAACATTATCACCCCAAATTGAAGGCAAACATCCAAGTTTCTTTTATTCAAGAACTGATTTGAAATACTGCTGTAGCTTTCTCAAACAGCTTGGCTTCTTTCCAGTTTTTACCAGGTTGTTTTTTTTTTTCCAGGCTCCTTGAATTTCTCCAACACTTCCCTGAAGAATGGTTAAAATGGATCTCCAGCAGCTGAAGGCAAAGCTCCAGCTCTGCCTCAGCACAGACCAATTCCCTCCACCACCCCTTTTATTGCTACACTGAGGACTTGTTTGCCTTTTTCAGCTGAGTAATATTGACTAAATGTAACCTCAGATCACTATCTGAACCATCCTATTGCTCTGTAAATGGTACCTTCATTTTTCCCAGATGTGGTATTCCTCATTTGTGTTTACTGTTATTCCATTTTGACAAGTTGTCTCCTGTTCATCATCGCTATTTCCACTCTAACCTTGTATGAAACAGCCTTCACTCCCTGCACTTAGCCAGCCAGGCAATACAGACTCCTGGGGAACTGCTTTTCCCTCCTTAAAAAACCCACATGATGCTGTCTTAGATGGGAGCAGACCAGCTGAGATCCTTCCCAGCTGTCTTGTTTTCTAACAAAGTTATTTTCCAACTGCACATTCCTTTTATAAGAACGAGATCTGGCCCAAGGTTTCACTTAATGTCACGCAGAGACACGCCAAGAGCTTTACAGCCAATTTACAGTAACATCCTTTCTGCCCTTAGATAATGGCCCTGCTTAGGAACTCCAGCTGAACTGGCATGATGAATTTTCCACAAGCCCAGGTTAATTGGTTATCACTTCACAGTTCAGGCCCTTCTGAAGGAATCTGCCTCATCTGCCCTGTCTCTCTCAGATTTCAGCCTGGAGCCCCAGAGCCGGGGCTGTTTCCCCTGCCCCTCTGACCCATCCTCTCCAGAAAACCTCTCCAGTGCACATTTTTGAAGGCAAATGCTCCAGGCAGCTCTTGGAGTGCAGGGTCAGTTTTATCAGACCTCACTGGCCTTTGTTGTAGGCTACATTTGAAAACTGGAACAAATAAAACTGCATCCTAGAGAGGCTAAAATGACTCAATTTTACTTGTTCTCCCTCCAGTGACCCTACTTCTCTCTCTCTTTTCTTCTTGCTTTTGGCAGACAAAGGAAACCATTTTACTGCCATTGTGTCCATTTCTGCTTGTAATGTTTTTCACCTCAGGCTGTGGCTGTGCTGCTCCCTCAGGCTTTCTCAATCCCATATCCAAATTCCAGCCCTTATAAAAATTTTCTGCTCGTTTCCAGTGTAGCAAAGAACCCCAACCTAGCAACGTGGAGCCTTCCCTCCACAGAAATATTCCCACTTTGCCCTCTCTTGTGTCCTCTTCACCTGCCTGGAATTGCCCCCCCACAAGATTCACCTATGCCATGGGGTGGAATGAGATGAGCTTTAAGGGCCCTTCTAACCCAAATCATTTGGGATTCTGTAATATTCTGTCAATATTGCCTATTTCTGTGTCATGTTACAGCTCAAGTTAGGTAGCTCCGGTAAGGTTTTGAGTTTTTCCACATGCTCTTCATGTACAGCACTGAAATAAAGAGTTTGGATGGTACTGTTGCCTGGAAAGGCTGAGCTGGAACAGAGACTAGATAGAGTAAAAGGAATAAAATAGGAATTTGTTGAAAGGATACACCTTGGGCAATGCAAGAGCCTGGCTGGGGGCTGCACCCAAATCAAATCTCAGTCACAAGTTTTTACACTTTTATAAAGTTTGGTTCATCTACATATTGGGGTCAATTATCCAACCACAGCTCCAGGTTATGAAGTCTCAGCCCCCTTTCCCACTCTGTCGTTTCTGCTTTTTGAGTACTGATTGTCCTTAATTCTTTAGCTAGAAAGGAATTGTTTTGTCTCACCACCCTGTGAAGAGAACTTACCAACACCTAATATGAAATTTCAGAGTTACACACCAAGCAGCAGAGATTCTGAAAAATTTAAAGCTAAAACCCAAGGCATCAATCCCACATCTTGGAGATGAACTGGTGCTCGTTATTCCCTAGCAAGTGCTGATAGTTATGGTGTATCCTTGACATTGGGCTGGTAGCTCTCACACTGGCACACACTCCTTGTCCTGCCACAGCGGGTTGTAGGCAGAACCCTCTCTGAGACAGATAAAAATACATACTGCTTTGGAGTAGTTCTTCTTTTTGGTCCTCTCACTCTCTAATCCAGCCTGCAGTAGGATTAAGAATGCAGGGTGAGAAGATCAAGTCTGTGCACACCCATCCAGGGCCAGGCATGCACATCCCCATGCAGGAACATGAGCAGAGCACGGCCCAGCAGCCAATCCACCCTCGGAGTCAAGCGCCCGGTTATTAGGGAATATTGTTAAAATGATGTTAAATTTAGCAGCTGCACTTCAATCAGTCACACTGCCTGGGCTCAGTCAATGAACCAGCAGCTGTCCATCCTGGCTGTATCAATACAGCCATGCAAAACCCAAATGTGTAGAACTATTCTGGGATGTAGGTCACGCACAAATAGATGCGCTGCATCCCTAATTGGAAATAGCGCCAGGAATGAAGGCGAGGGGAAAAGCAGGAGGATCCATAGAATTGCACTCCCCAGTTTGCTTCCTGCAGACACCAGGACACCTCCAGCCCAGCACAGGGCAGCAGGAAATGTTTTAAACTGAGCTTTAATCCTCATTGCCCCTTTCTGTTCTTTCAGGAGCCAGCTTATCTCAGTGTTCATGAGAGCAAACACTCGCTATCAAAGCATTGTTATTAATCTGATTTTGTCCTCTACAGTGAAGGTAACACAAGCTGCAGCTTTGGTAGGCAGCGTGTTTGTCCTGTCACCTTTGCTAGATCTATTTACAGTGAGTTCATGGGAGTTTTATTCCTTTCCAGACCTGTGCTGAAATAAATCCAGAGACATCTGGTCCATCAGTGGACAGGCTCTAACAGACAGGGTTTTAGGGGAAATCCAAACCATTCTGCTCTGCCTGTGGTAACTACTGAGCTAAACCTAGCTCAAATCATTTGTCACTTCTCATCTAAACCGTGTGAGAGCAGCAGGAGAGGGAAGTGGCATCCTGACATCACAGACCACAAACTGCCTCAGGATCCTTCCAGATCAGCCTGATGTCAGAGCAGTTATCACAGCCTGTGTTAGCTGCTTCTTCATGATTAGTTTTTGAACACACACACACACACACACACTGTGCAACTTGCAGACTATTCTCACCACTGGGTAGGTGCTGGCATATTCCAAATGAGACTGTAAAAGCATGAGAGGAAAGGAAAATCAAAATACTAAAGAAAACACAAGTTATGTCAATCAAAGGAACTCCCCAAAACAAAACACACAACAAACAAACACAAAATTAGGCAGGGAGATGTAAATACCAACTAAAGAACTTTGATAATGCAGGGTTTCTTACACAAAGACACAAGTTTGGAAGTTGGGAGGATACAAAACAAGGATGCACCAATTAATCACAAGTGATTGACAACACAACAATATTTCATGCTGATGGTGTTGGATTAGACACAGCCAGCTGGGAAGTGGGAGAACAGGACAAATGAAATAGAAAAGGGACTGAAGAGAAGCTTGAGAGCCTCAACAAACACAGGCTGATGTGCCTGAAGCTTCCCCAGGAAAATCTGCATGACACAGAAATGAGCTTGCAGGACTCCTGAAACAGGAGCAGCAGGAGCTGTGGATGGGTTCAGGATCATCAGGTAAGTGCTGAAGAAGCCTCTCCATGGCACCTGAGCAGCCACAGCCAAGCCAGGACTCCCTGCACCCCTGGTCCCTGTTGGTAGCACAGTCACAGCCGTGGAGCTTCAGTCAATTTGCTGCCTGGTCTGATGAATATCTCTGGAGGTTCTGCAGTGTGCAATGCTGCCTGCTCTGCCAGAACAATCCAGAAGCTCCCCAAAAGCTACCTCAGCACATCTCTGGTGCCTGCAGTCTAGGCATCAAAAACACTACAGCAGAAAAGTCCAGAGTGAAACCCAGACAGAGCAGCAGGGTGCTGAAGCCCTAGGGAGAAGTGAATGTCTGATATTGGCTCATTTCAGTGAAAACTTCCTGGACAGAAGAGAAGCACAGCTACAAAAAGGAACCCCAGGCACCTGCTCACAGGGCAAGGAGCCAGAGTGCCAAAGACGGAAGATTAATTTTCCAAAAATGGCATCCTGCAATGATGGAAGGAGAGCCTTCAAATATCCAAAAAGCATCATTCAGAATTCTCCAAGTCATTTTATAAAACCTTTGTGGACACAAGGCAACTGGTTTTGATGGTGTCTTCAGGCTAAAATAACTCCTAAGCCAAACTGGACACTAGAACTCAGGTAAATTTTTAAGGTTGGTTTAAATTTTAAAATTTATGGGGCTTTTGGCTTTGTTATTTTGAAGACAGATGCAGCAAGAGCCAAACCTTCACAGATTAGCCAGAGATGTGGTCAAATTACTAAAAGCATCTCCTGTAAATCCACACCAGGAAAGTGATCAGAGAGGCTGTTTACAAGGGCCTGGAGTGAGAGGAAAGGAAAGAATGGCTTCAAAGTGACAAAAAATAGGTTTAAATTGGGTATTAGGAAGAAATTTTTCCCTGTGAGGGTGATGAGGCCCTGGAACAGGTTGCCCTGGGAAGCTGTGGCTGCTCCCTGGAAGTGTCCAAGGCCAGGCTGGATGGGGCTTGGAGCAACCTGGGATAGTGGAAGGTGTCCCTGCCCAGGCAGCGGGTGGAACAAGATGAGTTTTAAGGTCTCTTCCAACTCAACCCACTCTGTGATTCCATCAATTAACTGTGAATAAAACAACTGGAAGACGTAGAAGGATAAATTTCAGTTCAGACTGGCAAATATTTACATGCTTCTACAATCCCAATGACACAAGAATGAGGGAAGGAAGCTCTGTCAAAACTTTTCCTGTGCCTGCCAAAATGTCAGCACATCCACCAAATGCTGCCTCATGGGGACAGGGCCTGTGCAACATCACTGAGCAGCAGTGTGGAAAGTTTCAGGCAGATCCTTCTGTCAGACAAGGACACTTCCTGCAGAAATGTGAGGAATTTTGAGCAGCTGGAGGCTGCTGCTCTCCAGGCCAGTGCTGCTTATCTCAGCCTGAGACTGCTCGGGTTAAAAAGGCAAGAGAGCTTCTCCAAGGGATGGTGAGGAGGCAGAATGCAGGGCTTCTGCTCTTTAAATGTGTATAAACCACAGGACTGTGTTGCAAAAACACCTCAGAGAGAATCAGTGGTGGATTTCCATGAAGAGAAGGTGCTTCAGATGAAGATGTGCCATAAACACAGGGCCACTGTGTTTGCACATTACAGCCAGGGGTAAAGAACCCATTTGTGCTGTCATCACCTTCTAAATAGATAGAATTGATATTTCAACTGAACTAGAGGTTTTTTCCCCTCCAAAAAACACTTCTATATGTCAACATTTAACCCTAAGTAAATAAACACTGCTTTTCACGTTCAGCTGTGCAGAGATTTTTTTCACTGGACCTTTGGAGCTTTGAGGCATCTCCTAGCTCTGAAAAACACTCAGGTTTGTCATCTTGAGAGAAGCATTTCATAAGTAGCAATAAGGATTCCACTAAAAAGGGAACAAGGCAGCACTTCATATTTCTAAGCACATTACAGTGGGATCCCTGAGCAGACTCTGCAGCAGCATTTTTAAATTTATTTTTTTTTTAATGAGCCCTCTAGACTCTATGTCATAACAGAGTTAAGGTTTATATAAATGTGTGTTATCTGGGAAAGTACTGTCTGGACGTTTTGAGGAAAAAGTTGTTTGAACTTTTCCTACAGATGAGTACTCAGTGCTTTACTAATCCCACCCTCCACAAAACTCAGGCCTCCAGATGATTTTCAAGTATTTCTAATGCATTTTTTAGAGTGAATAACCAGTGATAGGATCTAAGGGAGTGTCTGGAGCTGTGTCAGAGGGATTTTGGGTTAGATATCAGGGAAAGGTTCTTCCCCCAGAGGGTGCTGGGCACTGCCCAGGCTCCCCAGGGAATGGGCACAACCCCGAGGCTGCCAGAGCTCCAGGAGGGTTTGGACACTGCTCCCAGGGATGCACAGGGTGGGAGTGTTGGGGAGTCTGTGCAGGTCCAGGAGCTGGATCAATGCTCCTTGTGCATCCCTTCCAGCTCAGGCTATTCTGTTATTTTTTATGAGTATTCACCTGCAATTCCAAAGCACTCAACACTAAATTCCATTGATCAATCACTTCTGCTTTCCTGAGCTAATAAACACTGACCCCACTAGCACTTCCCCTTCCCAAATTTCCAGTATCAGGAGTGAATCAGGAGAGTTTACAAGGTGCATGCAGATACCAATGTCTTGGCTAAGTCCTTCCTGCAGGAGTGAAGAACAGTGACCACAAAGGCTCCTGCACAGGGCACACACTGGAGAGAATCAGTAATCCACGTGTGTGCTTGAAAAAACCCAACATGGAACACGTGAAGGACAATCCCCTGGGAGTGCAGGGGCACAGGGGGACAGTGACAGCTCTACAAAGACATGCACACAGAGATTGCAGAGTTTACCAACCCTCAGGCTTCCACGGCTACCCACTGACATGCGCTCATCTTCATCCGAAGCCTAGCGAGAGAAAGCGTAGAGACAAAAAAACAGTGAAAAGAACACAGGTAACAGGCACTGAGGAAAATGCTCATGGCTTTGATGGGACAGGAGGACGGGAATGATGCACAAACTCAATGTTTTATCAAAAGAATTGCATTGAAAGTATAAGCAGAAAGCAAATGAAATCATACCCTGCCCAAGAAACAGTCAGGTATTTTACTGTAGGGTGAAGGAGGAGTTTGCTCAGGTGCTCCCTACTCTATGCTCTTGGCCCTCTAATGAACATTAAGCACTCCCAACAGGTTATTTTCCCACTTTCCACCCCCTTTATTCTTGCACATTTGCAAAAACTCCCTGGAGTGACTGGGGAGAGGGCAGAGAAGTCAGGAAGTGGTTTCCACTTGCCGGGGGTGGCGGGAGCTTGTTTTGGTTCTTTTCTTTTGAGAAGGAAGTGCCTTGTACACGTCTGCTTTCTTAATCTGAAATGTCTAGCTAAAGAAAAAAAGCAAAAGTTCAATACTGACCGAGGCATTTCTTCGGGCTCTACGGGAATAACGCTCACTGTCTTCCTACCAAGGCAGCAGAGAGAAAACAGAGGGAGGCGTTGAGAGCACAGACACAGCAACAGAGCGTTCCAGAAACACACACTCAACTCCAGCCACACTGAGGAGCCAGCAAAGTTAAACCAAACAACGGGAGGTGACACCCTGTCGAAGCACAAAAACCCTTCCTCCCTCCTCTCTGACCCCAAATTTCTTCCCCTCTGCTCACAGCCTCTGCAACACTGGAAACGCTGCTGGATGTTTTGCATTTCAACAAGGTGGTTTTAACAAGTTTATTTGCCACTGAATTTAAGAACAGCAGTAGAAAACAGAAAAAAAAAAGGTTTCAACATTGTAGTCAAGATTCTTACAGGTGAGCTGATTTCCAAGCAAGGGAACTGCCAGTAAAGTGGAGCCAGCAAGGATTTGAGGAGACTCAGTGTGAGTCTGAAGTGGGTGGTGCTCCATGCAAATCAGTAAATACTGATTAATTATCAAAGATCAAGGAATTTGGGGAGTTTGGGAAATTACTTTCCACACTGGAAGCCAGCTGTTCAGTTTTGTCTTTTCCAGTGTGCACTACTCAGCTCTGCCACAGATTTCATGTGGCATCACTGGTAACTGGTTTCATAAACTTAAGGTTGTAAGACATTTGAAAACAGTGACTTCCAGCCATTAGCAACTTCTTTCTCTCATATAATGGGTGTTAAAACAGTCAGATGTTGCTAGTGGCCAAGTCTGTAGCTGGTATTCACTGGTTTTAGCAAATTCTAAAATCCAGGATGTTGTATTATTGGAAAAAAAAAGAGAGGATTGCCACCACAGCAGTAATAATTCCTCTGAGGGATTCCCCTGGGCCAGTAAGTGCTAAGGGAAATGAAACAGCATGAGTGAAACATGCCCACAATTTACCTGAAGGCAGATTTAAGACTCAAATGGTGATGAAACACACAAAAATAAAATGAGCACTCCCTGTATCCCAAGGGGCTTTAACAGGTTTTTATCCTAACTTAATCTTCCAGCTAGAGCATGGACACGGATCTGTAAAAAGAAATGGCTCTAACCCAGTCCTTGCCAGTTTTAAGTTGATCAAAACTCACATTTCAGTTGGAAAAGCAAGACTGTGGGACTGCTTGGAGTGGAACTCACACTCCCAATGCATGAAAATACCTACTTGGAGGGATCTCAAACTCTATGAACTACACAGAACTTCAACACGCAAAAGCTGTTGAGCTACGTTGATCAAGTCCTACCATCCACTGCTCGATGTCTCCCCACTTAGTATCCAGCCCATAATATTTCTACAGACAGAAAAGGGAAAAAAACAAGAATTTAGATGAGAAAAAGCAAACACAGAACATTTAGACATGCACTGGCAGGCCTTGGCCAAGCCACACAGCTCCACGTGGACGTGCCAGGGAGAGCTGTGCCACATGGCACCGGAGCCCTCCCCAGCAAGTGCCTGGGAAAACCAGCTTGGAAAGGGGAAAGGGGAGTCTGGGGATGACCAGGGTGCTCAGCAGCTTCTTCTCCCTCAGCTGTGCAAAAGCCTCTGTGCTGGGGGACAGGAGCAAGGAGAGTAATGAGTCTTGAATTCCTGACCCAGTTAAGTCAAGACTCGTTACAAGGGAGGCGAACACAGGACACTTCCAGGATGAAAATTGCTGTCAAATCATGTTTCCCGTAAAGGTTTGTCAAACTGGGCAGGCAAATTGGATACAGCTCATCTCTGGGCACCCTGATTTGCTGGGTTAGAGCTCCACAGAGCTCCTTTCAGAGCACCAGGCTGTTTGCCTGCGTTGGACCCACCTGACAGCAGTGGCAGCACCAATAAGGGTACAAGAGTGCAGGCAAGGACAACACTGGGAACTTCCCAAAGAACATGAATTTCCTTCAAGCAGCAAGTTGTTCAAAGAGCCACAGGTTTAATGGGACTTTTCTCCCTCCTCAAACAAGCCTGTCAAATCTGGTCTCAGGAATTTTGTGTTTTTAGTGGTGCCCATTAAAATGACACTTACGTGAATTAAAATCACTGGCCTAAAGTGCAGCAAAAGCTAAATGGAAAGCCTGCTTAATTAAGGAAGAATAATATGTATTTTAGAGCTTTCTTAAAGGAGGTAAGAGTATCAACAGCCAAAACCTTAGGAAATTATTTTTTTAAAAAATCAGAAACCTGTTCTGTATTGCACTCTGGTTTTAGCACTCACTCAATGGTATTAATGTAATTTTATTTTCACCCTTAAAACCTCATTCACTATTTATTGATAAACAAACAAACAAAAAAAACCACCAAACAGCTGCACATTCTTCAGTGCTGTATTACTTTATTCCCACTTCAGATTCATAACCCATGCACCAGGTTGTTATAAAATTACCTGTTATGCACATCTCAGCCTGAGAATGACCCCTGAAAATTCCATGAACTCCCAGGGCTGTGTACACAACAGAACCTACAGATTATATGCTTTGTAGTAAAGCAGGTCAGGTAAAGCCTTATTAGAGGCTTTTTAGCCATTAACAGACTGAGAACATTTTCTAACACTAGACATGAATTTTAAAAACTGAAACACACTATTAAAATGGAGAATCCTTTTTCACACATAGGAAGGATCCATAAACACACTTGTAATTTTTTTAGGGTTTGCTGCTTCCTTTTCTTGCCCTCTGTTCTCCTCACTGCCTGACACTGGCTTATGAGTTCAGCCTTGCAAAAGGCAGATAAGGAAACAGCCTTTACAAGACCTTGCTATGCCACAGTTTAAGTTCCACTTACAGGCTTTTCCTTCTCCATTTCGAATTACTCAGTTACATGTTTAACATCCCCTGAAGAAAAATCTTAATGAATGAGGCTGCCCAGAGACTGTTTTTAATTTATAATCTTTTAAAGAGCACATGTCATACTGGACTGAACTGGCAGCTTTTGAGCTCTCAAGTATTTTGACCCCTCACAGCCACTTTTCTCAGTTCTCTGACTACACTGACTCTCTGTTCTGCCCCCAGGGGCCTGATTCCAATGGGTTAAAGGAGGAAATGATGCTTTTCCACTCATTTAGCTTTCACTTAGAGGCCCTTGCTGGACTCAGGTTCCCTTCTACCTTGAAAAGTGATAATACAATTAAATAATTAATGATGTTAACACCATTGAGAGGGAATTCCAGATGCGATTTGCTCACTGAGTGACAATGAAACTGCCAGACTGACAAACCCACCATGGGATGTTGGGAGGATAACCCATTTATCTCCTCATCCATGTCAGGACACCAACAGTAAACAACCTCCTGGGCTCCCACGGGGCTGCTTCTGCACCAGGAGGTTGAATTAGTTCCCATAAAGAAGATTAATAATGAGCCTGTCGATCCATGGGCAGACATGGAGTCACTCAGTGTGTAGCCAGCCCCAGAAATAAAACCAGGAGTGAGAGAGATTTGTTGCCAAATTGATGGGGTCAGGATTAAAGACCAGAGCACATGATTTGAGCAGCTCTCTTCATATACATACACACTCAAAGAGGAGAACAGCACTCCCAAAAAGCACGTGCAGGGCTGGGTCAGGCTTTGAAACATGCAGTTAGGGCAGCTGGAGTGCCAGAACAAAACCAAGCACACCATGGTTAAGGGAGACATTCATCACTCAGCAAGCAATAAAAATATCTCAGGAAAAAAGCAGAAATATTCAATAAGGTAGAAAATGGGCAGGCTTGAAGAAGAATGTGCTTCCTCCCTCCCTGTAAATATTGTTTTTGTGTTTCTAGGTGCCACACAGTTCGCATGCTGAAAGTGTAGAACAGCCAGACATCATGACACAAAGCCCAAAATCTCTGTTGCTACCTAGCAAGTGACCTCAGTTAGAGCTATCATCCTCTTGGCCATCATCATGGAAAGGAAATTGGGTGGAGGGAGGACATCATTACTTTAAACTGAGATGAGAGAGGATTAAACAATCTAAAAGCACTTTTAATGCTTGGGTGCTGTTGGAAGGAAGGCCATTCAGTTTATTTACCCAAGGATTATGAATTCAAACACAGCATCCCCGATTTCTTCAGTGACTTTGTGCAAATAAAGTCATCTGAAAGTCGTTCTTCCTGCTGGCACCTGTTAAATGCTTGCCCAGCCTGAAATACTTCCAGTGATTTTCTTGGCCTTCAGTACACAAACAGAGGTGACACACGGTGACACCATATCCTCCTCTGACCCTGCTTTGCCAAGTCACTTTTCTGTTACTGCTTATTCTTTGCCAAACAGGCTGTAGAAAAAAATCACATTAAGTGCCTGACCAGACATCTTACATGGGTCATCTTCCCCTACTTCCCTGACTGTCCACCCCACAAGATTATGGGATTATGGGCAGAATTACATGGACATTTACAGCCTGCTGGGCACCTCTCACTCTTTAGAGGATTTCCAAGGTTTGACTCGAGGATCTTGGAGGTCTTTTGCAACCTAAATGGCTCAGTGATTCTGGAACTGTAGCAAGACTCACACGGTGGGAAGGCATGCAAACAAGAATGAAAGCAAGCAAGCCCTACCTTCTGGACCTGATAGATCTGGGGGGAAAGGGAGAGGAGAGAAACAAGGAACAAAGCTAGCATGAATGATGGATACATAGCTCCACAGTTCGTTCTAGAGGGAAAAAACAGCATTTATAGAGAAAATACAGCAGAGCATGAATACAGAGAGGAGCACAGTGAAGCCCTGTGGATTTAGGCAGGACAAAAGCAGTGTTGGCATCGTAGGCCTCCTCCATGCACCTGGCTAGAACACAACACCCCTGTTCCCATTCCCACCAGGCTCTGGGATGCACATAGAACATTTTATCCCCAGGCCCAGCCGAGCTGTGAGCCAGGACCTCTCAGTTTTCCAGCCTCCCTCCACAACAGGAAAGGATGCCCAAATATTCACCCAGGATGAGTTGTGTATGTACCACCACAATAAAAGCAAACAGCATTAACTACAGATCAGCTGTTCCTCTCTGAAGGATAGAATTTTTTCCTTAAAAGATGAAGCACCAACCCCACACCCCTTTCACCTGTGCACAGCAAAGTGCCAGTGTGTGAAAATTCCTGGAAAATTCCTTCCACATCTATTGCTAGCCTTAAAGGATCTCTGCAGGTTGCTTTGTCAATTTTTAATGTTTCTGTGGAGCCTCACACTGATTTCAGGCTTTAATAAATGCCTTACTGACACTGTTGTTCCATAGTCTTGGAGCATTTTGATAATACATAAAACCATTACAGCTACTCTACTGCATCTGAATTTTGTGTTCTTGGAGACCTGCCCTTGACTGATGAGCTTTGCGAATCCACATGGAAACAGAAAACTGTTTTTTTCTCACATATTTCCTGAATCCAGAAATGTTTCTGGGTCCAGAAAAAATAACCCCAAAGAACCCCTTCTTGTTCAAAAACACCTGGCTGGGTGCACAGTCCTCTGGTGGCAAGGCAGTCAAATCTCCCAGATTTTGGGGTGTTGGAGGATCTCTGCCATTCACTCCTCACAGGGATACCTCATGGGAATCCAGAGGGAAGCAAAGCTTCTGTCTCTCAATCCCTGCCCTCCTGATCAGGTTCCCCTTCACAAAGGACAACTGCACAACCCAGATTAATGCCTCAGCAGCTTTAATTCCCATTCCTGCGAGCCCAGGAGGGAAAGTTAGGGCTCATTTAAAAACCAGCATTCCCACAAGTAACCACCCCACTTCCCTTTCCCTAAGGAAGCCATGAAGAGGAAAATGAACTGCAGAACTCCCACAAGGCTGCACACAATTCCAATCTCTGCCTTCTCCATGGCACACTCTGAGTGCCTTTCATCCACACACAGGTTCAAACGTGGCAATTACCACACAGCTGATTAACCTCAAAGCTTCAACTTTTCCATGCTGTTTTTTTCACCCACATCTCAAGTCAGCTCCATGGAAGGCTCATTTTTCAAAGCCCAGCGCTCCAGGCTTGGCACAGCAGGAAATCCCTGCTGATCCAAAGCAAGGCACGCAAGGAGCCTCGTGCCCAGGACCCAGGTTGCCAATGGACAAGATAACAACAGGGCCCTTGTTCAGGCCAGGCACCGTGGAGGGAGGTGGGGAGGCCTCAGGGATAAAGCCAAGTGCATCCAGCTTTTTATAAAAACTGGAGTTTTGGAAGAACACATTAGCCTACAGGCACTACAACAGCTCTGCTCCAAAGTGACCGATCCCTCAGCAGTGCACGAGGGAAAGGTGTCCCTGTCCATGGCAGGGAGGTTGGAATTAGGGGATTTTTAAGGTCCTTTCCAACCCAAGCCATTTTAGGATCCTGTGGTGACAGTGTCCTCCTTATAAAGTGTGGTACAAGAGAAGACATAAACTTTTAAACAATCACCTCTGTTGCAGATGTGTCCCCCCCAAAAAGAGTCAATACACATCTAAGTAGTGAAATGCTTTAAAGAGCAGTTTCCTATTAGGGTATCACCAAAAAACCCAAATGTGTTTGTCCACATTATTAACAGCACACAGTTTTCCTGATTTCCTCATCAAAGGAGTTAGCCCCCTCAAAAAACAGCTTTTCATATTAACAGCTTTAAAACAGGACAGAACAAGCCAGTGTTGCATGGTTAGATGGTGGCAGAAGAATAGTCTGCTAAAAAACATCATCCACATCATCCCTCTCCAGATTTTCCTGGGCATCTTCACACCGAGTGTCTAAGACACAGATTAACCACCACCTTCATTTCTTCCTTGCTTATGTAAGCACCAAATTTCATAGTCAGTCTCACCCCTCCCCATCTGAGCCACAAAAATCTGCTTTTCCTTTTTTTTTTTTTACTAGAAAGCATTGGTAGCATATTTTATTCCAAAGAAATATGAATCCAAAAGGGGAAAAATATGTGCAAGTGAGGTAAGGAAGGAATTTACAAAACAGCCAAGGCAAGTTTCATGCTGTGCCCTTACAGCCTTAAAGCAAGAGCTGCAAATGAAGCCAGGAGACCAGCACAGTGCACTTGCCTTGAACTAGAAGTACAGGCTCATCTACTGTGTGAACTGGCAGGGAAGAATCTTATCCCACCGATTAAGGAGTGGGAGGAGATCAGTCTCTTTTCACTCCAGGCACTAATATCAGCTTACACTGTGGTCTCCAAGTGTCAGCCCTTGAAGAGACATTTAAAGCCTTGCCAGCAGAACACACAGAAGGCACTCCTACAGAAAGCATTCTCTACACACAGCCCTGCTGCTGCAGCTTCTACGTGTCTCAAAACTGTTACTGTTAAATATTGCTTGGGAAAAAAAGGCTTTAATACATTTCAGGTCAAGTTTCTGAAAGAAAAAAAAATGCATAGGAAAAAAAAATTATTCTTCCCATTTTACCCTGTGAGAGTTAACAAATTGTTACTCAGAAAAACTGGGCTGCACACTCCTGACTTGCTCTTCTGCATGAATTAACAATAAATACCTGAGTGCACAGAGGAATTTGTTTCAGGATCAAGCACAACTCGACAGTACAAGCCAAAGGAACTGCCCTCAGACTCTGCAGCTGGAAACCAAATGTCTCAAAAGCATGGCAGCCTGGTATGCTAAACCAGGACCCAACACTGGTGGGATAACAGGGAAGGGAGGAAATACCACATATTTTAATTGTCCTTCCAGCTCAGAACAGGCCGTGGAAATGAAAGCTCCACACTCACTGATGTGTGGAAGCAAACCAGAGAATTTAACCAGACCTCCAGATTAATTATTTACATCTTTGGTGGGTAACAACAACAAAACGGCTCTGAATGAGAAGTCAGAATCATTCCAGCTGTTACACTTGTTAGACCCTGCCCTTCCTAAAGCCTCATCACCAAGAGCACATTCTCTAATGAATACATAAATTAATTCCCCTCTCTGTGATTCAAGTGTGATCAATACCCTTATCTCCAGAGGAACTGCCCAGGTCCTGGGCTGACCTCACAGTGTGGGCAGCAAGAAAAGGGGGGAATTGTGCCCCTCTGCCCTGCTCAGCTGAGACCCCACCTGCAGAGCACAGGAAGGCACAGGAAGAACCTGGAACTGCTGGAGAGAGTCCAGAGGAGGCACCAGGATGGTCAGAGGGATGGGGCAGCTCTCCTGTGGGCAAAGGTTGGGAGAACTGGGCATGTTCCAACAGGAGCCCCACCCAACAGGAAAGATGGTGCAAGACTATTTACAAGGGACTGGGGTGACAGGACAAGGGGCAATCGCTTCCCACTGTAGAGATTTGACATTGGATATTGGGAAGGAATTCTTCCCTGTGAGGGAGGGGAGGCCCTGGCACAAACTGCCCAGAGCAGCTGTGACTGCCCCATCTCTGGAAATGTCCAAGACCTGGTTGGATGGGCAACCTGAGCTAGTGGAAAAGTGTCCCTGCCCATGGCAGGGTGGAACAAGTTAAGTTTTAGAGCCCTTTCAACTTGACACATTCTGGGATTCTGTGATCAGGTCACGATTCTTGTGCTCGCTTTTTTCCTCAGCTTCAGAAAAGTCTTTTCATGTACCCAGCCTATACATTCCTATGAAACTTGTGCTCATCTTCTCCTCCCTGGAGGGAAAAAAAAACCAACAAAAAAGCCAAACCACTGGCACAGTTACCCTTCTTTGTGCTGCCTGGCCGGAGGTGGTGCCAGGTGATGAGACGATCCCGCCTCTGGAGCACACCTGCAATCCTGCCCCACCGCAGTGCAGCCTTCCCCAGGAGCTTTCCCACATCTCACCCTGCCACTGGGTGCTCCTTGCCAGAAGCCCATCTATTCCTGCTGCACAATTTCTCAATCACGTGCATAGACTCTTCATGCAAAACTTTAAAATGAGGGAAATGAAGTGCAAGATTGAGAAATGTCATAAATATGAGGTGGTGGGCAGGAGAGGAGCCAGTTTCCAAATCCAAATCATTAAAACACCCTCTTTCACTGCCATAGTTATAGCCTGTAATGGTAGCACCTGGAAACTTTTAACTCAGACCAGCAGTGTAAATATATTTTCAAGTAATCCATGCTCCACAAGAAGCCTGCCAGGGCATGCACGGGGCTTAAAGCATGAAAAACTACACGCGCACGCAATAAATTCATTTATTGCTTTTTAACTCCCAGAAGGGAGTTAGGGCTCTAAAAAGCCTTCTGAAGTAGTAAAGCAAGTGCTTTAACTTCTGGTTATTTAACATGGCAGCAGTGGAAAAGGGCTCTTTATGTTTCTGAAAAGTTTGCAAAGGGAAATGAAGATGGCAGAGAACCAGGCGTACAGATCCCAGTGTCACAGCAGGTTCCCCTCCAAGGAAGGGATAGGTGTCAGATATCTTGCGTTGATCACTGCTTGGGATTTTCTGGTTTTATGTTTTATCATACCTGCAAGACACTTGTGGCAATAAAAAACTTCCTGCAGCTATCCTTAATATCTCTACCTGGCATCTGGGGTCGAAGATTAAACTATTTCAAAAGGTTATAGAATACCCAAGCGTCCAAAATATTAAATAAAAATGTCATTTATGCCAGTGAGTTACAAAGAAGATTGTGATGGGTATCTGGTTGAGCTTTCAATGACTGTGGTATTTCAGAGGGACATCCTGCCCTTCTCAATTTCTATCTATACAAAGTTTTCACAGGTTTTCAGATGACAAGCTGTTAATTGCAGCAGCTTTAGTTTTCACACCTAAATTTCAGTTTACTAAGACACCCTTTGCAGCATCAGCTTTTAATCTGCAAAGGGGTCATCAGCTCCATTAAGTCACCTGTAAATTAGATGGTGTCAGCTGCCAGGACACCCCTATTTACTCTGCTGCCCAAACAAAACACATGGTGCCTGTTGAGCATAATCCTCCCACGGCTGCTCCCAGGTCCCCCCGCCCCGGCTGCCAGCACAGCAGCTCAGCAGTGACAGCACTTCCCAGTGTGGGCCAGGCTGCAAGAAACACCCTTCAGAAAGCAGCAACTGCAGCAGGAAAAGGCTCCCACCTTCCTCAAGCTCTGTGCTTGCAGCAAGGGAGCTGAGACACATCCAGACCTGCCTCACCAAGAGCTGAGCGTGGGCAGCCTGCCCAAGAGCTTCTCTGTGGGCTGGCTGCTGCAGCCCGCCCTGGCACTGCTCTGCTGTCACATCCTGGTCCACATCCTGCTGTCACCTCCTGATTCTCTGCTACAGTGCTCAACCAGGTCCTGCTCTGCACCGTAAAGCAAATGTAGAACCACTCAATCACACAATGGCCTGGGTTGGAAGGGACCTTAAGATCATCCAGTTCCACCCCCTGCTATGGGCAAGGACACCTTCCACTGTCCCAGGTCACTCCAAGCCACATCCAACCTGGCCTTGGACACTTCCAGGGATCCAGGGGCAGCCACAGCTTCTCTGGACACCCCGTGCCAGGGCCTGCCCACCCTCACAGGGAAGGTGTTTTTCCCAATATCCAGTCCAATTCTGCCCTCAACTTTTTTCCTGCCCCACATTTATTCTTATTATGTATTCCCAGACTCGAGCCCCAGACTCCCTACTTCTTCCTTGTCCTTCAAAAATCTACTGAAAAAACTGAATTGTGATTACTGCTGTCCCTTTTGCAGCTACTCTGCTGTTTCACTGGATGCACATCACCAAGCACAAGTTTTGAGTGCTTCTGGTTCAGTTCAGGTTCCTCCCTTGTTCCTGCCAACAGCAGCCCATCCTTTTTACAGACATGGGGAGGGCACAGCACCAACTGCACAGCAGGAAGCAGAACAACTTCACAGTGGAGTTATACAAGGGCCAGGAATCTTCCATATTCATTGGATTTCTAACGAAGTGATAAGAATCCACCATCTCAGTCAGGCGCACAAAGAAGCTGCATACTTCAAAGTTTAACATTAAACAAGAATTACCAACCACCAGGATTTGCTGTGAATAATTACACTGGCTTCACCGAGATAAAATCCTTGCCACGATCCCAATTTTTCCCAAGTTTTTCTATGATCAACGTTAGTTTCATGCAGACTGTTTCAATGAAAAACAGATGAGCCCTCAGTTCCAGGATCTCTGAACATCTTCCCCCCTGGATACAACCCCCCAAAGCCTGGGCCTTACCTCCTTCTGCTGCCTCTCCAGCTCTTTCATCCGGATCTCCCGCGCCTCCGCCCGCGCCGCTCGCTTGGCCGCGAGTCTCGCTTCAGCCTGGAACAGCAACACAGGGATGGGGTGAGATGGAAGCTGGGCAGCCCAACAGGGAACAGGCTGTGGAAGCAGGGCAGGGAATGGGGAGGCTTGGCTGTAAACACATCTGTAGGAGTTAATTCCCTATTGCAGGTAATGGCCCTGCCTTCCCTAACTGGTTATCTTAACAGTCAGGTAAAACACCCCCGTGCAGGCACTACCCTCCCTGAGCACTTGTGTTTAAAAGAGCTCTTTAATTATTATTTGTGTGGCTGGAGAGGAAGCAGGGAGATTTATTTAAGAAAAGCAGGTTTTGCTCTTTTTGTTTTGGGTTGTTTTTCTTTTTTCCTCCCTTGCAGCGTGGATTGTTTTTTATTGATGGATTAATTTGACCAACACCAAACACATTATGTGCCATTTTTTCTAACCACTGACACTGTGCATACATACCTGGGCACTGGATTTGGGTAAACACTGGAGTTCAGTATGCACAGCTAAGGCTGAAATTATGGAGAGAAAATGCACTAGCTCCATTATAAATCTCCAAAATTCCATAGTCCAGTCCAAGCCTTGCTGGAGTGGAATTCTGCCAAGAATGGACCTCTGGAGAGATCTACAGTGCTTCCTCACTTCAGCCCAGTTGGAAGTGATGGAACATGCTTTAGAGTAACATTTTTAATATTCTGCTTCAAATCCCAGGCAAAGCCAGTAGGTCTTACAAAGGAAAAAGTGAAATTAGCTCGGGCTTGGTGCAGTAGAACTGTGAGCAGCTCAGCAGGGAGCCAAAGGCACTGCTCACAGCCTGCTGTTACACTCAACTCCTCTGCTTCTGGAACCTTTTACTCTAAGTACAGCACGCAAATTGACAGGAAAAACTGCCACAAGATCAAGGTCAAGCACACAGAGAAATCAAAACACCGGTGTTTTCAGCAGCGCTTCTAAACAGAAGGAAAACCACCAAAAAAACGAAAGGTGTAATTTCTTTTCCCTTCTGTAAGTGCATTCACCACTGAAGCCCAGGGAAAAGGGTCACAGCTTTCAAAAACACAAACAAAACACGGGAAAAAAAGAAAAAAAAAAAGAAAAAAAGAAAAAAGAAAAAAAGGAGTAGGAGGGTTGAAACTTGCAGTTAACAAACTGACAAATATCAAGCACGAGCTGATGTATGGGAGGACCAGGGGCTCTGTGATGATGTGATCCTAAAACCTCAGGCTGCAGAAGACCAAGAGGGGCTCTCACCAATCCATACAAATATCCCAAAGGCAGGTACCAAGAGAATGGTGCCAGACTCTTCTTAGTGGTGCCCATGGCAAGATGAGGAGCAGCAGCCATAAACTAAACCACAAGAAGTTCCACCTTAGCATGAGGGAGAATTTCTGTTCACTGAGGGCAGCAGAGCACTGGAACAGCTGCCCAGGGAGGCTGTGGAGTCTCCCTCTCTGGAGGCACCCCAAACCCAACTGGACATGTTTCAGTGTCACCTGCTCTAGGTGACCCAGGGGACTGCAAAGGGACTCCAGAGGTCCCATCCCACCCCAAGTGTTCTGTGATTCTGTGAAGTCTGAGAAATTACTTGTGACAGGAAAACAAGCCTTCTCAGAGAATTAAAAAAGAGCCCATGGCAGAATGAGCAGAGGACTAGTTTTGCACAGAGCTGCTCTCCCTTGAGTTGTCTGCCTGAATTTCGAGGTAGGTGGCTCTGCCATGGACACAAACTCGTGGTAGGAGCAGACCCTCCACACCTGCACCCAAAACCACCCCCTCTGATAACCTGTTTCTTACAGAGCCAGGTGACAGCAGGCTCCCAAATGTGTTCTCAACAACACTTGCCAGCCTCAAGCAGTGTGTCCAAGAAAAGACAGCAGTCCTGCTGCTGCTGGGCAAGGCCTGGGTGGAATCCCTGGCAGGCAGTGCCGTGATCCACCTGCAGTGTTTGGAATTGCTCATGACACCCACTATCCAAACACTCCCTGAAATGTGTGCTAAAGGCACGAAATCACAGCTCTGGAAACAAGCCTGATACCAATGTGATCCCTTCTGTTTATTTAAAAATAAACACTGGCAAATCCCATCTGACAGAGGTGAGGAACAACACCAGCACAAGCAGTTTTTTCCCTATGGAAAACAAAGGGCACTAAAGTCTCCATAGGAAAACACAACAAACAGTACTGGCCATGTATCCCCAACTTCCCTCCTGACAGAAAAATGCAGAAACAAGATTATTTGGATGTTAACATGATCATAGCTGTCATTCTCATGAATTCCAATAACCAGATGAGCTTTTACATAGGTGCCTATATGTACAATTCTTGTGTAATTCAAATTATACATATTTCCCCTTGTTTTTCCTGTTTATATGGGCCAAAGGATTTACACACTTGCTAGTTATGCTGCAGAATTATATATTCTCACAGAAGCAAGCACAATATAATATAAAATGAAGTAACTTGAAAAATAGTAAAAAAAAATAATTAAAAATTTAGCCAGTTTTTCTCAGGCCTTCCTGAGAATGAGGCTCACCAGTTTCTAAATTACAGATACCAACTGCAGGAAGTTAAATGAATTTTACTTTGTGCAAAACCACACATTTTGTGCATCATTTCTCAGGATATAATTCTGGTTTTAGTGTCAATCCATGAGGCATCTCTAATTTATTCTATTTCATCTTTGCAGCCCTCCAGCTGCCCATTTAAAGCCAACCTTCAAACCTTGTAAGAATAAAAACACATTTGCACTCAGCAGCTTTGACTAACAAGTGGCTTACATCTTGGTATAAGCATATTGTTTATTTATGAACTTTTTCTTTCCATGACCATGTCTGCCTTAAGTATCTTTGAATACAAACAACAGAAACAGTATCCTGGGTTCTTGAACTTTAAGCTAAAACCCCGTGGTTAGCATTTATTGGTATGTTTGTAAGAAGTCACCAAGTGCTATTCCATCCTGAACACTCATATTTTAAAGCAACTCATTTTCAACTCATCAAAACAAATAATTACAGAATTGTTTGGGCTGGAAGGGACCTCATGGGTCCCCAGTCCACCCCCCTGCTCAAAGCAGGGTCAGCATCACATTCAGATCACATTGCTTAGGGCTTGGTCCAGATGCCTCCTGAAAACCTTGGAGTTTGGTGGCTCCACAGCCTCTCGAGGCTCCTGCTTCACTGCCTGAGTATCCTCATGGAATAAAGGAATACAGTAGTTTCACGAATACAAGCCGCACGGATTATAAGCCGCACCCCCGGTGCCTCGACAATGTTGCTGTCTTTGTCAATAGATAAGCCGCACCCCGAATATTAGCCGCACTTTCGTTCGTCGCGAGAATCCGTGCGCAGCTTTCACAAATTGGCCAATTAGTAAGAGGATCGCGGCATAGCGGGCTTTACTGGCTCGGGGCGGGGCCAGGCAGGCTCGGCCCGCTCATGGTTGCCGACGGGGCCGGGTGGCCCAGCTCAGCGCCACGGCTCGGCGGGGCTGGCCGGGTGGTGCTGCCGCCGCCGCCGCCGGGCTCGCTGGCCCCCCTCTCCCGTCAGCACCGCCCCGCTGCCGCGTTCGCTCGCCCGGCTGGCAGGGCTGCCGCCGCCGGGCTCGCCGCCCGCCCCGCTGCCGCTTTCGCTCGCCCCGCGCCGCGCCTCGCGAGCGCCGCGCCCGCGCCGCGCCCGCCCCGCGGCGCTTTCGCGGCTCGCGGTTCGCGGCTCGCGGCTCGCGGCGGCGCTTTCGCGGCTCGCGGTTCGCGGCTCGCGGCGGCGCTTTCGCGGCTCGCGGTTCGCGGCGGCGCTTTCGCGGCTCGCGGTTCGCGGCTCGCGGCGGCGCTTTCGCGGCTCGCGGTTCGCGGCTCGCGGCGGCGCTTTCGCGAGCGCCGCTTTCGCTCGCCCCGCCGGCAGGGCCGCCGCCACCACGCTCGCCGGCCGCCCCCTCCCGTCTGCACCGCCGCCGCGTTTCCTCGCCCTGGCCGGCACTGCAGGCCCCCGCACCGCCGGGCTCCCCCACGCTGCTGGCCCCGATTATGCTGGGCTTCCCCCGCTGCCAGGCAGCCCCACCCGCCGGCCTTCCTGCTTCTGCCATGCTCCCCTGCACTGCTAGCCCCAGTTCTCCCGGGCTCCCCCGCCCTGCTGGCTCAGGCTCTGCCGCCCGCCCCCCACACTGCTGGCCCCGCCTCTGCCAGGCTTTCCCACCTCTGCCGGGGCCGGCCGGGCTCCAGCTTGGCTTGGGGCTGCCGCGGGCTCTCACTTCCGTGTTGGCAGCTTTTAGAATTTTGTTAATAGATTAGCCGCCCCGGAATATTAGCCGCACTTCCGGGTTTCCACCAAAATTTTGGTCAAATTGGTGCGGCTTGTATTCGTGAAATTACTGTAAGTCCCCACCACATCATGCCAGAACCTGCTCTTGGTTCCTTAATGACCCCAGCTTCTCTGTCAGAAGGCTGCTGTAACCTTAAGGGCTGCATCAAGCACTAAGGAATATTTTCAGGCACGTTCTCAAGGATGTCTGGGTGCCATTTAGATGATTACACAGTTATTTTCACTGTGGTTCCTGACCAAACACCAGCTCATTTGTGCTGGACAAAGGAGGGTTTGTAAGAAACAGGCCATCCTTCCCTAAAGGGTTTTGGAGCCCATGGCAAAATGAGAGAATGGGGGACAGGAAGTATGCAAGGAGAAAGAAAAGGCTTCAGTATGGGAGGTTACCCACGAGTCTTTGGAGGGTGCTCTCCAGCTGAACAGAAATATATCATGCTACAGTCAGGCCAGCCATCAAATGATCAACCTGTGCCCTTCCTAATCCCATTTCTAGCATGCTTTGGTGGCTGGAATTACTTAACTCAGAATGAATTTGTTTTTAATACTCCGTAGGTGGCACTGGTGACAAACCTGGCATCACCCGTGAGCTCAGAGGAAGTAAATCTAAATCCAGGGCAGGGGTGAGTCCACACCTCACTGGGCAGGATGTTACCAAAGTCAAACCAAAGTCTGGTAGCAGCCCTAACACCCAACAAATCCTGCAACAGGGCCTGTTGCACACAGGTTTTCCTGTGACAAAGCCCAGCACAGCACAGGGCAAGGACACCCAGAGCAGCCCCACAGCCACCCCCACCTGCTCAAGCTGGACATGTAAGAACAAGAACACAGGCCAGGCTTTCAGACAAACACAGAGGAGCATCAGATTTATTGTGGGCCTCTTCCTCAGAAGCACGGGTGTGACTGAACTCATGGGAGTTTGTCAAACCACGCTCTCTGAGACTCCCGGACTCTGCTCCATGCTATAAATACCTTGATTTCTTGCACAGCCTGCAAGCAGCAATGCTAACCTTACATTTCTCTCTCTGTGCTGACTAAGCCAAAACAGGTTTTGCCTGGCTGATTTTGGTCTTGGTCCAGCCCAAGCACTTGCCAGAGCCCAGAGTCAAGTCACCTCTAAGGGCAGTAGCAGAGACAAGCACTGCAAGAGACACTGCTAAACATTAGAAAACCACCCAAAAAATTCACACACTTCACACACTAAACTTCAGTCTAAATAACTATAGAAGGGATTAAAGATTAAAAATAAAATAGAAATCATTTAGACTGAAGGAAGTGATCTTAAAACCATCTAAAATTCACTAGTGACTCAGCAAGCAATACAGGCCTCAATCAAAAGTGACAGATCGCTGTCAAAAACAGAAGAATAAAAATATGAAGCCAAATTGCACTCATTACAAAGCTTTTGCAACTTCCCTTTTATGAAATATTGGTCATCTGAGAAGAAGAACTGGTAGCTTCAGCTCTACTGAGCATGTCATACCAAAAAAACCCAAACCTCATAAGAGGCTTCTGTAAAGCCCTATGGGCCAAACAAGAGGAGATGGCAAACCAGACTGCTGAGATGAACACAGAACTGGGCATCAGCTGAAAAATCATCATCTTAATTTATGGGACTCGCTCAAATACTACAAACATACACACTGAATTGTTGTCTTTTTAGTGCAATTGCTCAGAATGATTTACAGTCACCAAGCCCTGAAACAAATGCACTGTTGAACTGCAAAATGCTTGTGTCTTTTGCCGGGCTACTTGCTCAGCACTTGACACTCCTGCTTAAGGGTCACTCAGCCTGAAAATAAAAACCCAGCCCTGTGCAGCAGGGGGGGCTTAAGGGGTTCAGTATATTTAGCTCTAAAAAGGATAAAACTAAGCAGGTTGTAACTGGAGCACAACTATTTCTGAGAAAAAAACAAACCAGGTATTGGGTATCAGCTGGAAAGGGTGAGAAGCATCTTCTGCCGCCTGCAGCAGTGGGCAGAAGAGGGAGCACGGGAACTGCAGCTGCTGTGGAGTGACCCCTCCACAGCCCCTTTAAAACAGCACTGGTGGGGACCAGCCTGGCTGTGCCCGTGGCCAGGGGATAAATGAAAGCACAATGGTGAGGAAGCCGTGGCTTCCTGGCCCCGCGCGCCGCGCCGGGGAAGCTGCGCTGTCATTATCGTGGCGATGAGAGAATTATTTAGGTGAGTTGCTAAGGTAGAGGCCAGCCACACACACTCACACACATCCTGAAGGTGTGCATTCTCAGAGCCTTTCCCTCCTGAAATGGCCAGGGCTTCATTGTTCGTCTGGCTGCCCCAAGACACGGCCAACAAAGACAGGAAGTTATGCTGCTTTTCTGAGCGCTGAAAAATGACTGTGTTGACTTGCCACATAGTTACATGTGTAAGAGCTTTCCAGCTATACAAAGCACCCCTCAATTCCAGTGCACTCAAAATTACCTGCTTCTAAGACTAGTAATCAAAGTCAGTGTCGTATTTTTTTGTGGAGGATTGAAGTGTTAGCTTGCCAGCACCAAACCATACCCGGAAAAGCTCTGTGATCCCACTGCCAGAGAAACCTTAAAACACAAGTCTGCCTGACTAAATTACACCTGCTCCCTGTAAGCAACCACTGCTGTGCACTGCTGCAATAACTATTCTCAGGCTGATTTAAACCTCTTGCCAACTTGCTAAGACACACTAGCCAATCATTGCTGGGGCCAACATAGTTTTTCATGACGGATGCTGTCCCATTCCAGTACTCTGTATCCCCTTCTTCAAATAGTACAGGACTGTTCAATCTGTTTAGCCAAGTCACACTTCATCAGGCAAAAATCTGATAAGGTTTCTTACACTCCTAGATAATTTAAAGTCTGTGTGGACATGAAACACCTGATTTGCAATATTCCTGTAACACAGCTGACCAGCATAGCTACCGGGTAGAACCAGCGCTAACCCATGGCAATATTTTTCCCGTCTCCATCTGAGCAGCATGTGACCTAACCCAGGAATTCCAGGAGCTCACCGGTGAGTGGTGACTACTCAGCATCGAAACAAGAGAGACTATAATGATTTTTATGTTTAAGAGGTCAAACTAGCATATTTATCTGACTTTTTTTTTGCGTGAGTTATAAATACAAACAACACATCTTACTCATAGGGTAATGAATCACACAGGGTTCGGTTAGTCCACATCCTGCTTCACTCCTCACCTTTCTCTCAAATGCAAATTACAACTCAGAAGTATCAGGCTGATGAACCTTAACCTGCACATAAACACAGGGACTCCCTCCTAATAGCCCCAGCGCTGCTGGCCCGACAGCCCATCCCGGGCAGGTCTGACAGCTCCTGTCCCCTTGCAGTGACAGCTCCTGTCGAGGGATGCCTGACCCGCCCGCGGCCATCTGATGGCCCCACGGGGCTGCTCTGACACTTCACTCAGCAATCATTCCACAGGTTCCGCTGGCTCCCGGAGCAGCTCGCAGCTCACGTTTTGCTCAGTGACTGTGCGAAGCGAGCCGGGGACAATCCCGCGGGCTGGGCTCCCACCACGTGGAGCTGTCCCGGCCACGCTGCCCGAGCTCCCCAGAGACCCCCAGCCTTACCTGCTGCTGGGCAGCCGGGCTGAGGCACTCGGCAGCCGCGTCCATGGCTCCGCTGCTCGGTGTGTCCCGGCGGGGCCGGCCCGGACGCGCCCGGCACGGCGCGGGGGCGGAGCGGGGAGCGGCGGGCGGGGAGCGCGGCGGGCAGCGCTGGGGAGAGCGCGCACCTGCTCCGCCGAGATCCGCACAGCATCCCCCTCCCACCGCGCCTCCGAGCCTCCCTCGGGGACACGAGGGAGATACACAGCCCCAAAGAACATCCCGCCCTCCCTCCGGGCTGCACATCCACCCAACACCCAGGGCAGATGCTTATAAATATATATATATATTCCTATTCACGCCCCGCTGCTGTTAATTGCTGCAATTATATCGGTGCTGCGGATTCCAGCAGTTGTGAAGAGCCGAGCTTAAAACGAGCCAAACGCTGGATGGGCAGGTGTTGGTGTAATGGGGAAAAAAAAAAAAAAAAAAAGTGTAATTGAAGTCTGACACTACTGCAAAAGAGCAATCGGGAATAGTGGCTGGCCAAAAAATAAAGACACCCTGCGTTTCAAAACGTGATGAGCTGGATGAACCGAAGGCACAGACAGATTAGAAGGCACAAGTGGTTTGAAGTGGCACTAAGCAATACCCCGAGAACAACTGAAGGCACGGTCAGAGCAGATATCCAGAAATCACCCAAAATTCCACCGGATTTCACCCAAAGCATCCCTCGATTCCCCCCAAGTTCGCAGGTGGCCAGGGAGGAGCCACCGGGGCCGGGAGAGCTGCGAAGCTCCGGGAGCTGACTTTACCCAGTGCCATTCTGCACGGTAGCAGCACTCGGGGAGTCAGCTCCTCCTGGCACGGCCTTTTCCACGGCCAGCCAAACAGGCTGCTCCTTAGCAACCCAGCCTGTGCCCTCCTTCCCGGCCAGCGAGCCCAGCGAAGGAGCCTCCACCCAGCCGCTGAGCTCAGTTTTTCCATGAGCTGCCTGCCCGGGACAAGGAATCTGGTTGCTCAGGCTGGCACAGCACACGCTGCCATGCTGCTGACAGGATTTTAGCTAACGTGGAAGCGCTGGCACTGTTTTACGTGTGGGGCAATACTTCAGCCAAATTCACTGGCAATCCCTGGACCCAAGCCATGTCCCACTGTCCCTGGGAAGGCCAGTCGTGCTTCCTGTAAATAAGAGGGATTAGGGATGTCTAACTTGCACCCTGCCCCCTGGGAGAAACCCTGCTTTAAATCAGGTGAAGCTTTACAATTGTAAAACAGACTAGCTCTATGTAAATCATAGAAATACAGAATGGTTTGGGTTGGAAGGGACCTTAAAGCCCACCCAGTGCCCCCCCTGCCATGGGCAGGGACACCTCCCACTATCCCAGGTTGCTCCAAGCCCCAATATCCAGCCTGGCCTGGGACACTTCCAGGGATCCAGGAGCAGCCACAGCTTCTCTGGGCACCCTGTGCCAGGGCCCCACTACCCTCACAGGGAACAATTCCTTCCCAATATCCCATATCTAACCCTGCCCTCTGGCAGTGGGAAGACATTCCCCTGTCTCCTGTCATTCCCAT
Source organism: Catharus ustulatus (assembly GCF_009819885.2). Classification (NCBI taxonomy): domain Eukaryota; kingdom Metazoa; phylum Chordata; class Aves; order Passeriformes; family Turdidae; genus Catharus; species Catharus ustulatus. Next base: position 2,569,739 of record NC_046227.1, on the reverse strand, counting down.
ACACCTTGTCAAAAGTCTCTGCCACTCCTACAACAACTTCTTTAAGTGCTTGAAAGGCTGCAATAAAATCTCCAAAGTCACATCATTCATTAAACTCCAAAGTCACCAGTTGAGCCTATAAGTTATTTTTAACTTCTCCACCAGGTAAATGCCCCAACTTTGCTTTAACAAAGTAAATCTGAACTTTCTCAAGTCCACTCCAGTATTTGTGTAAAGAAAATAATAAATACTACATGTTCCTGTGAAGCATCTGTAATTTAAATCTTTGTTTAACAGACACTTCCTTCATCCTCCAGCAGGTCTTTTTGTGAACAGCCCCAAGTACAAGAGGAGTTATGCCCTAATTCCCAGAGGCTGCTCAGCATTCAGTTTTGGTGCAGGTAATAACATGATTTGGGGATTCCAGCAGTGTTTGGTGCTCAACTCTGAGGAAGGCACTTCTGGACTATGGCAGCTCACCCCAAGGCAGCCAGGACCAGGCACTGGAGTTAATTCTTCAGGAAAAATACATATTGCCTTATATGTAGAGGTTTTAACAGAGAAGGGGAGTGATGTTAACTGTGTAAATCCAAAGCATCAGAACAATTCAGCGTGACAAGTATCTTCATCCTAGCTTGAAACAATTTGTTCTACTTCTTGGTTAACAAGAATTAACCTCCCCTTACATTCACTGGCAAATCTCTACGGGTTTTGCACTGTCACTTAGAAAATACACTGAAAATTTAAGTATTTCCTACACCAGGCATAAATTACCCCCCCAACACACACCTTTTCCTATTTACTTTCCAAGCCAAGATGTTTGGTTTTATTCCGTTTACTTAAGGAAGCACTTCATACATACCCCGGGATAAATTCAAACAAACAACTGTACTACAGACCTGCTGTAGGAACTGCAGGATCAAGAGGTCTTTTTAATGCTAGCAAACTTCCATTTTTCAGCAGTACAGAGCTGACAGCGCTCTGAACACACACTTCAGCATTTTATAATTGATTTTATGTAAAAGAGGCTCAGAATTCCAATCAGGTCCTGACAAATCCCTCAAAGCTGCAGTGCCTATCTCGTCATAGCTCTCTCCTATTCAGAAAAACAGCAGCATTTTCTAAAATTGGTATTTATGTATTTACCCAGCACATAGTTCTTGTGTCCATGCATTTCCCATTTGAAATAGGATGCTGTGGAAGGATGACATTAATTCCAGGACATATGTAGTCAGGAAGGATGTCCCCAGTGGAAACATGTATTTCATGTACTACAGTGTTAAACTAAGAAAAACAGGTAATGGGAGATTTAGAAGGTAGGGGAAAAAGAGTCAGTTGACACTTCCAGAAAACTGGTGGGATAACTGTGAGTTGAGCATGTCTAAGCAGAAAATAAAAATAAAGTTTACTGCAGCTCTGATTCCAATGAGACAGACTCCTTATCTCCTCATGGGGAACACACCTCTCCTTTGCAAACACGCACACACAAAATGCATGCCTGCACTCAGAACAATGCTGACACAATGCTCCACAAATGCTGGCCCAAATCCTAAAAATCAGCTTTCCAGAACTGCAGTTTACCCATAAAAACCAACAACTGAGGAGCTGCATCAAAAGCAAGAGGGAAAGATCACACAGTCACCCTCCAGGTATGTTAGTATCACTGATAACTCAAATTCCAAAGAAGCCTGGCCCCCAGCACAGCTCATACTCAACTGCTTTTTATTTTAAGGCGTGTTGTAGGTAGGTTAAGAGGCATGCAAGTAGGAATAAAGTAGTCAAAACCTTTAGAGACAGGTTTAAAAACTGAAAAAACCTGCACCTGGCTACAGCTTGGCCCACCTCAGTACTAATTCTTCAGCAATACAGCAGCCACTTCCCAACAGTATCCATCACCAATATATATAACTCAGATTATATCATTTGTATCTATAAAAATGAAATTCTGTTGGGCACTTCCTGCATTCTCTTCAAGTGGTATCACTTTTGGTGGATTTGCCAGTGTTGGATTATTGGTTGGACTTGATCTTTCCCAACCTAAATGATTCTATGATTCTTAGAATTTCTGTAATGTCCAGCAGTGTGTCTTATTTAGTCCTGGCTTTCCAAACAGTGGGAACAGAAAGTAAATCTCATTTTGTGGGGAAAAAAAAGCTAAAAAATACTTTGTATTACAATAGATATTTGGTTACTCTAGTTTTTGGGTTTTTTCTAGTAAGGTTCAGAGTGCTGTTCTTCAAGTGGTGAAGAAAGCCAATAAAAACCTCTGGAGTGACACCCACATGAAGTCAGAGAAACAGGAAAAGTGATGTCTGTGCCTCATCACGATGTCTGTGCCTCATCACTTCATCAGCCCTGCCTGCTGGGCCATCCTGGCACGCCTGGAGCCCAGCTGGCCAAGGAACAAAACCTCCTTGTAGCCGTCACCAAGGCGCTGCACGCAGCCAAACGCTCCTTAGGAAAACAATGTCCGGTTTTCAGCACCAAAATCCCCTGCCAGGATCAACAGATTATCTTCTGTCCAGGCAGCCTGCAGGGAGGAGGAGGAGGAAGGAAACTGCTGGATCAGGCACAAGGCAGACTGAGTCATGCTCCAGCAAGGGAAGCTGGGAGGCTCTTGGGAAGCCTATGGCACATTTGTCATTCAGCTTCAAAACAGTGACGCCAGCAACATTTGGGTATTGAGTACATTAAGGCCTGACTGCTTCAGAAATTTGAAATATGGGTGGATGAAAGCTTCACAATTTGGAAATAGGGGTGGATGAAAAGTTACGTGATCTTCCTGTTTTAGAAGCAACAGATTCAAGAGTGGTTCCAATAATAAAAATTCCTGACCTAGTCTTAAGCTTTTCCATTCCTTTGCTTAATAATGGAGGGGGGGAATCAAACCAAAGGAAAAAAATAGCTTTGGTTGGTCATCTCACAGAAACTGAGTGTACAGATATCTGTGTACAAGAGCTTTTAACTCATAGAAACGTGCTTCTCTGCTGGTGTATCCACAGAAAGAGGCTTTGCCATCTCCCAGGCTCTACTTCCAAGCTAGCGAGATTTCCACCATGACCGTAAGTTTTGTGAATTGGAAACACAACAGTAATTCCAAAATTACACAAAAAGAGGTTCTGCACTTCCCTACCCCCCTCAGGGACATTAGGTGGGAAAACACCACCAGCATTTCCAAGCTCTGGGATTGCCATAGTTAAGTCACCAAGCTCTTCCACTCAACACACCAAAAAAAAAGACAAATCAAATTCACAGTAAAAATTAAGCCAAAAAGTCAGACTTACAGCTAAACATCATTAGAGCTTCAACTCAAATATTTGACTGTATTCACTGGAGAGAATGAACTAGGATAGCACCTTAAATGAACAGGGATCACATGCTCTGCAAACACCAAAGAATCTCATCATCAAACATCTGGGCAAAAAATTAACATCTCCCTTTGAGGAACATCGAATTTTCCCATACAAGAGGATAATAAAGTATACCTACAGTGGAAACCTGGCCAAAAGAACTATTATGGTGTTCCCATGACCACCCTGACTGCAGCCTGAACCACTTTTCCTGGTCAGGCTCATCCACACCCTGCAATCCTACAAGACTGAAGTTTGGTGGGAGATTAAATGATGGATTTTTTTCATGGAAAGTTTTTCTTGCAAGGACATTCCAAGAGCGATTTCCAAGTTTGTTTTTAGGGTTTTTCAGACACCAGAGCTTTGGTTTTGTTTTCCTTAACTGGCCAAGCACCAGGAGTGGGAACAGGCACTCTGTTCTGAGCTTTGGTTTTGTGTTTTCCTTAATTGCCAAGCACCAGGAGTGGGAACAGGCAGACACTCTGCTCTGACATGCTGAGGGTGCTGCTGTGAGTTATCTGTGTTTAAGGGCTCAGCATTCTTGGTCCTCTTGCTTAACATTTTGAAGCAAACACTGGGAAGGGGAGGAGGGGAATGAGACCCACGACTAATGAAGGAATTTATACATGAGCACTGTCCACTTTGGAGAAACATTTGCTGATGTGTTTGCCAGGAAACCCATCTTGGAGATAGAACTTAGGCATGTGAGCAGAGGCTGGAAAGTCGTGTTGACACAGACCTTTCCCCCCCACAAAGGAGCAGAATGTTTATTCTGCAATGAACAGCCTGTACAGCTCTACAGTGCAAGAGACAATCAGGGACTTGCATCCTACTTCATAAATTATATTGCCATGGAGTCCCAAGGAGCTGCTGCTAAAAATACAACAATAAACAATATTTAGTCTAAACAATAACTGAGTTCCACCAGGAGCTTGCAGGGATTACCAAAGCAAATCCTGCAACAAGGAACTGGTCTTTAAACACTTCTTAAAACTGAGGTATCTCATTATCATTCCCATCTTGGCAGTGGTTTACAGGCATTTATTATCTCAGTAAATGTTTTTGTTGGTGGGGTTTTGTTTGGGGTTTTTGTTGGTTTTTTCATAAGCATTGTAGCTCTGCTCTCCAGCACCACTCTATATATAGAGTGCACCACTTCCACTGCTATTTAGCAATCAATCACTGGTCCTGTTTCCACTCCAAAAAAGCAAAACAGGGATGAAAGAGCAAGTCCAGGATAGGGTGTTGGCTGGCAGCTCCTCAGTTAGTATCAACTGACCACATTTACGTCACTTCTTCAATTGGCATTTTCTCCCTAAATAGCTCTCTGGTCAGTAAGTGCTTGGTCCCACCAGGGAAGAATTTGGATACTCTTTTACAGCTGTTACCTCTGAGAACAAACCCATGTGTTTTCTACACCCTGGATAATACTGCAGTCATGTATTTTACATCAAGGCTGTTAACTCCTGGAAATAGTTTTGGAGGAGTCCAGTTGACTTTGGAAACAGCTGGATCACTCACACAAATAAATTAATCAATCAGAAATGATACCTAGAAAGAGAAAAATAAACAAACCCCACTGGCTTCATTGGCAAATATGGGCTGGAATTGCACAAGGAAAGTGTAAAAATCTTCCCAGTGTTGTCTCCTGGAGCAGTTATTTGCATGAAGCTGCAGCCAGTGGTTTCTTCTTGTTTTATCCAACTTCTTTATAAAAAGAGAGAAGTTTCTCTTTTGCAGCGACCACTTGTTCTCTCTCCCTGCACCAGCAGTGTTTTGCAGCAACTATTGTCCTCATATAAAATTTAAATAAAACTGAACTTCAGAACACCCAAGTAGAATGGCTGTACTGCAGAGTGCTGCTTAAATTCTGTCTGATTGCAGAACTGCCTTTGCAACTAAAGTCACTCAAGAGTTCACAAATAAAAGACTTCAGTTGTATTTCAGACTTCTGTGTTTGACTTCTCTTTGGAAGCAAAGTTCCAAGCAGTGTTTCCCACTGGGAACTTATCCTCAGGCACCAGCACACAGCAGAAAAGCTCTTAATAAGGGAGCACACATGCAAAATTTATTCAGCCACTGGTACACGTTACTGAAGAGCAAACACATTTGTCTTGACCATACAGTAAAGCACAATAACCCCATTTGGAACCTGCAATAAAGTGCAATTTCTCAACAGGTTCCTTTACAGCATAAACACAGGCTGGGGAGGGCTCTGGGGCTGGGTGGATGCCAACATCTTTTTGATGCATGGACATAAAACAGAGGTTTTGCTCCTAACTGGTAAAAATATTTGAAGTATAAAAAAGAAGTGAAATGCAGGGACTGCTACAAGCAGTGTAATCTGTGGGGATCACTCTCTGGTCCCCACTGAATGCAAATTTCATCTGAATAAAAGCTGGCAAATCCTGAACACAGCCCTGCACTTAGAGCTAAAATGTAGATACAAACCCCAGCAACTGCTTAAAGTAAAGAAAAGAAAATCACAAGTCTTTGAAGTAAAGGTTACTGATGCTGTTCTAGGGATTACCCAGACTGTGACACAAAATGATATAAAGCTTTAAGAAAAGGCATAAATAGAACACTAAGTTCTGCTTTTTTTTTCTCTCTCAAATCAAGTGCACCTGCTTCCTGGTTTAATCTCAGCCAAAACCCCACATTTGCCTGCATCACAGAAAGAATAAATACATTTACAGGGAATTCATTATGTGTCCAACAACAGCACTGTGTCTCCACAGAAGCACAGACTTTACATGAAGGCATTGATTTATTCTTTTGAAGCCAAGTCAAATGAAGATCAAAAGCTCCAGGTAATCCAGTGAATACTCTCCAAAGCTGAGATTTAATACCCACATTGCAGTTCCTGGACAGAACAGCTCAACATGAGTTAAGTGACAGAAGCTGCAGTGCTGAGAAAAATCCTGTCATTATTGTGAAATGGTGTAATATTAGAAATTAGATCATGTGAACTGCTCTTGTTTCAGTGTCACACTGATGTGGTCCCTTCCCATTTTGCAAGAGGTCAGGACAATTTGTCTTTCGAGCTTCAGTGGGACATTCCTGAAAGAGTTTAATGCCAAAAATTGATCAGTGAAGTTGCACAGGTCTTTGCCATCAATTAGGAGCAATGAAGAAATCCACAGCACTTCAGTTTCTTGTCCAGAGAACAGAGATTATATGTCCAGAGCTCATCTGTCTCTCTGGAGGAAAACAAACATAAGCAGTATTTTTACTTCAGGCACAACACACTTAGATGTGGAGATTTTAGGCCAACAGAACAACTGAGAAATTACAAAAAAGAAAAAAAAATCTTCCCCCCAGTATTTTCATTTATTTGGGACACAGGAGAGCACATGGGAGGTAGAGGTTTTTTTGGGGGGTTTAATTTTCAGAAGCCACTCACTTAAGAAGGGCAATAACCAGAGGGGTGTGAGACACAAGCACTGACTGCAGGAGAGGAGGTGTAAGAGGTTTTACTGCTGCCAGTACAGCAGGACTTGCCAAGTCTGCTACAGCTGTGGAACTGCCTCATCTCTGCTCTGACAGAAATGTAAACCCTACCAGACATTAACAGCACAACAGTAAAAAAAGTAAATTTCTTGGAAAAAAAGTAAATCACATTTAAAAAGTGAGTTAAATGCTTTTACAGATTTAGTCCCCTCGACATAAAGAATGTTCTGATTTGTAGTGCACACAGAGAAGCAAGTCTTAAGGTCATTACCCCACCCAGTGTATCAGAGGAGAATCACTGATTAATTACTCCATCTAAACAGACCAAGAATGAACTCCAAGCTTGTTTGAACTGGCCTGAGCCCCACAAGAGGGAGCAGCAATCAAGGAAATCAAGTAAATCAAGCAAAGCACACTTTTTTGTGTCCCGGAGGAGATACTACTTGCACCCCACAAAGCTGGACCCCTGACTTTTCAATATAAATGTTTAATTACATGGTTATTCAGTCACAGAGGATGTGGATGAAAATTATCATTAGAGGATAAGAGATCCAGTAGAAGGGACATTCCTCTGTATTCCTACTGAGACATGGTAATTCAGCCTTAAATTATTACCATTACCAGATACATTTGAACCACTTCTGTGAAGAAGCAAACGAACAAAGCTGGCAGGGCAGTGGGGATGTTTAGAATTTGTGTTAGGTCTCCAGACCCCCCCAAATTCTCAAAACAACCCACAAATCCTAGCTAGCTTTATTTTGTAAGCAATCTGCATCCTCACTCTCTGCTCCATCTCCAATACTTTTGAACGTCTCAAACAAAACCTACAGGGTTTTTTATCTAAATACCAACCAGCCTGTCAAAAGGTAACAGCTTCCACATTCAGCATCGCTTCAACAGCAGAAAAAAAAAAACCACAAAAAACATGAAGAGGTTTGAAAAGGTTCACAATATTATTCCTGCAGGCTCCCACAACCTTGTGGCTAAGAGGAAGAACATGCAGCCGTGCACTGTGCTGACAGATGGTTTTTAAGCAGGAGCACCTCAGAGAACAAAGCAGAAGCTGAGGGCTCAACTAAAAGCTGTTTTCAGGGGTAGAACCTCCTGCATTGTTTTGTCTCCTGCCTCCCAGGCTCAGTATTTTGGAACTTGTTAATAACTTACTGTCTTTTCTTAGTTAAGAGAGGGAATTGTAAAGAGAGACCATTTAAGTATAAATTACAATTGAGAGGGGAGATCGGTGGAAACCTTTTGGAATAGATAGAGACAGAATTTCTTCTTTTTTGTACCTCAGGGCCAACAGAGCACAGCTGAGCTTAGTCACTGACACAGGAACCACAGCTGAAACCCATCATTAGTTCTTCTGGCAGCTCCTGGAGGGTGTGTTGGTCCTCTTCTCATCCCTCTGGTATTTTTTGTTGCTGCTCTCCTTTCCCAGGTTTCTCTCTCTGGGATTACCCACAGTGACCCCAACAGGTATTTCATTACATGCACATCCAACTGACTGACAAAGGGAGGAAAGAAGGAATCTGAATTGAAGCCATGTCTCTGATCATAAAAAAATGAGGATTTTACATTCTTCTGTAAAATCTATCACAGTGCCAATATCACAGACACAAAAAAACTCCTAAACCACACGAGGCATTTTTACATGTCCTGGGTTCCTTTAGCACACATCAGTTATCCCAATACAGATTTTAATAAAAGCTCTGACTGCTCCCCTGATTTTTCAAAGCTGTCCATTATGGATGTAGAAATACTTGGAGGTACAGACATACAAAATAACAGGTTTTAGAGGCATGTCTGCCAGAGAACAGATGATTTATTGTAAGTGATTCCAGAATATTAATGTCACACATTCATCATCACAACACAGTTTATACTAAAGCTAAAGTGGAGTTTTAGGTTATATTAAAAAACCAACCCACAATACATAAGGAAGTTATTATACAAAGAGTAACTTCCATTATTTTCTCAGCCCTGAAAACAATTTCATGGAGAGTAGCATTTCTAAAAGACTCACAGCTACTTCTCCCAAGCTTTAATGATGCTCACAGCCATTTCACCTGGCAAGTCAGACAGCCCAAGAGTTTAAACCAACTAAATTTTGGAGAGAAGACCTCAAAGCCTTCCATGTCAGTGATGCTTTAACAGGTAGCAAACCTCTATGGCAGGGAAGCAACAGAGCTCCTTGAAACCCTAGATGCTGCCTAAAAGAAAAAAAATCCTTGAGGTCACAGAGAATTCCTGGTGACCTTTTGCAAAGGCAGATAAATCCCTGGGTTTGTCCCCAGTGAACTAACTCCACCTGCGCTCCCCTGGCAGTTCCAGGAGGATCCTGTGCCAGGGCACTTTATACAGCTCAGAAATTCTCCTGTGGTATGAGCAGTGAGCTGAGAAAAATGTACCCTTGCCAGGCCAATTCCAAAAAAATCAATCAGTGCACACTCAAGGGCATGAATGACAAGCTTATTCTGCTGCTCACAGCAAACACCAGGGAGGGAAGCAGCACTACCTGACCACCTTAAATGACCCTTCAAGAGAATTGTTGCTGATCAAAATACTACCTAAAAAATTGCATGATTAAATTAAGCCGGAGCTGCTGACAGCATGCAGCTACAAACTGATCTAATGAAACATTTTTCTGTCTTTTAAGTCCAGCATAACTCTTTTGTTAGGAGTGCATTTTAAATGCCCTACACCAAATCAGCACATATTACCTGGGGAGTAAAAGCTGCTAGGGAGCCTAAGTGTGTAAATATAGCATGCAGCTTGGATTTGCTGCATCCACAAGGAGCTGAGAAAGCCTACTTTCACCTCCCAAAGCATTTAACACTACTTTACATCTAGCCAATGCCAAGGAAGAGACTTTTGAGCTATTTATACATGGGGAAAAAAGTGCCAAAAAAAATATTTTTAAAAAAAACCCTTGAAGTCATCAAGCCTCATTCTATCCAGGAGATGCAATTTCTGCTATCCAGCCATTTCTTCATACAGTTTCTAGCAGAGAAAAAAGTAGAAAAGGGACCTCTTCCTCTGAAAAACACATTTAAGTGAAGACAGAAGCTCAAAGTGCTGAGGATTGGGTGTGCATATGAACACATCCAGCTTACACCATGCATTAGCTACCAGCAGGTTTAAGGTTTCCCCTGAATAAAACATGTGGAGCTGCAGAATCCACACCATTACTCAATTAATGAAGCTGTCACTTCAGTGGGCAGCGATATCACAAAATCAGCCAGTGCTCCATTCATACAGCAGGGGAAAAGTTCTACTGCTGTTAACCTGACAGGGCTTTTGAAATGCTGGCAATGCCAAGGTGATCTGCAAACCACCTTGAATGTTCAGAGGACACTCCCCAGCGAAGTTAATGGCCCCACAAGAGCTGCAGTCAGCAAAGGCTGCTTCACTGAAAGCTGTAGTGCAGAGCCTGGAAAGGCCATTGGAGTGTGTAACTGCAGCTTAGCAAATCCATGGTGCAGGCCTGGGAAAAGCAAGGCTAAATCAGTTCAAGAGGAGAAACTCTGCCACCAATCCAGCTGTGTACTAGGAATAAGCATGATAAACAGAAGAGGTTTTTATAAGAATGCTTTTGTAACTGTTGTGCTGCAAAAACTGCTTGGAAATGCTCACACGCTTAAAAGAGCACCCTACACCTGCTAAGATAACACAGCTCATATCCCAGCACAAGGAAAAGTTACAGGTCACAGTGCAATCCATAGCAAAGGCCCACTTAGCATCAGAAATTAGGATGTGAGAGAATATTGCCAAGTGTCATTATTTTTTAAAACTTTCCACCATATTATTTTTTAATCAGAAAAACTGATCCACGGAATATTTAAGAGACAAGTAAGTGTAGAGTATCACTCCAAAGAAACTTTACATACAAAGATACAGCTGAAACAGCTCTTTAGCTACGCAAGAAAAATTTAATTGTCTTCTTTTTGAAGAATTCAGGCAGTGTACAATTCAGGAGGAACAAGTCACTTCACATTAGGCATGTATGAGTACTTGCTTTATGGCAGACTGGGAGCTGAGCACTGATACTGAGAACTGGCTAAGTTTTCAGCTCCAGCCCAGCCTCCACTCCTCACTGGCCAGTTCTCCCACTTCAATCTAGGAATAAATCTCCGCCAAACACTGCCTTGAGAGGTGGGAGGTGTTATAAGTACACATTATATTATTGGCTTTTTGAAAATAAATGAATGCTATATGTATAATGTTGGAAAACTTTGCTGTATGAATATAGTTTCTTTTAGTTCTGCTTTTAACAAAACTGAGAAATAGTAGTGTGATAATTTTTTTTTTCCTGGACTATAACATGGTGATGTAAAAATCTTTTGTTCATGTAACTAACTCAAAAAATAGTAAAAAGATAATCAGGAAATTCTTCACATTCTTGGATTATCCTATCTGGATAAAGACAGGGGTGAGGGACACCAGAACCCCAGGGAAGAAATTTATTGATCAGACAGTACATGACAAGATGGAGCCACAAGGAAAAAAGTTGATTTACAGATGGGGGGATGATTTTGAATAATGCATGAAGGTCTATGAATATGCAACATGTTAATGCATTTTAAAAAGTGTTTTCTGAGGTAGTGTGTGCTCTTGGCACCCAGCCACCTTTTGCTTTACTGTTTGTCGCTTACTGTCTTTTATTAAACCTTTTTAAATTTACCAAAAGAATAAACCTCGTTTTTCCCAGAGGGAAGGATGATCTCCGACATTTCCAGCAGGAGCTGTGCAGCGGTTTCACTGGGGAACACCCACAAAGCTCCATCATTGAGGACTGCCTTGGGGATGGGTGCAAGCCTTCCTGCTGGCCACTGCAGCTTGCCCAGGGCGCTGGCAGCGAGCCCAGCAGCTCAGCCAGCCGCTGTCCCACTTCCCAACAGCAGGCACTGAATCCCAGCTCGTGAGCACTGCCGGGGTTTCACTCCCTGCATCACACACGGGACCCTGCTGAGCTTATCTCAGGCAGCAAAACAAACTCTGGCTCTGCAGAACCCTGTCCTAGGCTGCCTTGGCAGGTGCCACTTCTTGGCTCAGAGGAGAGCCCAGCTGCCCCGTGCAAAGGATGCTTTGTGTCATAAACACACATTATGGTACTGGCTTTTCACAAATATTAGGGGGCATGCTATAGGTGTGGTGTTGAAACGGTTCTTAAGATAGTTTTCTTTAGGAGTAACATAGGCTAAAAACACCTACTGCTAATATACCAGTTACCAGCAGCAACCATCTATAAAAATTAAAGACCACAGCACAAATTAAGACTGATATAAAAAATAAATTCAAATCACAGTCAAGAAACATGCATGCTCTAAAAAGGCAGACTTAAGGCATGGTCATGTAAAACACTTCCTGGAATATGGAAAATAGTTTGTAGAAAAGTTTGAAAACGTGTGATGGGTCTATGAATATGCAACAGGCTGGTGAATTTAAGGGGTGTCTCCAAAACACTCCTAGAATGCCAAGCACCCACCATTATAATCTTTTGCTTCATTGTTTGTCTCTCATTGTCTTTTATTAAACCTTTTAAAATCTGACAGGAAAGTAAACCTGGTTTTTCACACTTTACAAGTCTGCCCCTCCTGTGGCCACTTCTGAACCACTCTGATTTCCTCTGATTCTCCCACCAAAAACACAACCGGGATGATCAAAACTTGCCTGTTTAAATATTAGATTCCAGCTGTGATGGACAATGCAAGTACAACATTGATATCATTACAGAGTCAACAGTACCTGAATTATCTGGCCAATACCATCACTCACATAAAATAAACCACTTAGTTGATCAGGATTAAACACGGAGTTTGCTCTGTATTAGGTATTTCACATGGTTTAGCTTTTGTTCTCAAAATGGCACATCATTAGCAAAGTAGGTAACAGGTTTAGTGTGCTACTACTAGAATTTTCATGCAGATTGCTGCTGCAGCTTAAATATAAAAGAAAAAGGAAAGCTTTATCACAGCCACTGTAAAGTCATACACTCCCACCTCCTTACAGCAAAGCATTGTGCAACTTTCATTCCAGCCATCTCTTTCAGGAGGGAATTTAAGTGTTTATTGTATTTCCCTCTTTGTGCAGTTTTTTATTAGCCCTGTAAATTCTGCTGGATTGTACTGCTGGGAGTATTGATCATTCTCCCTGGATCTGTTGGAGCTTTTCAATCTTGCTGTGATATTGCACCAGTTGCAATAACAACCATCTCTCACCAGCACCACCGAGCCAAGATGAAGGGTTTGTCTTCCCTTGATGATGTTCAGGATTCTGGTTCTTCCACCAATCCCCCTGCAGCACGAAGAACCCTAACTTGGCCTAAATTTGTGATTGATTATCACCAATCCCTTAAAAACCTCTGCCCAGAGGGTGCCCACAGAGGCAGCTGCACAACCTGAATATGCATTTGGCATTTACAGGGGGAATTCCCACGTTTCTCCTGCTCTATTGCCACTCTTCAGGCTTGATCCGATCTCCTGAGGGAATTACTGCCCGGAGCTGCCACCCAGCCATCCCCTTTGTCCCCCTGAGCAGTGACAGCTCCGGCCTCAGGCACAGGGATCCCAGCGACAGGGGACAGATGGCAGCAGCACTGCTCCCTGCTGCTCCACAAATCTGCTGCTCCAAGGAATCAGCCTGCCTCCGACCCCTGAGGGATGCCAAGGGATATTCCAGGAGTTCAGCCCAGCAGTGGCAGCACTGCTGAATCAAACACCCCCTTTGCCCCTTGTCCAGCCACAGGCTGCCCCTGGAAAATCACAGGAAATCAGTGTGTGAAAAACCAGGTTCACTGTCCTGGCAGATTTTAAAAGGTTTAATAAAAGACAATGAGAGACAAACAATAAAGTAAAAGATTATAATGGTGGGTGCTTGGCATTCTAGGAGTGTTTTGGAGACACCCCTTAAATTCACCAGCCTGTTGCATATTCATAGACCCATCACACATTTTCAAACTTTTCTACAAACTATTTTCCATATTCCAGGAACTGTTTTACATGGCTGTTCCTTGAGTCTGCCTTTTTAGAGCATTCATGTTTCTTGGCTGTGGTTTGAATTTATTTTTTATATCAGTCTTAATTTGTGCTGTGGTCTTCAATTTCTAACTGGTGTATCAGGATCAGGTGTTTTCATAAGGTGTTATCCCACCAAGCAGGCAGTTCACTTACTACAAAGACATTTTATGTTACTCCTAAAGAAAATTATATTTTAAAAACCATTTCAACACCATACAGTCATCACCCTAATATTTGCAAAAAGTCAATATCATAACATGTATTTATAGCATTTCCCTGCTCATCCCCCTGTGGTGTCTCAGTGCAAAAAGAAAATAAAAAAAAAATAAAAAAAGAAAGAAAGAAAGAAAACTGGCCATTTTTCATCATGTTCACGCTGTGAAGTCTCCCCATGACAACGCTGCTGATTCGCTCAATCGCTATTCCTGTCGCTGACAAAAGAAATAAAGGATTGGGAACAAAGGGAAAATTGAGTAAGAAAGGGGAAAAAGCACCACCCTAGTGCTGGAAATATGATTTGAGTATTGGAAAATGGAATCTGACTTATAAAGGGTACAAAACTGGCAACAACTGTGTTCTTTACCTTGTGTGAAAGACAGCTCTGGCACAGGGAAAAGAAATGAGACCTGGAAACCCTGTTTGTTATAAAATTTAAGGCCTGATCTAGCTGTGAGACTAACAAGGAGAAAACAAATTTAAGTGCTGACCTGTAGTTCTAAAATTAGTTCCATTAAATGCATTTACTACGAGCAAATGCCTTTCTGATGACAGGAAAGCCAGGAAAGGACTCTGGAAAGCTGCATGTTCTTCACAGCACGCATCATCCTCCAAAACTAGATTCCTGCCTGTCTGGTAGGTATAATGTAAATATAAATATATTTATAAATATATGATTATTTAATAATGATTATAAATTAATATATCATGTAAATATAATTATTAGTGGGTTTTTGGGGGTTTTCTATGTTGTCTTAACACGAACAGTACCTAAGAGCCCACCTTTGCAAGCCCTCAGTGTCAAAAAGCACCAGCACTGTTCTGAACCCCACAGAGCTGCCCATAACCTTTACAAAAAGAACAAATGTTCAAGTGTTCACACAGAGCCATAGTTCTGCTAAATATAAGTGGAATATTATATTCCTGATCTCAAAGAAGCATCAGAACTGACAGTATGTGACCACGTTTTTTCTAGCACACAAGCTGTATAAAAATAGTTTTTTCCCCCCTCAAACCAAGACTTTTGTGCCTCACAGTGACATTTAAACCCTTTGTGATACAGGAGTGTGTTACCCTGAATCCAGCACAGTTCTTGTGCTTTTTTTATCTTTAAAATGTGTTCACTAAAGCACTCAAAGACCACTCCATTAGTTTCACACTGCACCTCCCCCAGGCATTCTGAGTCCCAGCTTCCCAAGGACCATCTACACATCACTGAGCTTTCCAGGAAACCATTTCCAAGAGAAACTGGAGCACAAAAATTTGAGAAATTCTTTTTTTCATTACTTTAAAAGGTACTTTAACAAGTAATTACTTTTTCTCTTCTTGTCACCACCATCACCAACCACTGCTCAGACTGGAAATGAGAATCAACCTTTTAAGCATAAACCTTTTTTCCCAGATACTTATAAACACGTTTTTCAGTTGCATGGATGCAAACCTACAGGACTCATTTCCTTCAAGCACCCAGAGAACAGAAGATCAGGATCTCTGCAACATTCACATCAGCCCTGTTGTGACAAAGCCACAGTGGAGGGAGAACACTCCAAGGTCTCTGAGGTCCCTTGATTGCATGACCATGATGTTAAAAAAATGCAGACAACTATAGAGAAGGAGTTTTTAAGTCACTGAGAACTAGACAGTCAAGAAAATATTTTACAGATCTGAGCCTTAGGCTTTTGATTTCAAATTCACTGGTAGCTGATAGGTTTCAAAGTGTTCATGCTCCTCCAGAGGACTTAGGGATGAAGGGGTCTTAAATAAAAAGTTACTAAGCTTTGTTAACACACAGGTATTTACAGAATACTGCATTTAAAAATGGACAGTGTCTTGATTTTTCCAAATCTAAACTTAAACCAACATCAGCAACAGCCTAGATAAAAATCTGAAATATCCATCAGCTACACCATTAGTAAAGCAGGGTCTATCACTGTTTAAGTTTTGCAATTTTTAGAATTTAACATTTCAGCAAATTCAGTGAGACGGGAACCACATGATACAGTGATTTTCTAACCCAGTTCTCCAGCAAAATCCTGCTTAATCCAGCTACAATCCCTTTATTCTCACCCCGTGTTTAGCATTACTTTTCATTTTTGCTAACGGGCAGTTCGTTCATACACCTGAGCAGAGTGTTTATTACAAACAGAAAAAAGACAAGTTCATTAATAAAGTCACCTCCACTGTCTAAGCATCCACAACCCTGGGAGCAGTGGAAGTTCAGTCCTACAGAGCAGAATCTGTAGAGGCTAAATTCTTCATGAACACTTGAGTTCACCTGAAAGAATGTTTTTATTCCCAGCTTCAGGGCTGGAAAGTGAGGAAAGCCACACAAGCTGTAAAAAGCTGCCCAGAGACACAGCAATGAATTCTTGCTTCCACCAGAATGAGATCCATCTAAATTTTACTTCCTTTGAACAGAAATGAGACTCAGCCACACCAGACACAAACAGCTCAGCTGAACACAAGGGGCTTGTGGCTAAAATCTCAGAATGAACATCCTGAATTCTGATGTATAAGGTATTAAATCATGTTTAACCTTGAACTGAAGAAATGCCTCAGGAATACAGCCAAGAAGGTACAGCATCCTGAATTTTAGCACCTTCTTAGCTGTGCCAATCAGAGGAAGTCATAAAATACTCTCCCTTTCTTGCTTCCACAGGATTTGTGGAGAGTAGGTGGTATTAACTTTTCACTAACAGGAAAAGCACTGAGAGTGCTCCCAAATCTGCCTGGGAGACTGAGATTACTGAGTGCAGAGATTACTGCTTGCAGTTTTGGGCACCACTATATAAAGAGGATAAAAAGTCATTAGAAAATGTCCAAAGGAGGCACCAAGAAGCCTCCACCAGCAAACCACCCCCAGATTAACAGCTGGGTTTCTTTTCTGCATCTCTTCCATCCTAATTGTTATCACAGGCATCCAATTGCAACAGCAATTCCTTATCAATACAGACCTGACAGCTGCAGGTGAGACTTTACAGATCCCACCAGTGACAGCCTAAGGCATTAACTCCCTTCCACAGTGTCATTTTAAGGTTATTAAAAGTGCTCAGGTGACTAATTCATGCTTGCAGGCAGCCACAGATTAAATCGGGAATTCTCTGTGTCAATGCTGCCATCTAAGAAGCAAGAGGAACAAAGTGGAACAAAAATTACCTAATTTGGCACACTTTTGGTTGCAAAATGTCAGCTGCTGGAAATTGTTCAAGGCCTCAGACAAACATTTCCTCTGAAATACTACTTAGGAACTGTCATCTCAGTGCCAGCACTGCCTTGCTCATTTCCAGAAATCTGCCTAAAACCTGGATGTTTGTGTTCAGAGAATTGTTACTAATTTAAGAGGTCCCCGCCTAGTGCTTCAAACGGTCTAATTCTTTTAATTTCCAATGTGCTAGCAACAGGAGAGGTATTTTTCCATGTGCTCAGATATTTATACAGCCTTATTTTTGGTGTGGTGAGCTGCTGGAGGATTTATGTGCAACCTATGGCAGAAGAAAAGGAAAATATGCTGCACCATATATTCCCAGTAAGCTTTGGATGCCATCCTTCATATATTTAGTTTCAGGCAGAAGCAACTTTATCTGAGTAAAGTGAGGCTAAAAATTAAGTCTTTTTAAGAAATCTAAGTGATTTTTCTGATTTCTGTTTTGATTCTGCTTCCTTATTTCTGTTTTAAAAGAAGTTTTTTTTATTTCAGATGGAATTTGCCTTAAAATAATCCCATTCTGTATTTCCTTTGTCATATTTGTCTTGGCAAGAGGTTGAAGGACAAGACATCAAGTTTCTACACCAATATCTGAGTAAAACCAGAGATTCCAGAAAAAAAAATCACTTTCCACAGCAGGAAAATCCCAAATGGTAAACCATCATCATTATGACTTTTGGAGGGGAGGGAAAAAAAAAAAGGAAAAAAAACTAAACCCAAATGACAACAAAACCCCAGGGAGTTAACTACAAAATAAATTTCACAGATTATGAGCTCATTTTCCTATCCAGCTTTCATGCGCAACCTGATAGACTGGACAACTCATGGCATCCACAGGGATTGTGAGCTGCTCTGTGTGATGGACTAAGCTCTGTGCAGATGGAGTTCATTAAAATAAGCACTGTGACAAAAAGGAAACCATTCTCACAAGAGCAGAGGGCTGCAGCTGTCCACCAACTCCAAATAACTCTCGTAACTCCCTCATGTAACACAGCCCTTCCTTTGTTGTGCCTCCCTGCCTGGGAATGACTCTGGGGAAGATTCTCTCACCCTTCCCATCCAATGGGAAAAAGGGGAAGGGGAGTAGATCATGTTCAAGCTGAACTTACCTTTCAAAACTTCAAAAATCCAAGCAGAGATTGGTGACATGAGTGTTGGCCAGTCTTAGATTATCCAATATAACTACTGATTTTGAGACACAAGGTGTACAAACAATCCTGTCTCCTCAAACTAGAAGTATCAACAAAACTCTTGCCAGACAGCTGCCACTTTCTCTGTGAGGTCTTGCTTGTAAATCACAGCTCTGCTAGGGCCTATTAGTCCTCACCAACACAGCCACTTAATCTTTATTTCCCTAACATGTAATTTCCCTTAATTATATTTGGAGAATATTTATAAGGTTATTAAAGTTAATTGTAAGACTCAGAGAGGTCTTTAGGCATAATTACCAGTACAAATCAAAGCTCTGAGTAATTTTTGAGGGGGATTTTTGTGTGCGTGTTTTGTTTTTTTTTTTCTTTTAAAAAAGCAATTTGATCTTCTGTCATACTGAACTGCTCAGGATGATGGAGCTGCTTCACTCAGTGCAATGAGCAGCTGAAACTGGTAAACATGAATATCTCTGTGGACAAGCTTTAGCATCCAACCATGAGTCTGCAACAAAATTTACTCAGAGATACAAAATGGGCTTTTGAGGAAGTGTTGGAAAGAATTTATGCTCTTCTCTTAAGATTTCATATAAATCTTTTTACTTCCACACCTGTTTGGAACGTCGTGCTTCATAAATTCAACATCAGGGATGTATTTAGGCTCAGACCTCGACTGGAATTTTGCAGCAATTAGGAAATCTGTTTTTTAGGTAAGGAGTGACACCTGAATGGCTGCAAGCATCAAGGGGAGGTGTCACAATGGGAAAAGCAGACACTGCCACCTTTAAGGAGGAGAAATGGGGGGGACTTGGAGCTGCCAGGTTGGGAGGCCACAGAGATGTCTCCAACAGGGGCTGGTTCAATTCTAGTTGTCATGCACAGATTTCCTGTCCCTCAAACTTCACTCTCACAGACCATATGGGACTGTTAATATTGCATGTGCAGAATCTTCAGAGAGCCCTGCACAGAATCTGAACAGCAACAAGTGTGACAAGTCCCTCCCTTTTAGGTGTGCCAGCTCTTCAGCTCTCAGCTGTCATCTTCAATGTCTTTTTTGACAAAGCTCTGGCTTCAGATGGCAAGTGATTGCAACATAATCTTGTAAAGAAATGAGCTAAGCTTACAGCCTTCCTGCATGGGAGAAAATCTCAGCCACAGCTAGAATGCAAAGCTCTCTATACAAGTTTTTTTCACTGTTTTACCACAAATTTTTACCAGAAGAAGGTGAACATGAGCATTCCCAGCCCATTCAAAGCTGTCATTTGCTTGCACACACTTCACACATCCAGCTTGGTTGTTCTGGGGGTGGGAGAAACAGATGGAGGGTGCTCTGAACTTCACCAACATAAAATTTTTTCTGCTCCTGAACTTTACCAGGATACTTTTCCACCACTTCTTCTCAAAAAGTTCTTTGAGGTTACTGCTAAGCAGTCGTGGTCTAATGCTTCTGCAACTAGATTAAGAGAAGAGCCAGGATGCCAAAAATCTTGAATGTGAGGAAGTGACTCCAGTCCAAATGCAGTGATGAAAGGTGCACTACACACAAAAGCAGCCAGAACTATTAAGAATTTCTTGGCTTGTCCTCTCTGTTCTTTCACCTCATTCATAATTTCAACTGATTCTCTTCTCCAGAATTAACTATTTAAAGTTATATAGTTTGAACTCGCCAAGCTTTGGGGATGCACAGACAAATTCTCAAATTTGCACTGGAAGAAAGATGTATTAGAGGAGGAGGAGAAGAACTGCCAAGCATAAAAGATCATTTTTCTCTAGATTTTAGTAATAAATCAGTACTGCTTTTAAATGCATCCTTGTCTTCTAGAAGTATCCTAAGACAACACCCACTGCACCAGGGAGCTCATACTCACAGAAAGTAGGTCTGGTCCAATTTCTGCTGAACTCAGGCTGTGGTTTCAGAAGTGCAATTCCACCCAACGGGATCACTTTATAACAGATTTCACATGCTAGAGACCAACACTAGACTAAAATCATCCTGAAACAGGGATGGTGAAGCTGATCAACATCAAGGTTAACCTTCCAGTCAATTCATCTCAATAATACTTCAATTCTGGCTTCCTATCTTGCCAAATCCAGGCAGGAAAAGACAGGTCTTCTTCAAGAAACAAAAAAAAGCATTTCCTGCAATGGTTTCAGTAATACCCACGATGCTGAATCCAAAACCAGCTGCCAACCTGACCTCTAATCTGTTTCAGATGGAATTGAAAGTTAGCCAGCAAGCAGAAAAGCTCTGTGACACCTGAACCACAGGGACTGAGACAGTTCACACCCTGACCTACTTCAGCCGGGGTAACTGCTCAGTACAATTCCAGGGCTGAGGCAAAATCCGAACTCCAAAGGGAAAAAAAAAGGCAGCAGTTTTCCTGCATTGTGCATTCCCAGAGGAGTTATTATTTTTCCTCTTCTGAGGGGTTAACTCTGCCATTTGGGTGCAAATATGAGCCAGCAGCAGGGAGGGGAAGAAAACAGAACCTTAGGGTGACACCATTGCAGAGCCAGCACTGCTTCACCTCTCCAACAGCAGGAAAAGTGAGGGAAGTAACTGCTTGGGAATTAAGAAAGGGGTATAAAGATGCACCATAACTAGGTTCTGCTCTCATTCTTTACTGGTGCCCTGGATGAACACACAGGATCGTGTCTCCTCCCTTAATTACGGCACAACTTCCAAGCAGCTGATAAAATCAACACCAACATCTGCTTTCAAAGATATTTTAAGGTGTAAGAACACCTCTCTCCTTTTTCTCCTCCTTTTTTTTCTTTTTCCTTTTTTCCTCTTTTGAATAAGTGTTACAGTTGCACAACATGGTACTTGACAGATTTTCCCAGAGTTCTCTGCCAGGATCGCTCTGATCTTGGTTTGAATCCATATCCAAGTGAGGGAACTTCATTCTCCACTTCCATTCCAGCCACAACCCTTTCCCCTGGAATTTCCAGCTGTGGTAGAAAAAAATGCACCAGACAACAAAACTAACCAGGCTCCTGTTTCCTGCACTTCACTTAAGAGTAACCAAAACAGAAGACTGAAACTTCTGGATTTGATGAGCTATGGAACATTCCATAATGGAGACAGCTGATGCCAGCATGGGATGCATGGGAGTGAGAAGGCAGAACATTATCTTCTAAAAGCAGCAACATTAAATGGCATTCAAGCAAAACAAATGCAGATTGCTCTGACATCTGACTACTGAAGCATTCAGTGGCATTACCATAATTTTCTCTCATGCCCCTGAACTAGTCCATTTCTAAAATAAGCACTGACTGACAAACTTCTAGGAAGTTGTAAGTGTGTGGGGTTTGTTGTTTTTTTTTGTCTTGGGATTTCATTTTTATGCAGCATAATCTCACAGCATAAGAAACCAAGAAGGATGAGGAGATAAACCAACACAGTGAAAATTCCTTGCTGTGCTCAGTTTGGATATCTTTTATTTAAGAGAGACCTTTAGGCTCCAAGTTTGATTTCATTTATTTTTTATGGGGGAGAAAAGGTATCATACTGAGCACTGCCAGCCATATAATCTTTCAAGGGACTCCTTCTTCAATAGAACTTAAGAAAAAACAAGGACACTTTGAAGCCAACATCTCTATTGATTGAGTTGCACAGTGTCACACAGGGCAGTGGCACAGCCAGGCCCCTGAACGAACTCCTTTCAAGAGCCACGGAGTCACAGCATCTCATTAATGAAACAACACTCAGGAGCAAGATTCATGCATAAATAATTGCTCCTGCTTCTCAGAGATATAAAAGTTTTTTTAAAAATTGAGTTCAGCAGAATTAAGACCAGCAGCTGATAAGTAAGAGCACAGAATTTGGCCAAGAGCCACCTCTTTAGGGAATAAAAATATTTATTGCTGACTCCCACCCTGCCTAAGTATTTTCATGTACTATAAAAATAGTACTGGGTTTAAAACTATTGTGCAAGAAAAGCTGTATCAAATAAATAACTCAACATAGTAGATTATCAACTAGGGCCATTATGATAGATAAAACAAATCTCATTTCTGCATTTCCCAATGTGCTCCCTGCACAATCAGGTCACACTTCACAGAGAACCCCCTCAAACACTACAGAATTGGAAGTTAAATCCATTTATACAATTGTCCTGGTTTGGCAGCATTGGGATGAATATTTCATCTCACTGCATCCCATGCCTGCTTTCCTGTTGTACAACTGAGGAAAAAGCAAAGTGAAGAGTGTGACAATAAATAAATAAATCAATAAATTGCATAACTGCTTTATTACCCCTTTTGAAAGCATGTATAATATTTTGAAGGAAACAATTCAATTTATGATATTAATTATCTGCATTTCCCTTATCTGTCAGGGCACACTTTCCCTCTTTTCCCCAGTCTTCAGCAGCTAGTAAATCCAGCCAGAGCAACCACTTACTGCATCTCAGATGGAATTCTGTCAAGCTTAGCACATTAAAGAGAGTACTAGAAGTGTGTTGCTTCTATATATAAACTGCCTGTCTGGTGCACAGTATGTCTGAATTATACAGCTTGCCAAATCCAAGTTCTCCTGGATGAGAGGGAAAAAAAAGAGCAATTTTCAAAGCACCAAAGCACCCCAAAATATTCTCAAGGAGCAGGAGTGCTTTGACAAAAAGCCATCACACCTACCACTTACACTTCATTAATGAGTTTCTTTAAGGCAGCAAAACCTTTTGTAAAGAAAGTCATTCAAAGAAGTAGAAACAAAGACTTGAGGCGAGGAGGAGACAAAACCCTGCAGGAGTGACAGAGCTGCACCACTGCCACCATCAGTGCAATTATTGATTATCAGCTGCTCCTCTGCTGCCTACCAGCATCACACCTTTCCTTCTCCCGTGTGGCCTCTGCTTTCTTCTCCTCTGCCTCCCCAGTCTTTCTTTTCTAAATATTAAAAATACATCCAAGAAACCATCATTTACTCATAGAAGAGTGGGTGTTTTATCCCACACGGCAATAAAAAGACCTAAGGTTTTCAGCAGTAACGTGGCACAGCTATAACAGAGGTACAACACAAGTCAAATCAAATTTATAAAACTCTTCAGGCCTTCCCAAGGTGACACTCAGACTTTTGGCTGCTGGGCAGGATTTCCTACCATGCCCATGGTGTCACTTCTTGGAACTTCCTGAAGTTTAATGCCAAAAACACAAGTGAAATGAACTTTTCTAATGACTGCTGAAGGATTTTAAACCTGTCCAATTCCCAGAACTCCTGTTGTCTGCTTCTGCATGTGTCTCTCCAGCATTTGGGCAGCACTGACTGCTAGCACAGCCTCACTCCTCACTTCATTTCCTTTAAAGTCTGTGACCAGACTGCATCATCAAACCAGGTTACACAACCCCCACGTTATTAGCTGCTCTCAGCACTATTTAAACTGTTAGGGAGTCAAAATGATCTTTGTTTTAACTCTACTAAGCTCTCATTGCAACAGTTTCGATCCTCAATGCCACAGCTCGTTGACAGCAGGAGAAAAATCATTGTGTTGGAACACTCTTATGATTAGGCAGATGTCCAGAGCCTACTTCCAAAATTGAATATAAAAATGTCCAAAGAAGGGATAATGCTGTAGAAGCCACTCAGAAATGTGGACACTCAATACTGTTTGAACACCCTTTAAATAAAAAAGTCCAAGACAACTTTTTAGTAGTGAAAAAGGTTTCATTTGCACTCATTTTCCTTTCCCAGCCATGTATCTGAAAATAGATATTCTCCTTTTTCCTCATTTAAGAGCCTTTTGACCTGGAAAGGATTGACCCAAAATTCAAGATATTAAAAAAACAAATTACTATTTAGAGTTAAGTACTTTAATAAGTGGGAGTTCAAAGCAGAAACACTGACGTTTCAGAACAAAGGGTTCCATCTCCTTTCACACAGTACTTCCATTTCAAAAAGTGTTACATACCTCCAACTACATAAATCTAATAGACAAAGTTCTTCCTCATGCCTTATAGGTATATCTATAATTTCTCTCACAAAAAGGCAGGGAGACAAAACCTCTTCAAATAATCAATAATAATAAATCCTTAAAGGCACATCCCTACCTGACCTCAAGCAAATGAAAGACAAAACAAACTTCTACATGCAAACATTAAGATTCAAAACAGGAGATGACCTTTAGTGCACCCTTCCACGAGTGGAATGTTCTCATCCACAAGCAGATTTAATTAAATTTAGCTCTTTAGACTGATTAGAGGTAATAAAGTAATTTGTTAATAGACCGTTTTATTATGTTTACAATGCAGTATTTTGTTGGGTGTTGTGCAATGGTTACAAGCTGCAAGGCACTGATTTTATATAAAAATCTTAAAAGTCCAGAGTCGTCATAAGCACTGGAGAAGATCAGAAGTGCAGGATATAAAATGTATTGCATGAGGGATTCCACAAGAGATGAAACCATGGGTGACTATTTTTATCTTATATATAAAACAAGCCATGTTTCAAATTCACTATATGAGAGAAACTTCTGGGAAAAAAAATCACCATATACAAGGGAATTATTGTAAAAATTCTGATTTTTCATGTCCTTCACTGATACACATTTCAGTTAAGCTCTAGACCACTTCCTTGTGTGTTTGGAGAGATCCAGGTGGGAAAGAGCTGCATGGAATTCTTCAAACTGGACTGTGTTTCTGATTAATTTAGATATTCAGCTATAGGAAATAGCCCACAGCTCTCCCTCAGGCTACCCATATTCTCCAGATAAAGCCAGAACCCTTCAAATTCTGAAGATTCTCCATTTGTAACATCTACCAAGGGAATGCCACCACCTGCCTGAGCAAATCCAAAATAAGGGAAAGTGTCTAAATCCAGAGAAACCACCTTAAAAAGGTCGGAATTTTCTTGTTAGTACAGCTGGATGCTGCAGAGGATGGATAACAGCTTCCACTACATCATGCTGTACTGGATTTTCTGTCCTTCAAGCGCAAATATCAAACTTCAAACATTTAACAACGGCGCTGAAACCATGGCTGTCCAAGAGAGAAGCCAAGTCCTGCACTTGGTTTGCAGAAAAAGCACACAGAGGATATTTCACAGGAAGATTTTTTTTTTTTAATCATGCTTTTCCAGCAATTTTAAGGGACCTGTCAAAACATAAATTTAAAAAATAAAAATAAAAATCACACTGTCCTCCATATCTACTACTGCCACCAGTTCAAAAATTGTTGAGATGGTCTTACCTGGCTGGTTGACAGGAGTTACCCTCTCATGCTGTCATCATTCCACAAGCCTCTCCCTCCTGGGAAGAGGAATTCCCCGAGAGAGAGCCAGGACATGTCAGGACAAGTTGCCCAGAGTTCAGCAATGGCACTGAACCACCCTTCAACCGGGATTAGGGCTAAAAAAACAGCATTGTTTGAGAAACGATTGGACAGCTTTTGTGTGGGGGTGGGACGGGATTACTGCCTCCAAACTGGGTCTCAGCACTAATGGATTACTTGGAGAATCTGTGCCCTAACCCTCACTAACAAATTAATTCAGTTTGAAATGTGCTACTGGGCTACACACACCTTGTCTAGGGCTACAGCAATGACCTTCACAGATATTTCACTGGAATTCTGGAAAGCACAGAATGCCACTTGGAAAGCACCAATGGCACAAGGCAGTTCCCTCCTTTGCCTGCTCCATTTTTTCCCCAGCAGATACAATTATAAACTGTATCCTCAGTCACACAATCTATTGGCACTCAAATTGTGCCAATCTGTAAGTTTAAGGTCAGGAGCAGTTGTGTTTGTAAAATGGCAAAGTAACAACGAGAGGTGAGAGAACGGGATAG
The DNA here is from genome assembly GCF_009819885.2 of Catharus ustulatus. NCBI lineage: Eukaryota > Metazoa > Chordata > Aves > Passeriformes > Turdidae > Catharus > Catharus ustulatus. The sequence goes on along the minus strand of NC_046227.1, from coordinate 2,543,594 downwards.
GCCAGCAGCAAAAGCTTAGCCCTTGGAGAATCACATTCTATTAGAGGAAATTACAGTGAAACCCCAATTCCCTTAAGGTTTTCTAGCAGTTCCTGAGGTGCAGCAAGAAATCTTAGAGAGGTTATTCCTAAGGGGTTTATACCTGATTGCTGTAACTCACAGAGCAGCCTAGACTTTTTCTGGGTGCCCTGTATTGATTCTGTAGTGGGAAGACTAAAAGAGGAGCTTTGTGCAGCCAGCAGCACAGGCAGCAGACCCCAGAGAAGCATCTCTAGATAATTCAGATCTCTAAAAACCTTCTTTCTGTTCTAACAGGTTCAGCCTCCCTTTAAAAAAAAATTTTGTAACAGCACTGCAAACACACTGATCTTTATTTTCTAATGCTAAATTTCTAGGTTGATTAGACAGAAACCTCTGAGTTACCTCTTGACTGAAAATTATTGCTTAGTTTGACAGGATGTGCTTATTCCATCAGTGATACAAAAGCATTTCACCAGCACATACAGAGAACCTTTCTTCACTTGCTCCAGTTCACCAAATAATGATTTTTTTTTCCCCCAGGGTAATTAAACAAGAATGCACAAATATTTCTAAAAACACTGTGTAACCCTCTATAAATAAAACAGTGACATTCTCTACATATACCAACATTATCTCTTGTATCCACACTATTTCCCAGAGCCCCTGGATTCCTCTACAGTTCATGTAAAGGTTAGGTCACATCACTGCTCCAACGCACTCATTCCACATCGGGGCAGATTGCAATTTCATATGGAAGAGACAGTGGAGCAGCACGACCTTTGGGTATCACAAAACATGTCCCAAAAGCCCACTCTCCTTTTCAACAGATGTTGGTTCAACATATATGTCAGTGTAAATCCTTTCAGAGCCAGACAGCACACACAGCAAAGGAAGCAAACCAACACCAACACACACATTTTTCATATGGGAGAATGGACATTTTAAGGAAAACAGCTTAGGAGAAATGCACAGTTGCACAGCAAAGAAATAGGGGTTGTAGAGCATCAAAAACCTGACTTGTTTCCAGAGAGCACCTAAAGTTGTATCTACTAGTTTCCTGGCAATTCTGTTGAAAGAACTTCAAGTTTGCATTCAGAGAGAAACAAAATGTAAATACAGATTAAAAAAAAAAAAAAGGCAATAGGCTGTTTCCTCTGTTTGTAGTGATTTCATGGGTTTGTGTGAAGACTGCAGCACTTTGGCACTGATAAAAACAGACATATCTCAACTATCTGACTCTGAGGCAACATGTGTTTTAAAAGGGAAAAAATGTGAAGCTATAAGAGTCTGATAGGAGCCCAGAGCCCAGGGATTTTTGTGCATGTGAAGCACACCAAGAGCCTTTCCTTGCTCCCCTGTCATCCCAGCATGTTAGCTGATAAACGCTCCATAATTAGAAGACCCAAGTGGGGATGCCTGAAATCCATCTGACCTGAGGGAATGAGTTTAAAAACCTGACCCAGCTTTTAGCGTGCCAGATCCTCCTGTATTCCATTTCTGCCTACTGGAAAGGGCTGGCAAAGGCAGACACAAGAGACAGACTCAACTAAACATGGTATTCAGTGGGATTAGAGAAAGGTTATTTTGGGACGTAGGAAGTACTCAAAAGAGGAGGGCAAAGGGAAAAAAAAGTAATATTAAATTTAAATCAGATGCTGGCAAAGGGAAAGGTCACAAGATATGCACAAGCAGAAACCAGGAGGGAAGAAATATTATTCCTTTACATTCCCTGTCTGATCAGAGCATCTGTGAGACTGGGGCAGTGGGCTGCAAAGAATCACCAGTGGGACAGAGGCATCACTGCAGGCAATGTTAACAACACAAGCCTCTGCCCAAAGAGCTACACCAGCAAACACACAAATAAACTCCTTTTGTGGAACTCTCCTCCAGTAAACTCGGCCGTTCTGGGAGAGATAAATCAATCTGACACTAATTACATCCAAAAACTGCAAGTAATGACATCATGGTAGGAAAAGCCCAGCTCTGAGGGATCTATTTTTGAGGAAGCCTGTTGGAGATACCATCTTGCTATTTCTTTGACAGAAGTTTGGATACAAATTGAATATTCCAGCCTCGTTCACATAAACCTTCCAACAGCTAAAAGGAAAGGAAACTGCAGGCCTCAGACTCAACTACTGTCATTGCATTTCTTCACATGCCAAAGATAACAATACCTAATTACCAGGTGTTAAAAATAGGAACATGGCCACCATGGTGCACCTGGCAATTACGGTTCACCAAAGCCTCTGATTTCTTGTACAGCAACACATAACACAAAAATAAAATCTAAATATTGCCTCCAGGAGCACGGGAGCTCACAAAGCATCAGAGAACCAGAAGACATGCAGTGTTTGTGCAAGCCTAATGTGAGGATTAAGCTGTATGACAGAGGAAACTGCACTCTTGCAGAGAAAAGCAGTGTGCAGGAAGGAGGAAGGAGAGGTGATAAACCAGGCAGGAGTAGAAGCAGTGAGAAATGAAGAGGCTTCCTCATTCCTCACCACATCTGAGATGGGAACACAGCTCAGATTTGGCACTTTCAGATCACTTTCCTTGTCTCCAGCTCAACTCTGAGAAGCTGCAGGGGTGTTTAGGTGGATAAACCCATGGCCCATGCCAAGCTGGCTCACAGATGGGCACAGCAGATGCCACTGAGCAAATCCGTCTCTCCTCCGATCACACCCGGGCTATTTCCTACTGAAAGCACACCTCAAAGCAATCAACTTTCCAGTTCTAGGTCAGACATTTCTAATGAGCAATTAGGTCAGACACTCATTTTCTCAGCAATGAACAGGATCTTAAGTCCTTAAATTAACGAAATTTATTTCAGTGTATTCAGTGAAACTTTCAGGCTTAGTCACTCAAAGTTTTAGATCAGAGTTGTGCCCTTTATGCTCAAGTTAATCCAAACCTCAAAACATCCATCCTTCCTCAACTCAGTTTTGTTAAATTTGCACATTTTTATGTCTGAGATTAAAACCAACATCTTTTCAAATGATTTGAAGACAAACATCTCTCCTTTCAGAATTCCACACCCTGAAGTAGCACACAGTGAATCAGAACTTCACTCAAAGGAAAACATGAAGCATTGAGGGGATGGAGGAACAGAGCACAGGCTGGATGCTCAAGTGCAAGTCAAATCCATCTCAGGAGGATTCATTTAGCCAGGGATCCACCCATTTCTGCCCAGTTTTTGGTTTAGGCGCACATCCACATCCCAAAACAAGCAACGCTCAGTTTTGGAAACAGCATTAGTCAGAGTTTGTTAGCATCTCCTCCTCTCTCAACACTCAAAATTCTCAGCTGGTTAGCCATGAAAGTGCTCCTGACTCTGCTCATTGGGAAATGCTTCCCAAGCCTTGCCCTTCACACCTCATGCCACTTAGCTGAGTTTGTTTAAAGGCAGAATGAGAAACTATCCAAATAATCATGGGAAATGCCTTTGGTGCTGAGGTCTAGGTGAGGACACTTGTCACTCTCCCAGGGGGAAGTCTGGCACATTCCTGCCAACATCAAAGTGGTACTTCTGTGTTTTCCCAGACTTTTGTAGCCTTTCTGCAGACCTTCAAAACTGTGAGTTTTTAACAGCATGACCAGAACTTCCACATCTTTGTAACAGAAAATGATGCCATGTGGTTGGTCATTCAGCTACCTGAAGTCTTTTGCACACTGCAGGGCTTTTCCTGCATAGCTGAAACCATCACATGCCTTCCACTGAAGTAATTTCACGATTATAAGCCACACTTCCAGGTGTTGGCAACTTTTCGTTCTTTGTCCATATATAAGCCGCACCCGATTATAAGCCGCAGTTCTGGGTGTCAGTAACTGTCTTGGGTTACAATACAGAGTGTGATAAAAGGTATCTATTCTATCACCATCTGTTGAGGGTGGGGGCAGTGATCCTTATCTCTGTGGGAGATATTCTGCTAATGGGCATCCATTGAAACCAGGCAGGGCATTGTTCTTTATCTTTTCACAACCCATCCTTCCTCCAGCCAGTCATTTTCTGCTCATGGCCATTGAGTCCCACTGTGGGACTGATAAAATTACTGCATCCCATTGGGAGTTGCTCCAGCCAGGGGAAGAGCCCAACATTTCTTACCAAGATAAAAACAGAGGTTTTGGGACACTGAGGGAGCCCCTTTATCCACTGGACTCCAGAGGGAAGCTGGATTTCTCCACATCACCACTGGACCTCCGGAAGGAAACTGCACCTTGTACAGGAGCACTGCTCCAACTGAGCCACATCTGTCACTGCAGGAGGATGCAGTCACCATTTAATGGGACTGCTGCCAACACCCTGCCTGACGGGGTGTCAGGTTGTACTCTGACTTTGTCAGGGTTTGGAGTTTGTTTCTTTGTAGTATTGTATTTCTATTTTAATTTCCCTAGTAAAGAACTGTTATTCCTAATTCCCATATCTTTGCATGAGAGCTGTTTGATTTCAGAATTATAATAATTTGGAGGGAGGGGGTTTACATTCTCCATTTCAAAGAGAAGCTCCTGCCTTTCTTAGCAGACACCTGTCCTCCTAAAACAGCAGCTTTTCGTTCTTTGTCCATATATAAGCCGCACCTGATTATAAGCCGCACTTAGGGTTTGGACCAAAATTTTAGTCAAAATGGTGCGGCTTATAATCGTAAAATTACGGTACTGCTTTATTTAGCATTTACTGTGCCACACCAAGTTTTAATTTCAACAGCTAAATCTTCTACAGCCAGGCCTTTGAGAGCTGCTTTACTTGCAACCTACTACTTCTACACCAAGCCTGCCCATAAGGATGATTTTGAAATATATTTTTGCTTGATATAATGTTCTCATTTCAATGCACACACCAGTTTATTTTCCCAGCATTAGCCAGGAAAGTTCTTCAGCCTACTTCTTGTTCCAAAACCAAAATAAGGTGAAGGAAAGGAGAATGTCTTGGGAATTAAAAGCTACAAATGTCTTCTGACAAGAAGCCCTTAAGCACTTCCCTTATCTTTACTGTGTGATGAAGCCCAAAATTCAGCTATTTTTCTACCCCATGCAAGGCCAGCTGTGTCACTGGTGGATTCAGAGGTGCAAGAGCACCAGTTTTGAGGGAGCTTTCTCTGCTTCTGGTATTGAAGTAACCATGCACCCTCCCTTCTCTGGGCTTTAACATAAACCCTCAAAGCCACACTTCTGAATGAGAATTTGGTTTACTGCAGCTCCCTTATCCTCTCACCCCCACACCATTCCAATGGGCAGCTTCTCCCCAAAAAGTATTTCAGCACCAGTGAGACAACAGCTGATATTTCAGAGCTGCTATTTTAAGGATTGCCTCTGAGTGCTCCAGTCTAGCTAGACAAATTCACTGCTCTTGGCAACCTGCTGACTTGACAGGAGGGACAAATACCTCACTTCACAAGCCCAAAATACTATGTGGATTATGCTTCTTGCAAGCAAAGGAGGAATTAAAAAAAAAAAATCCCAGTGTTAAAAGCCTTGCAAGTACATTTGAGCTCCAACTTGATCCAGCAATAGGCCTGGAAAAACTTCCTTCTAGATGAGGTAATGATTAGTGTTACATCCTGCAGCCAAGCCCAGCATCTGGGCTTACAAAGACAGAGGCTGGGCTTCCCATGCTGTTAATCCTACCAGTAGTCCCTTGCCTGACTGGAACAGGAATCACAGTTCCTCAACAGCTGCTTCCTCAGACAGCAAGAGAACAGCTGAACTCGACTCAGGCCAGGCATGGACACAGAAAAGGCAACTAATTACTTCAAGTTAAGAGGCTCCAGTCACCCATTTAACCAACACGAGGTGGGCCTTCAGATTTTTATCTCACTTCTTTAAACTGCTCCTTCACACTTTGGGGGAAATTGTAAGAGGCACCAACGCCATTTGTTGGATATATGGATGTACAGCATAAGGGAAGAAGGAGTGTTTGATGAAAAGCATATTTGCCACATAAAATCATCTCAAATTTGGAACAATTCCCCACGCCCTACCAGCAAGCATCGCCTACAAAGCCCTCCTTCCTTCCTTCCTAAATTTAGGTCAGCCTGGCTGAGTCAAGAGCATCCCTTGCTTTTGTAACTTTCTGTTCTAGAATAGAAAAGCCAGACATCTTTTTTTTTTCAGGTCATTTGTTTGGATCATACATTGACACTCATAAAGGCAGAAAGTAATGCAATAAAAAAATAAGTCAAGTACTGGTGCTACATAAGCCAGGCTGTTTCTAAAGGCTTCTCTTGGAACATTCACCCAGCTCACAAAAGCCTTCACACATCTGTAATGCCAAATACTGCTCAAAAAATTCCATCTCTACCCTGATGAGGCACCCAGATCTCTCTTCCCTAAGGGAGTACATCCTTAGGGAACACGCTGCTTTAAATGCTCTGGTTTGCATAACAGTTCAATAAAGTTTATGTGGTTTGTGCTCCCATATACAAATAGCCACTCTGCTTGCTTCAGCTTCAATTTGTACCAAATTGTTTCCATCTCTACTTATGGAAGTCACCCAAACTGCTGGATAATACAGAGTTTTCTCCCCCAAATTAACCCCTCCATTTAAATGATTCCACATTCAACCATCATAGCATCTCTTCACTAGTCCCTAAACTCCAATTTAGCCTATTAAAGTTCCTTATTGAAGTGCCTTCTTACTGTAACCATTAAACCTGGCTGGTTTCATCTGCATTTTGAGCTTTTCCTAATTAGCAACACTTCCTGCTCCTTCATAGCAGTGTAACATCCCAATTTTTTAATCATTAAGACCATAGGTCAATGCCCAAACTGATTACTTCAGTGTAATAATCAAATGCATGGCCCATAAATGGATTGTGCTAGTTTTTAAGAAAGTAATAATTATGTATGTACAAAGATGTAGGTGGCAGCTCCTTAAAGTGACATAAAGTGTACAAAGAGTGAAGGCACTACCCTTACAACATTACTTCCTTTAACAATAAAAATGATTTATGCTGCTTGAATAACTAATTTCAAATTAATTATTACCTAAAGAGCTCTGCTCTGTAACATGGTGGATGAAGAAGATTTCTAGCACGGAGAGGACCCACGGCAGGATCATTTTTCTGAACAGTGTAACACACATCTGTCTGCAAAACTGTGGCAAAACAAGCTGTCAATTACTTTCCTACTACAGACAAGAAATCGACCTTGTCCTTCCTCATTCAAGAAAATAAAAACCAGTAACCAATATCATCTGCCTACAAGAGAAATCTCTCATTTACACAGCTCCTTGCTGGATTTGCAAAACTCCTGCTCACGGAACAATTATTACTGCTGCTAGTCGAGTGGAAGCCAGAAAAAAAAAATATTTCCTTAGAAACAATGTCTCAAGTAATCACATCAAAGGCATCTAATCCAAGCAGGAAGGCAGCTCCTGGAAGGCTCAGCTGGGCAGGACCGTGCCTTGCCCAGCTCTGTCCGGACAGACAGCGCGCAGCACGCGGCTCCCGCTGGCACAGACCTTGAGCGCTATCAAACTGCTCCATTTTGCAGACACTGCTGGCATGTGCTCACCGAGGGCAAGCAAAGAGCCCAAAAGTTTCCACTGGACTGGACACAGAATAATCTACGGGCTCAAGGCGAGCCTGAAAGAGGAGAAGCTGATGGTTGATCGGCTTCGCTGACGCCCGGTAAAAAGCAAGCTCAGCAGCACAAGGCAGGTTTGTGAACAGCAAATCCTGAGTGGCAGCCTGAGAGTCTGCTAGGAGCTCAGAACACAGTGTTTTGTCTTAATTATATTTACATATCTGCCATACACTTAATTACCATGCCTGTCAAACTCCACATCCAGATCTGGTGGCACAGCTCTACCCTTTCCTGATGGAAGTGACTTGCAGGAACTGCACCTTCTACCTTTGCCCTGAATAGGTCTGGACAAGGTGATAAACTACTTCAGAAACTGCCTGGAACACTAAAACTACTACCAATTAACATGACTAATATTGCTACTAAACCCTTGCTTCACTCTCACAATTTCCTTCCTCTTGCTTAGTTACTTCCCCTCACGATTGTTCTCACTGCCCTCTTCACCACTCCAGGCTCTCTCCTGGTCTGTGTAAGACATTCCAGCTCCAAATCCAAACAAATTTATATTCAAATGGCAGGAGTTTTTCAAAAAGTCCTTGCAGGTCTTGCTGGCTTCTTATAGGAGCACATAGTAGAGTGAGAACAGTGGGTTTGCCAAAATATTCTGACAACCACAGAACAAAAGGTACCTCTGTGAATCAGCCTAGTTTGGATGTTCTCCCATATGGACACAGGGAAAATGAGACTCTAGGATCTGCAAATAACTTGCCAGCACCTCTGGCTTCTGGATAACAAAGGAGCAAAGCAAAGACAGGAGTGAAAATCTGTGTGCAAAAGCAACATGTCTGTGTCCCAGCTTTGTCCAGAAACACTGGAAGAGCCAAAATATCAGTAACCTTCTCAACATGGAGGCTCTCAACATCCTAGCTAAGGAGAGAAAAAAGGCTTAGTTGACATATTTTAAGACTGGATCATACAGAAGGAGTCATCTGGGATACTGCCTGTTCTCCACACAAAGTTAAACAACAAAACAATTAAAGTGCTCCAAGACAGAGTAATGCAAATAGATAAAATAATATGGGAAAATGCTGAACCTTGAACTTGGCAGTTCACAGTTTTCGCACTCAAGGGAAAAGATAAAAGACATGCTTGTGTTGGGCTTTGTGAGCAAATGGAGTTGTCCTTTAAACAAACCCCAGGAGAAGGAAGAAGAAAAAAAAAAAGCCACAAACCACCACAATATTTGAGTCCTCAAACCGCTACGTAATGCAGTGAAAAGCAGACCTAAGATAAAGAAAAGAGAAAGTGGGAGAAAAACGTGCAACAGAAAAAAGCAGCTGGCTTCCTTGTCAGAGAGAGGTGTCTTCCTTGATCAAATGACAGCATGGCCAGCACACAGTTGTGGAATTCAAACCCTCATCCCAGAACAATTCTTAGGATATCACCATGACTCTAACAGACAGAAAATCTTACTTGCTATCTCATGTCCAGGACATGAAACATTCTTGCCCTCCTACCTCAAACTCCATCCTTAGGAACCTTCTCATTGCCCTGTCACAAAAACCTGCCTTCAGAGAACACACAAAACTCAGCCAACTGAACACATTCCAAAGAGCTACAAACCACCTGAAAATGGTGCACAACTGGACAGCCATTGGTGGTAATAAGGAGCAAGATGTCACAGCTAACTCAACCTACCAGCCAGTGCCACCAAAAATAAGCCACACATTAGCAATCACCAGATCCTCTGCAACTCTGAATCAGGACAGGAAACCAAGAGAGATTTAAAACCCCTCCAGAAGAGCAATTTATCTTGTGACCTATCGTGGGATCACACCAACACCAGGTGGGCTGACACACATAACCCACACTAGGGGAAGAGGATGGCAGCATTGCAGCAGTTTAGACACTGAATCACAGAACGGTTTGGGTAGGAAGGGACCTCAGGTCAAGCCCTTGCCATGGGCAGGGACTTCTTCCACCAGACCAGGTCCCTCAGAGCTCCATCCAACCTAGCCTTGGACACCTCCAGGGATGGGCAACCTGTGCCAGGGCTCACCACGCACACAGTGAAGAATTTCTCCCTAATGTCCCATCAAACCCTTTTCGAGTCTGAATCCATTCCCCTTTGCCCTGTCACTACATGTTCCTGTAAATCATCCCTCTCCATCTTCCTCATAGGCTTCTTACTGGAGAACAATCCCAGGGCTGCTTATCCCCCTTTCCCTCACTGCAGGACTGCCACAGCAAGGATGGAGAACACACTTTGGCAGATTTAGTAAACGTAAAAAACAAATTCACATTCTCTTGGTTACCACCGAACCAATTTAAGCCTGCATAAGAGGAATAAGGAGGCAGGAAGCAGCAGCCACCAGCTGGTTTAGAAGGCTGCAGTCACAATGAGCACGATGCAGCACTGGGTGGGCAGCAACACAAAAAGCAGTTTCCAAGTTGGAGGTTCACTCATGCCCACGCCAGCATCACCTTGCAGCATCCTGGTTCTCATTCCTCTCTCCCATCCCTGGAAGTGTTCCAGGCCAGCTCGGACAGGGCTCGGAGCAGCCTGCTCTAGCGGAAGGTGTTTCACGGCAGGGAGCTCGGAGCGAGATGATTTTTGGGATGCCGTCCAACCGAGCCACGCTGCCGTTCTATGATTTGCCCGCATGCACAGCCCACCCGAGCGGCCTGTTCTCAGTGGTTACACCAGCCCAGCGGCTCTCAGAGCAGCGGCTGCGATGGACGCCCCTCACGGGAGGGCTGGAGCGGGGCCGAGCCCTTCCCTCACGGAGTGCCGGGCACGGAGGCACAGCCGCGCTCAAGGAGCCTTTCCAGTCGCCCTTGAGCCGCCGCCGGGCCGGGGGCGCCTGCGCGGCGCTCGGGAGAGCCCGGGGGGAAGGCGAGGGGAGGAGGATGGAGAAGGGAGAAGGGGCGATGCCGCCTCCCGCCGCTCACCTCGCGGGCGATCTGGTTGAGCGCATCGTCCTCCGCCGTCAGGCGCTCCCGGTTCGGCAGCCGCTTACGCCCAGCGCCCGGCGTCCCCATGGCGGGGCGGTCGCCACCGGCCCGGCCCGGCCCGGTGCGGAGCGCAGCCGAAGCCGGACCCGCTGCCCGCCCGCCCCGAGCGAGCGCGACCCTCCCGCTGCCTCCGCCGCCTCCGCCGGCGCGGCCGGCACCGCCCCCCGGCCCGCGCATGCGCCGCCGCCCCCCGCGCTGAGGGGAAACCGGGCTGGGGGTGCGGTGCGATGGCTGTCCTAAGCCCCAGGATAGATGGTGCTGTGTTTGTGATTCCTGCCCTGAGCCCCGGGATAGTGCTGTGTTTGGGGATCGCTGCCCTCACTTCCGAAACCGGGCTGTATTTGGGGGTCTTTACTCTCACATCCAAAACCGGGCTATGCTTGGGGCTTCCTGCTGGCTGCCATCACCTCCCCAAAACCGGGCTGTGTTTGGGGATCACTGCCCTCACACCCAAAACCGGGCTGTGTTAGAGGGTTTGTGCTCGCTTCCCTCACACCCAAAACTGGGCTGTGGGTGCTTGCTTGCAGCCATCACCGCCAAAACCGGGCTGTGTTTGGGGTTTTCTGCTCACTGTCCTCATACCCAAAACCGGGCTATGCTTGGGGTTCCCTGCTCTCACACCCAAAATCAGGGTGTGTTTTGGGGATCCGTGCTCGCTGCCATCACGCCCAAAATCAGGGTGTGTGTGGAACCCTGCTCGGCTGCCCTCACACCCAAAATCAGAGTGCATGTGTGATTCATCCTCGCCCCCATCACGTCCCAAAACTGGGGGGTGTTTGGGGGGGTCTCTGCTTGCTGCTCTCACTGTCTGAACTGGAGGCAGGTGTTTGAAGAACCCTGCTCACTCTCCTCACCATCAGAAATCGGAGTGTATGGGATCCCTGCTGCTCCCCTCATGACCACAAAGGATCATCTGGTCCAACCTCCCTGCTCCAGCGGGTTTATGCCAGAGCGCAGGATTGTGTCTGGTCACTGCCCAGGGAAGCAGTTCTGCCTCCTGTTCAGGTGGAACTCCTGGCCATCAGTTTCTGCCTGTTCCTCGTGTCCCATTGCTGGGCCCCATGGAGCAGAGCCTGCTCCGTGCTCTGGCACCCTCCCTTTGGATATTTATACACATTACAGAGGTCCCCTCAGCTGTGTCTCCTCTTGAGCAGCCCCAGCTCCCTCAGCCTTTCCTCCTCAGAGATGCTCCAATCCCTTCATCACCTCTGCAGCCTCCTCTGCACCCCCTTCAGGAGCTTCTTGCCCTGAGGAGCTCAGAACTGGACACAGTAAATTCACCAGAAATCATAGACATGGGCATCGAAACCTCTCCAGCCATAAAGCTGGAGTGTTCCTCTGCCACAAATAGAGAGGGAGCAGGACAGAAACACGACTCTTGGTGCCCTGACACTTCACACAGCTTTATACCCCCGTGGGGTCTCTCCAACAATGAATTTCCTATTAAGTGGACGTGATTAATTTTGGTGTCAAGTACATCAGTGCTTAATGAATTCACATTGACAAGGAACATGTATTTTCTGGGATTCCTGTCACAGCCCTTACACCTCAATTTTCACACTAATTCCCTAAGTATGAATTACAGTCTCTCAAGCTCACGTTATTACAAAAAACAGAGAAGTGTAACAAAACCCGCCCATTCCATTCTGACCAGGAAGCAGCTTTTAATCTTTACGATTTAATTTTACCATTGATTTAAACTTGAAGTAAAAGGCAACACCTTCCCAAATAGTTATTGGCAGTTTTCATGTACAACACCTGAGATCTGAGTCATCCTGACTGACTGGGTAGTGATACTGCATCGATGCTGCTCCTTGCACCTGGGACTGTTTATCTTTGCAAGACTCAAATGATTATTTTGTCAGCAGAAGCAGATGGATGAGTCCCTCACCTTGCTTGGGCAGCAGAATGTGCGTCACACCCTCAGATTTGGTGTCAGGTTTACTCTGACCCTACACAAGGGGAATAAAAAAGACCTGCTTTGCAAGGCAGCACAGGGGCTTTAAACTGAGCTCTCACCCTGAAGGCAAAGCTTTGCTGGGTCTGGTTTTCCTAAATATCCCTCAGGCTTCCCTTCTTCACCTCCCCAAGCCCTGGCTTAGCACTACCACCCTTTCAGGCTCTGCATAACTCATTCCCTGAGCCCTTATCCTCGCATTTGCCCCTGCCCTTTGAGGAATTCTGGCTAAAGAGGCGGGGCAGTGCCTTATTTTTAGGTCCCTGTTACCCAGGGATTTTGGCCACCTGTGCAGCTGCATCACCGTATCCATGCAAGGAATTTCCCTGCTCAGGGGTGCAGTAGGATTTGCATCAGTGCTGCCTGGCTGAAAGCCTTGCAGAGCCTTGGGCTAGGCAGGATTTTTTTGTTCAAAAACCAATTATTGAGGGGACAAAGGGAAGGAAGAAATAGAGGGGAAATATAAATCTGGTGAGGGGCAAAAGGGGAAGAGAGGGGATGAGAGCGGAAGAGAAATACAGAGGAAGGAGGAAAGAAATGGGTGGGAGAAAGGGAGAGGAAAGAATCAGAGAAAAGGAAATCCAGGGGAAAGATGGGAAAGGGGGAGAAGAAAGAAAGAGAGCAGAGGAGAAAGGAAGAAGGGAAGAAGAAATAGAGAAAAGAAATACAATGGAAGGGGAAAAGAAAGATGGAGGAGGGAAGGAAGAATTTAAAGAATAAAGCAGAGAAATTGGAAGAGAACACGCTGGTGGGTGACTGCAGTCATTTCAAATCACTCACTGAATGTGCTCTGCAGTGTAAGAAATCCTTCTCTTTTCCTGCGTTCCAGACATGCATAGTAATTTTTTTTTCTTTGAATATAGACAAAATAAGCCATCTTGTAATAAAAATACTATACATAGATAATTTGTCCAGATAAATTTGAAATAATGGTTCAAACCACGTTGGTTTTGGCTGCTCTGTGGAGCGCAGTGAGTGAAAATGAAACACTGGCATTCCTTATTTTAACAAGCAACGCGAAGGCGAGGCTCGTTTTGTCTGAAAGGCATGACTGTGATGAATGACAGTCGGACAACACTGAGTATTCCATGCCAGTTTTAAAGGGTTCTATTTTAAGTGCAAAATACACCCCTCACTCTCCAGTATCCTGTGTGCAAGGAGGCTTTTCTGTGCAGAGCCCTCCCTAAAAGAGACAATTTTCCCTCCTGAACTAAACCCTCTTGTAAAACCTCACTGCAGAGAATCAGAACAAGCATTCAGGTGTTAAAACCAGTCGTGGTGTGCTTGACAAACTTCTTTTACACAATGAAATGGATGATTTTTGTGTCCTGTGCAGGAAAATGAGATTAAATTTCTATTAGAGGCAAGCCCTGGGATAGGGGAATGCAGTGGCTGAGTGAGGGTGTTAAAAGCAAACACAAGGGCACCTCTCCTCTCCACTGTAAGGTCACAGCATCTGCCAAGCCAGAAATGAAGCCTGACAGCTTTAACAAGATGTCCATTAGTCCAAGGACAGTGGAATGCTTTAAAGACCTTGGAAAAATCTACACTGAGGAGGCCAATATTTGAGATTGTCAGGATACGTGAGATGAGCAGGGCTCCATTAGCATTGCAATATTTTGCAAACATAACAGCAGTGGTATCCAGCAGGGTCTGCGGATTTATTAATGGAAAAAAATTACATCACAGACAAGTATGTGCTGGCATGAAATTCTGCAGGAAAATAAAAAAGCACTAAAGGGCTTGTACTTTATTAAACTTCCTAAGGAGCCCAAGGTGATCCACTCCAGCAAATCAGACCTGCTGGGAAAAGCTTTCAGGTGTGTTGCCACATCTGAGCAGTGTCAAGACAGGGCTCAGGAGACTGGTGGTGTCCATGTGTATTTTGCCTGGATGAAATTCCTTGCTGTTATTCCATCTCTTCAAGTCAGCAGGGTCATTATTTGCATCAGCAGAGCTCTGGCCCTTTGGGAGCCTTGCTTAGCTTTGTCATGTCTAGCCTGGGGTTTGGAGTCACACAGCAAAGCCAGAACTGATTAGTGTCTTCCCAGTTGGTCCAAAAAAGAGATTCATGGGTTTGGGTTGGCCAAGGAAAATACTGTGGGCTTCCAAGCCAAGCTTTAGGAGGACTGGAGAAACAAAATCCCACAACAGCAGCAGACCTTGGTCGCTTTTACCAACAACAAAGTGGTGGGTTTTTTTTGAAGAAGGCTTATCAGTTGGCTTCATCTTGCCAAAACCTCTCAATGAGTTCTGGCCTCCTCTAATCACCTTGGCAAACCACCAGAGATAGTTTTTAATTCGTAAATTTTTCACAGGTCACTAAGGATGCCACTTTGGGGAGCTCAAGGCTGGATCGCTTCTACGGTTGAGGAAGAATCTTCCCTTGGAGGGAGTTTTTCAAAGGTTAACCTCAGGGCTGATTTCATTTAGTATTTTCATCTGCACCCTGGCACAAGTAGGACAGCGCTAATGAAATAAGCTGATGGCACAGTGTTAAAGTGTCACCAAAAAAAGGAGGGTAAAGTCATATGAGAGGTTAAGGACTTGAGAAACAAGTGGAGTGAAATCAAGCAGACAGCCAATACCATGCCAAAGCTAAATTCATGATTAACCAACTGTTAATAAGGGAGAAGGAGGAAGTTCTGGGCTCATAAACTGGCTGTGGGTTGGTTGGGTGCCACCATCACAGCAGAAACACCAAAACATTGCATTTAACATTGAGAGCACTTCAGGAAAGTGTCATTGCACAACCATTTGCATGACCTTACCTAAAATGGAGCCTGCAAGTCTGCTTTTCCATATTAGAAAGAAATCAAACTTGAATAGCTGTGGAGAAAAAAGCTCCTAGGATAAGCAGGAGGACTTTACTGAGATGAGAAGGGGTTGGCTTGTCTGTTCAAACTGCATCTCTCCTCTACAAAGTCCTTTGGAGGTAAGTGGGATGGGGATGATGCTATGTAAAGCTTAAAGCCAAGTCAGCACACAAAAGCATACGAGAGATTTCTTGCCAAATTTCTGAACATACATCCCAAAAGAGGTTGTGAGTAGCTGGGCATGTCAAGCCTGAGAGTCTGTCTGCATTAGCAAACACTAGTCCAAACACTGCAGGCTTTTCACCCTGCCAGGAAATCTGGGACATGGCTCTCCATGCCAGCTGACACTCAGTGACCCCAGAGAGGTTGTCCTTGTCCCATGGATGTTCCTGCTAGGAGGGCACACCTTCAACCAGACCAACATGTGCAAGGGAGCTCACCTGCAATGCACCAACCACAACCGAGCTCGCTGAAAACAGCCCATCTTGGGCAAAAATGGGAACCTGCTCAAGGCAGCCTCTGTGGACCTAATCTAATTAGCAGCAGACACGCCACAGCTCAGTATTTGAGCAGAGCAAAGTGAAGCCAGCTCCACAGCAGCTGGGCTTGTGGGGAGCCAAACACATCCCAGGCTGTCTCCCAAAGCCGGATGGTCATGGTCTGTTGTTTGCTCTCTCTGCCCCTATCTGCTATTCCCAGCCTGCCACAGCACTGCTGAGCTCCAAATTTGGCTACTTCTTCTGTGGCTTCTCCTCTTGATGTGTAAAAAAAGCTACATTTTAAGAGAGCTCCGTGCTATTTTCAGAAGAAAAGACATCCTAGTCTCTTCCACCTAGTCTAAAAGCACTCCTTGTTCCCTGCCTCAAGTGCTGTGGGCATAAAACCTTTTCCAGACTGTGGGATGCCTTGCATCCCCTCTGCCTGCACTCCAGGCCAGAGATCAATGCACATATTTCATTTGGGAATTCAGCCTCTACATCTGTCCAAAAACATATTCTGAACCAGTAAACCCTTCAGCCAGACACAATCGGGCTGGCTTCGGTGCAAACAATGCATTACATCAGCTGGAGCAGCTGAGGAGCTATCCCTCCATCACTTCGGGATTAATACATCAAAGCATTCCTGCTGCCATGGTGCCGGTGTCCTCACCCCACTGACAGCCCGGAGACACGGGAGTGGGGAATCACATGGCCTTGATACAAGTTTCCCTGTGTTTTTCCTGCTCCATGCTGTGTGGCCTCATCCACTCCCACCCCAAATGTTGCAGCGTTAAGCTGCGCCACATTTTCCAATCAAGCCCTCCAGATTTTGTTAAACGCCAGTTGTCTTGGACTGGAGTAAAACATAGCCACAACACACGGCTTAAAAACAACCAATTGTTTGCAAAAGACCAAGTGCTTGCAGTAATTAGTCATAGTGTTCTGTAAAATGCCATATGAACATGCTTTTGGAAGAGCTTTTGGGAAACCACATCACAGTTAAAACTCCCTCAGCTGGGGTGGAAGAGGGGAAGGTGGTGCTGTTTACTGTCCCCATGGAAATCTATCCAGATTCCTCCAAGGCACAAATCAGAGGCAAACCATCCCTCTTCTCAAGCACTGAAAGCTGTGCTCTGCTTCAAATCATCTTTCATTCTTGTCAGGGGAGAGGTGTTTTCCACTCACCTATTCTACAGCAAAGTGAAAAATCACCAGGCCTGCTCTCAGGGAATGGTTCCAACCACTTGACATCAGACAGAAGATCACCTATGTGATGTCTCATGGTTCTGTTTCATGATCTGAAGCTGTGCATCCCTGCCCCACCTCCTGTCACCTCTCTGTGCCCACCCACACAGAAGGGCAGCAAACCAGCCGTGGCAGCTAACAATTCCTGGCTTACCTAAAGCCATGCTGGTGCTAAAGGATTTCACATTCCTGCTGGGATAATCAGCAGCAGGGCAGGAAGGCAGGTCATTATAGTTTCCTGAAATAAAGGACTTTGCCTAAACTGGGAAGTGAAAGATGATACTGGTAACAAAACACGAGAGGAAATGGAGACAAAACATCTGAGATGAAACAGCGTGTTTAAGCTGGTGCATCTGATTTTAAATCATAACACATTTTTCTGGCATCCACAGCATTCCTGGTTTTCCATGCAGAGTGGCTGATGAATGGCATGTGGGGCTGAGTCACCTGCCCAGCGTGGTCTCCCTGCCCTCTGCCCCACTGGGAATCCTGACCCAGTGCATCCATCCCACCCTGCAGCAGGCACTGTGCTCTGACATTTTCTTGTGAGCCTTTCCTCAGTGGTAATTATTACGGCACTAAAACCCCTCTGATCCTTCCCAGTAGGAATGTGAAGGAATCAGCTCCTCTCTTCTCCATCAACAAAGAACCAAAACAGTCAGGCAAGCATTGTCAAAGTCTCCAGTGTTTAGTTTTCCCTCCCATTGTAGCAACAATCGGAAGAATAATTTTCCCCCCTCTGAGCACAATGAGTTGCTGCAGAACCCTTTTGTTTCAGCTGCTGTAAAAACAGTAAATAAATAAATCAATAGGTAGATAAAGCATGGAATACCCCAAACTGGACAGAAAGCAAAACATTTTGCATCTAGAAACTACCAATTTAAACAGCCAGCTGAACAACTTGTCAAGGATCATGCTGGAAGATGCTGGAGACAGGAGTAAATGGCCTCTGGCACCAAGTCTCTGCTTCTCCTTCCTCTTGCCTTCTGCCTTTCCTATCTGTGCCTTTCCCTAAGGACAGCTACTCAAGTTATTGCAGGGTTTCCAGCCTTAAGCCATGGATGTCTGGGCACTGTTAGGAGGAGGCACCTCCCCAGGGGCTGACAGGCACCGCCTTTGTTGCTCAACTTCAATTTCTGCAGAGGTTTTCATCCTCTCTGACCGTGGAGAAGAAGGGAAAGGCAGGAAAGACACTTCTCTGAGTGGCCTCTTTTGGGGAAGTTACCAGGTTAAGTTTCTGAAACATCCGGAGCGCATTAGTGGTTCAACTCAACTAATTAGAAATTCCCAAAATAATTTTTAATACCTTTTTCAATTATAAAAGGAGTTGCTCGAGGTTACAGCAGATAATGGTGTCCCCCACCTCCCCCCCGAGGCACCTCTGTTCCTTCCAAGTTTATTGGCAGCAGATGACTCATTTCACCTCTGCCCAAGATGCCTGCTTTACAACTCTTCCAGGAGCATCTGGCCTTAAATGACATTACTCAGGCTCAAACTGATGAAATAATTTCTATTCTTGTGCCTGTACAGACCATGCCTGTAATACCCAGTGCCTGAGACTAAAAACCAACTGGAAATCAGCCAAACATTTAGACGTGACCTGAAAAAGCAAAACTGTGCTGTGGCCACAGGCCTGGCTGCCATGGAGAGACAGAACCTGTCATAAAATGCCCTGTGAAGTTTTTTGGGCTAGGCACCCTCAAAGCTGGGTGGGACTTTGGGGAAAATAAGCTCATATTCACACCCACACGAGCTTTTCAAGTCTGTGCTAGACAGCATTGCTTAAATATTTCTCTTTCCATGCACAGGCAAAACATTTTCAGTCACATTTGACGCAAGCACAGAGATGAAGCGCTTCTGGGGGAGATTATTGAGCAACTTTTGGCTGTCAGGGAGTTCCTCTGTAGCCCTTTGCTTGGAAAGGTACCACCTCCAGCCATTTTTAGCCTGCTTTCCCAAGGGAACATGTGTGATCACTCTGCCAATCCCACACTAAAAGCTGAGGCCAGCTGGCCAGTTGCCACAAGTTTTCCTCAGAGGTCAATGTCCATCCCAAATGTGATATCCCCACTGGTGAAAAAGCAGCACATGGAGCTCAGGGTAGACACCAGACCCTGCACGTGGAAGAGAGTGCTTAACTGCTTTAATCATGTAAAATGCTGCCAAAGCAGCGCTTTGTTAGATAACGATGTCTCTTGTTTCACAGAACCATCTCCTCCTTTCCATGGCCCAGGGGAGCTGGCTTGGTACCCAGCCTGCAGCCGGACATCTCCAGCTCTCCTGGCAAGGTGGGCTGGACTCGTGGAGGGGGATCCTCCTGGCCAAGGTCTGCTGGGAAAAGAGAACATGAAGTTTGAGATAAGCAAAGTGTTCAATGCAGACATCTTCACTCCAGCAAGCCACACATTTACTTTCCAAGCTGCACTTTACTTATTAGACATAGGGCAAGAACCCCAGCACACACCTCAAGGCTATTTATTGTGACCTGTCAAGTGTAATTTCAGAGGTGAAAACAATCTCACCTGTCTCTTCAGGCACTAATGCTGTAGGAAAGCCTTTCTTGTGGTTCACACTTGTATTCTTTTTGTAATCTAATGCCACCAGACTTCAAATGTTTATTGTAGTCAGTAGTTATTTTCCCTCCTCGGTCTTTAACACATGCTAATGTTCACCATCACTTATCATCTGGGAGCTATTAATATTAAGCTTGTTTAATGTTTCCAGGCCAATCTCTGGAGTGTTTTAGCAACGTTAATAATTAATACAGGAAGACAAGCATTTTAGAGGCCTGAAGCAGTTCAGGGTAGGCTCACAGTTTTGAGCCACAGTGTAAATGATCTGTTCACCATCACAACTTAAAATATGTCTTAACTTTTTATCACTGTAACAATGATTTTTTTTCTTTTTTCTTTTCTTTTTTTTTTTTTTTAATTTTCATTAGCAAAGGCACAACCCTTGCTCCTCTCAAAACAAAACGATCTTTTAATGCTCCATGGCAGTGGTGACAGATCTTTCCTGTATGATCACCAGTGGAATGCCCTGGGTTTTCATTACTTCATCATTACACACAGAAAAGGAGCAACAGCAAAGACCAGGTCACTTCAAGCATTTCCATTCTGTGATTTAACTCCTTAGCCACGTTTTGTATGAAAACCAGCATGCAAAGAAGGGATGGCATGTTTAACAGGACAAGTATGGCAAATAGTTTTGAGAATATAATTTGTTGTGACTTCTG
The DNA here is from genome assembly GCF_009819885.2 of Catharus ustulatus. Taxonomy (NCBI): domain Eukaryota; kingdom Metazoa; phylum Chordata; class Aves; order Passeriformes; family Turdidae; genus Catharus; species Catharus ustulatus. Next base: position 2,523,305 of record NC_046227.1, on the reverse strand, counting down.
GATGGATCGATTATTTTGAATTTGTTTTGCTGACCATGGTTTCAGCTGTTTTTTCTTGAAAAAATAAGAAATGAGGAGGTTTCAGATACAAACTGACCCATCAGGAACAATTTTGTGGTATTCAGGGACCTCAGAGGACTAAAAATGCTGAAGATGAGCATAAATTCAGAGCAATACAAAGTCCAAGCATCATTTCAACAGTGTGGGAGCCTTGATAGGGATCAGACCTCCTCAGCTGGGCTGCCTGTGCAGGGCACACCAGGGACCACATGGAATCCGTATGAACGAGCCCAAGAAACAAGCCAGGGGAGAAAAAAAAAACTCTTCCCACAGGCAGACAACAAACCAGTGCAAAGCTGAGGTATCAGTCTAAGTTTCCAGCTCAGGGTTGTGCCTTTGTTGCCAGACTCTGCTGCCTTTCCCACACAACCACTCTTCCTAAAGCAAGGGAGGATTTACAGTGCCCCTATCGATGCTTCCTCATAACAGTCCCAGTCAGGGAGAACCAAGTGCTACACAACCACTGAAAAGGAGTTTCTAAACTGCCCCACAAAGATCTGTGTGCTTGTGCCTCCTTTAACTCAGAGAAAGGAGGAGGGAGAGGCATCCTGCCCAAAGTTAAGCAGCAAGCAGAGTCAGAAATACAAGATTATTGGAATTATTCTTGCATGCTTAGCCTAGAAGTTTTATTTTGGCCTCCTCTGGAATTCTCGTGCACCACTGACATGTCAGACCTTCTTTCACAGTTAAAAATCAAATAAAAAGGCAGAGATGGAGCAGTGGGGACAGGTCTACAAGGGGGCTGCAGGTGCATTTGATCCACACCACTCCTGTGGCCAGACCCATCCTCCAAATTCTCATGAGGTAATTAGATCAGTCGACTGTAAAATGAAATGCAGTCCCTAAACCTTGGGAAACCAACCCAGTTTAAACAGTTAAATTCTTTCAAGTGAAGAACCCTTCACTGCACAAGCACAGCAAGGTGCATCCCTAGGTTTGTGCAGGACCCATCCAGTTTCAATGCAGCCACAATCTCTATTTACAAACCACTTACCATTGAAGCAGATCTGATCCTCAGCATCCTGGATTTTTTCCCTCACAAGAAGCAGGCAAGCAGACAGATACATGGGGAAAACATCTGGCTCCCTGGCACTGCAGCAGCGTTTATCAGAGATGTTCACATTCCTGTTGTGTGGAGAACAAAGAACAAGAGAAGCTTGGCTGTCCATGCACACTTCTGGCAGGAGAACCCAGTCCATCTCTCACACACTGGAGTCTGTTTGGCTGTCCAGTTCAGAAATGATACTGGGCAGCAGCATCCTCGCTCTCTTCAACGGTAGATGAGCTGTGCCCTCTAGTGGGGCCTGGCTCACCAGGAGCCTTCCAGGGGAGGCTGTCCCAGCCCACATCACACAAGGAACACACTCCCTGGGCTCTGGGAACCAGTCAGGCCATGGCACATTTTTGGGCACCTCATCCCCACCACCTTACTTTATAAAAGCCCTTCACAAAGGCCTTTGAGATGTGACATCTGCAGGTATGAAAATAAGAGGGCAGCACAAACTGGGAATGAAGTTTCTCTAAGCAGTGACAAAGCCATCATTCATAAGGCTTCAAAGCCTCCCAGCCTTTTTTCTTACTGAAAATTAGATGCCTAGTTTAGGTGCATGATGCTACCAGAGCCTGTAGGTCCAAACCAGCAGGTAAAATCATTGCTGTGGACAAGGATTCCTGCTGCAGCAACCCCAGCACAAGGTATCCACACTCAGCCCTTCCAAAATCCTGCAACATCTTCCTACCTCTTTGCTGTACCAGTGCAACTGTGCACAGGGTCACAGAGACTCACACTGAAGGACCGAGTAATCCAAAGCCCTAGAAAAAAAAAAATAAGGCTTTAAGTCAGCTCCTTGGTAAACAAGTTATAAGAAGTTAATAAACAAGTTATAAGAAAGGAGTGGGAGCACATTAAACTGCTTCTAGGCTGGAAAAACTATGTATAGTCACAGAGTTTTTAGGAACTGTGTTCAAAGGATCCCCAAATCCAGCTTCAGCCTCTGCAGAGCTCATGGGAAGGACCTGGGAAGGTAAACTGCACATGGCTTCCCATGGAAATAGGAAGTAATTGAACTGCAGTGCTTAGGCCTTGGAAGTCACAAGACACATTTTTCATTTCAAAACTAGGATTATATTGTTTTTAAGCTTTCTTTTAGGACTTCTGCTTTTCACCCTGTTCCCTCTAGCCATTAGGACTAGATTTTGTTGAATCTGTTTCATGTTCGGATATCTTACTTGAAGGAAAGACACTGACTATGACAAGAGGAGTGACAGAAACATAGAATTATCATAATTCTATTAATTATCAGATCTTCCCATTCTCGCTCCAGACCCATTATCTCAATGCCATAGAACATGCTGTGATTTCTCTCTCAAGGTATTAAACAGCCTTCTTCAAAACACTGAGCCCCAGCTGCCTGGGGTAACCAGCTATTACCTTAATTAACAGGCAGTAAAATGCTCAGGTTTTGTTCACTTTGTACCTCCCAAACTCAGGAGCAGCTGTTTTGCAGCAGAAGCATTTTGCCAGACAAGTGGGCACATCTTCCCCCACAAAACAAATCCCCTTTGCAATCCCATGCCATCAGGGATACCTGAGCCTGCACCTGGCACAAGACCAAAGCCAGGTCTAATGTTCGTCAGCAGAAATTGCCATGTTACAAAAATCCAGAGAGGACAGATATGCCACCACACCCTACCCTCCCTAATCCTCAAACCTTGAGGGGGTTTACCCCCATTTCCTTGGTAGCTGGGCTGCTCTAGGATCCGAAAAGCATTGGGATTTTTTGGGGGCGGGGGGAAAAGTCCCACCCACCCATTCATCCATCTGTCTGTCCGCCCACGCATCCACCGCCAGACCCCAGCTGGGAATGGGCAGGGAGGGATGGAGGGAGGGATGCTGGGGGCATGGCCACTGTGACAACAGCCTTGTGCCGTCTTGCCTGGCTGCCAGACCTTAGACCTGGTGTCAGGTCTAAAGTTCGCTGCTCTCCGGCTGCCTCCCCCACCTTTGACACCGCTTTCGCTTTTCGTTGCTCCCGGCACGGAGAGGCTGGGACACACGCATGGGGCCGGCATCCCGTCACCCCTGACACACGGACTGCAAGCCTGGCAGGACAGCAAGCCTTCGGGAAGGTAAAGGCATCCTCCGCTCAGGAATTCCCCACCGGGCAGGCCCCCAGCTCCCTCCGAGGCGCCTTTGCCAGGCAAGCTCTGGAAATGCTCCCATCCTCACGGAGCAGCCTCACATCCAAGGCACGGAGGGTGGCACGCTCCTCAGTGACTGCCTGCCCAAGAGAAGAGGGTTTAGGGAGCTCTCTGCCCTACCCTCATCCTCCCAGCGCTGCTGTGAAAGTCTCAGCAGAGCTCTCGGTTTCGCACAGCCAGGGCGGTCCCTTCATTGCTGCCTTACTTCCCTGCGGCACTAAGGTTAATGATCCTTATTCCCTTCCCTTTCGCCTTGTTTTGAGAAATCATCACTGTGTAAATCTAATACTTACACATCGTGTCTGCAGTTGGGATTTTTGTATCCCCTGGTAACCCTGCCTTAAGGGAACTTTCTGAGTGGTCACACTCTCATTTAAGCCAGAGCTTAAGCAAGTGGGAGGAGGCTCCCAAAAGCAGAGGAGAGCTTTGTGCTGAACGCTAGAAGTTAACTGGGGAGGTAGGTGCATGACAGCTATCTTGGGGCGGGGGGAAGGGGGGAAGTTAAGTATCTAAATCTGAAATAACCTGAAATATCGTGTCCAAAACCTGCAGGGTTAAATACTGCAGACTTACACAGCTAAGTGTTGAACTCCTGAAATTTTTCTGAGGTGCTTAGTAATTTCTCTTCTGGTTCACTCTTGCACCCCTGCAGAAACTCAGCAAATGGCTTTAATGGTATTAGGACCCAAAAAAGCTTAGACACCTGTTAGACATCATTACCCTTAAACAACATCAATTTCCCAGGAAGCTAAGTAGGGTTTTAAATAGGACTACTCAGTGACTCTATCCCCAAAGGTATGCATGGCTTTTCTTTTATTACAGCTTTCCTTTGGAAATAAAAGGCTTATCCCCCTGACAATAAATACACCAGGATCCCTCCAGCTCAGGCTAAAGATGCTGAACACAATCTCCTGTTTAATCTTCCATCAGGAAATGAGAAATTATTGTTGTTGTGGCTGTTTGGGAACTCACACTTGAAGACAAGTGTAGGATCAAGCAAGCCTGCCCCTAATATCTGCTGCTACACACAGCTGGCACAAAATATTAAACTGTACCTGGAGACTAAATCCACCAGCAGGGTTTTTGCAGCTGATTGAAGAGAAATTGGTTTATTTTTTGTTTTATTTTATTGATTTTATTTTGGATCTGAGTAGGTTGAGCTTCCCCCGCCTCTTGGCACAAAGGAGAGGACCTGCACCACCTCAGCTGTTGCCCAGGCTGCTCTCCAAACTGATGACAGTAGATATCTGGATGCTATTCACATAATCCCTAACCCAGCAAGTGCAGGGCTTTACTTCCTACTCTCCTTTTCCAACAAAAAAAAGAGGACAAAGCCCCCACCATTTCCCCTTAAATCCTGTTTTCTACTGAATCAGAGCAAAGTCACTTGTTTTACTTCCTTGCCATCCTCCTCAGGTGGGGAGACTCACCCTCTGCCTCTTAACATGGGGAAAAAGTTGTTTCAAGTTTTCAAGTTTTGAGCTTTGGCAAAACTCCTTGTAGTAAATCTCAGGCAAGTTTTGTTCCAGCATCAACTCATCTTTCTAAGGTTGAACAGAGAGCAGCAGAGGGACATTATGGGAAACTGTGTTTAATACAGACAACCCTGAGTAGTTTTCAAGCAGCCTCCTGCTTCCTTAGGGAGTTTTATGGCTTATCACTGACAATAACTGCCCAGAATGAATGGCAGTCTTGTTTCCAGCCTACAAAGAGGCAAATGTATGCAATCAATACCCTAAGGAGCACATGTATGCTGTACCACAGGGCTTATCTTTTTCCTGCTAGAAAAATATGACTAACTAGATGTTCTGCACAAACTGTGATCCTGCTCTTCATCACAGGGCTGTATGAGCTGGGGGAGATGATGTTACCTGTGTTTTTTAAGGGGATTAAAGCCTGTCTCACCCAGCAGAAAAATTACTTGGATCTAAAGATACAGACCTGGGTTCAGCCAAGGAACACTCTTGATGACAGCCTTAATGAAGAATTAAAGGTCTGGAGCCTGCCAGATTGCAGAGACAGAACAGGCAAAAGAAAGGAGACACGTGGGATGAGCAGCTCACAGGAACAAGGGGCTTTTGTCAGGGCAGGGAACTGCAGAGAGCAGGGAGCTCCACTGCTGGTGCTGCTGTAGGTGTCTCTGTAAAGGCACTTCTTGCTCACCAAGTTCCACAGCCAAATTCCTGAGGCCCAAGTCGAAATGGCACCAATTCTTCATTAGAAATCTTGCAGATCCCTTGCTTCCACGTGGAGGGAAATGCCCCACTCCAGCAGAGTTCACCCTGGCATCCTGCTCCACCCAACACCCCGTGGACTTTCCCCTCTCCTTTTAACTGCTAGCAATGTCCAAACGAGCTGCATATTTTTGGAGGAGGAGCGCTGCGAGGAGGAATCAGGACAAAGCAAGGCAGAGTGCTGTTTGCAGCCCTGCACTGGCAGCTCCCACCAGCAGCGGGGCAGTGGCACTTCCCTGGCTCAGGGCCGGAAGGAGGGGACACTTGTTTTACCCAGAGGGCTCCCAGGACCAGGAAACAGCCAGGGCTCTGCAGCAGCTCTCTCTCTTCCAGCCAGGTTTGAGGCAATCCCTGGGTCTGTGCTTCCCTGCCCTCCCTGGGCACAGCAGGGTGGCAGGGGTGACATGGGGGCAGCACTCCAGGGGCTTGGTTTGTCTGGGGATCTTTAGCCCGGGTGCAGGAGCATTTGCCACCTGCTCTGTGTGCTGCTGCTCCTCAGGGCTGCTCGGGCCAGGCTCCTCAGAGCTCTCCTCATGCAACTCCTAACCAGGATAAATGGGGGACATCAGCCTAAGCTTTTCACCAGGGGAAGGAGGTGTCCTGGAGAACAAGGCACAGCCAGAAGGGATTTCCCTCTGCCAGGAAATTCCCCCTGCGAAAGGAGATGCACCAATCTCCTCACCTACATCCAAGGAGGCTTCTGGCATCAAGTTTCTTCCTAAACATCTCCACCTTCTGGTCATAGCTCACAGTGGCAGATGCTTTGATGCATTAAATTCACAACCTACGATATTAATGGTTTTGTTTGATTCCAGCCTGTTTTGGAGTTAAGCCCCAGCTGCCAGTCAGGAGCTGCTGCAGGAGGCTCAGCTGATCCTGGGATCACTTGAGCAGACCTGTTTTCCCTGCAGGACATGGCACAGACGGTGACATCAGGCACCTCCCCCGAGGGGCCTCGTCCCTCCTACATGTACAAGGTGGTGCTGCTGGGCAGCATGTCCGTGGGCAAGTCCAGCCTGGCCTACAGACACGTGAGGAACGACTTCAGGGAGCTGCTGCCAACCGTGGGATGTGAGTGAGGGGCTCTGCACAGGCCTGATGCACTTCCCTGCAGCGGGGTGGGATGCAGGAGAGCTGCTTGGTGCATCTTGCAGTAGCACAGAACCACTTTGGAACACAGAGCAGGTTTGCCCAAAAGCCAGAACCTCCCCCTTGACATCTCTGCTGCCCATTTCCTCAGCACCAGGCCACAAAGCCACGTCCACATCACACAAATCCAGCTTTGTGCTGCTTTTTAGAGGCAGGTGAGCAGCAAAATGAGTAAACTGTGCAGCCCATCTGGTCTTTGCATGTTGTGCTGCCTTCCCAGCTACTCAGGCACCCCAGGAGGGTGCCTAAGAATATTCTATTAGAATGGTTTGTATGAAAGATCACCTGGTTTCAATCCCCCGTCTAGGTCCTACAGCACCTGGACATTATATATGTTCATTTTACGTGGTGCACCTGGGTTTTGCCTTGAGAAAGCACAGCAGGCACAGAGGCTGTGATCCCACCTGTAACTGAAGAGCCAGCTGGTGGAGCAGAGCAAAGTGGAGCTTCTCCTCTTGTCCCTCTGCCTTGTCCCTGGCTTGTCCATCTGCTCCCTGGAGGAAAGGCTGGAAAATCCCCTCAGCAAGAGCCCTTCCCATGGATACTCCAGTCCACAGCTCAGTGAGGTCTCCCTATCTGGGGCAGAGTTATCCAACATCAAACCTGGTGTCATCCACCAGATCTGCTGCCAGGAAGGGCCACCTCAGCCCAGCCCTAGTGGTCACAAGAAGTCCCCCGTGGATTGTGTGCATTAATGACCTTCAGGGTGGGTTTGGCCTCAGGGCAGGGGATCTGAGCTCCCTGCTCTTGCTCCAAGTGAACACACCCCCTGCACCTTGCCTGCAGGCTCCTTCTTCACACAGACACTCGACCTGGAGGAGGCCACGGTCAAGATGGAGATCTGGGACACAGCAGGCCAGGAGAAGTACCACAGTGTCTGCCACCTCTACTACCGGGATGCCCACGCTGCCCTCCTCGTTTATGACATTGCTAACAAGGTAAGGCAGGACCAGGCCACACCCAGGGCTGATTTCTGCTGCCTTCAATCCCATCCAGGGGTGATTTATCCCTAAATGTGTTTGAGGCCTGGTGTTTCCCTGAGAGGGGCAATCAAAACCTCCCCACCCTCTTTGGTCTGAGACAAAGGGATTAAATCAAAACCAGATCACCGGGTGGTTTTGTCTCCATCTCTCCAGGAAACACTGAGCAGAGCAAAGATGTGGCTGGAGGAGCTGGAGAAGAGATTCCTTCCTGATGAAATTGTCATTGCTCTGGTGGGCAACAAGACAGACCTTGCTGATGAGAGAGAGGTCACCAGTGAGGTGAGTGCCTGGGGTTCCGCATCACCCCTCACAGAAAGCACCAGGATACATCCAAGGAAAAATTCCAAGGAAAGCCAAGAATTTAAGGGGTTTTCAGACACCTCCAAAGTCTGTACACCAATTGACCCCCCATGAATTCCACCATAAAACTGAACAAGCAGCCCTAGAGCGGGCAGGGCAGTAACTCTGCTTGTTTCCATTTAGGAGGCAGAAGAGTTTGCACAAACAAAAGGCCTCCTGTTCATGGAGACATCTGCAAAATCCAACTATCAAGTAACTGATGTCTTCATGGCTGTGGGTGAGTTATGGGATGGCTCTAGGTGAGAGCAGAGGTAGGTGAACCACGGTCCCAAGCCCCTGAAAGGCTCAGCCCCTTCACTGCTCCTACTTGTCACTGGGATGTTCCTCCCAGCCAGTGCCACCCCATTAGGCAGAAGGATGGACAGATCCATCCCAAGATATTCCAGTGTCAGACAGGGCTTTCAGGCCTCCTCCCAGAACCACAATTTTATTTTGCACTGGTATCCAGTCTATGTGCAGTGGTGTCCCCAGCTCAGCTGTTCAGGGAACTGCGGGAGGGTCCCCCGGGCAGGACATGGGGTGGCCACTGCACCCCAGCCACTGGCAGGACAAAAGAGCCCTTCTTTGCCTTGTGCTTCCTCCTAGTCCACGAGCTCCTGAGGAGGGAAAAAGAGAAGGCATCCAAGCCATCCCCACGTGGGAGGTCGACCGTGGACCTGAAGGGCAGCGGGGCAAGGCCGAGGTGCTGCTGGAGCTGAGGACTCTGTGCCCAGCAGGGCTGGACTCAACTTCCGTGAGGGGCAGTGACACAGCAGGGGGGACTCCGAGCTGCAGGGACAGCTCAGCCTGAGCACCTTCTCTCTCTGAAAGCCAGTGCAGAGCCCAGCCTGGCTACACAGGGCCTCCTTTAGCATCATCTCCAGCTGGGAGACAGAACACAAGGGTTTCTTCCACCGATTTTCCATTGCCAGAGAAAAGCACAGCCTGACAGGAACACTGCCACCAACCCTGACTGGTGACATCCCCCCAGCTGTCACCTCTTCCATCTCCCTTTCCATCTGAAAAAGGAGGGTTTAATTGCCCAAAGCAATGATCCCAGTGGTTTTACACCCAGGCTGATAATAAAGAGAGTATTTCCCTAAAGGGTTGTTGTTTTTTTTTTTTATCCTGTCCATGTCAGCGTGTAGGAAGCCACAGGAAGCCTGGAGGTGGCAGGGACAGAGCCAGTGCTCTCCTCACCCCACCCACCCCATCACAGGGCTCACAGCCCATCCTTGGGAGCAATCACCGAGCCAGAACGGGGCCAAAGCCAATATGTGGTGTCACTGTGCCCTGCGCCTTGCTCACCCTTAGCATCCTTTACTCAATCATGAGTCCACTGTGGGAGCTCACCTTGGCTGGAAGAGGAGAAAAAAACCTGTCTGTGCTCCCTCCAAAGGTAGCACCACTCACCCTGTCTGCAGGGCAATAATCTCTGGGTTTTTGAGGCATGGCAGTGTGGTGGACGGAGCATCACATTCTCCACAAGAGTTTCTGACCCCAGCTCCACAGAAATGGAGTGGCTGTTGCTGACCCCAACTCATGGAAAGGAAGGTGTCAGGGACACCCCTGGGAGCTGGCATGCTGTGGGATACAGCTGGGAACGGGGTCCCTCTTGCTATAAATACATAATATGGTATTGGTTTTTCACAAATATTAGGGTGGATGCTGTATATGTGGTGTTGAAAGGGTTTCTAAGATATAGTTTTGGTAGGAGTAACATAGGCTGATGAAATGTCTGTAGTAAGTGAACTGCCTGCTTAATTAAATAACACTCAGTAAAAATACCTACTAGAAACACACCAGTTACCAGCAGCAACCATCTATAAAAATTAAAGACCACAGCACAAAATAAGATTGATATAAAAAATAAATTCAAACCACAGCCAAGAAACATGCATGCTGTAGAAAGGCAGACTCAAGGCATGGCCATGTAAAACACTTCCCGGAATATGGAAAATTTGTAGAAAAGTTTGAAAATGTATGATGGGTCTATGAATATGCAACGGGCTGGTGAATTTAAGGGGTGTCTCCAAAACACTCCTAGAATGCCAAGCACCCACCATTATAATCTTTTGCTTCATTGTTTGTCTCTCATTGTCTTTTATTAAACCTTTTAAAATCTGCCAGGAAAGTGAACCTGGCTTTTCACAGTCTGAGCTTATTTTTAGGGTGTTTTTTGGCGTGTGAGGGGATAAACCTGAGAGGGAAGGGCTGTCATGCTGCACACGCTGCCAGGGCAGGCGGAAAACCGTGGTGACCACGCAGATCCCTCTCCATCTTCCTCACAGGCTTCTTACTGGAGAACAATCCCAGGGCTGCTTATCCCCCTTTCCCTCACTGCAGGACTGCCACAGCAAGGATGGAGAACGCACTTTGGCAGATTTAGTAAACGTAAAACAACAAAAAACAACAAATGTAAAACAACAAATTCACATTCTCTTGGTTACCACCGAACCAATTTAAGCCTGCATAAGAGGAATAAGGAGGCAGGAAGCAGCAGCCACCAGCTGGTTTAGAAGGCTGCAGTCACACTGAGCACGATGCAGCATTGGGTGGGCAGCAACACAAAAAGCAGTTTCCAAGTTGGAGGTTCACTCATGCCCACGCCAGCATCACCTTGCAGCATCCTGGTTCTCATTCCTCTCACCCATCCCTGGAAGTGTTCCAGGCCAGCTCGGACAGGGCTCGGAGCAGCCTGCTCTAGCGGAAGGTGTTTCACGGCAGGGAGCTCGGAGCGAGATGATTTTTGGGATGCCGTCCAACCGAGCCACGCTGCCGTTCTATGATTTGCCCGCATGCACAGCCCACCCGAGCGGCCTGTTCTCAGTGGTTACACCAGCCCAGCGGCTCTCAGAGCAGCGGCTGCGATGGACGCCCCTCACGGGAGGGCTGGAGCGGGGCCGAGCCCTTCCCTCACGGAGTGCCGGGCATGGAGGCACAGCCGCGCTCAAGGAGCCTTTCCAGTCGCCCTTGAGCCGCCGCCGGGCCGGGGGCGCCTGCGCGGCGCTCGGGAGAGCCCGGGGGGAAGGCGAGGGGAGGAGGATGGAGAAGGGAGAAGGGGCGATGCCGCCTCCCGCCGCTCACCTCGCGGGCGATCCGGTTGAGCGCATCGTCCTCCGCCGTCAAGCGCTCCCGGTTGGGCAGCCGCTTACGCCCAGCGCCCGGCGTCCCCATGGCGGGGCGGTCGCCACCGGCCCGGCCCGGCCCGGTGCGGAGCGCAGCCGAAGCCGGACCCGCTGCCCGCCGGCCCCGAGCGAGCGCGACCCTCCCGCTGCCTCCGCCGCCTCCGCCGGCGCGGCCGGCACCGCCCCCCGGCCCGCGCATGCGCCGCCGCCCCCCGCGCTGAGGGGAAACCGGGCTGGGGTGGGATGGCTGTCCTGACCCTCGGGATGGATGGTGCTGTGTTTGTGATCCTGCCGTGACCCCCGGGATAGTGCTGTGTTTGGGGATCGCTGCCCTGACACCCGAAACCGGGCTGGGGTGCGGTGCGATGGCTGCCCTGACCCCCGGGATAGATGGTGCTGTGTGTGTGATCCCTGCCCTGAGCCCCGGGGTAGATAGTGCTGTGTTTGTGATCCCTGCCCTCACACCCAAAACCAGGCTGTGTTTGGGGTTTTCTGCTCACTGCCCTCACACCCGAAACCAGGCTGTGTTTGGGTGTCTCTACTCTCACATCCTAAACCGGGCTCTGCTTGGGGTTTTCTGCTTGCTGCCATCACCAGCCCAAAACCAGGCTGTGGGTGCCTGCTTGCAGCCCTCACCGCCAAAAACCGGGCTGTGTTTGGGGGTCTGTGCTTACTGCTCTCACACCCAGAATCAGGATGTGTTTTGGGGATCCGTGCTCGCTGCCATCACGCCCAAAATCAGGGTGTGTGTGCGACCCTGCTCGGCTGCCCTCACACCCAAAATCAGAGTGCATGTGTGATTCATCCTCGCCCCCATCACCTCCCAAAACTGGGGGGTGTTTGGGGGGTCTCTGCTCGGTGCTCTCACTGCCTGAACTGGAGGCAGGTGTTTGAGGAACCCTGCTCACTCTCCTCACCATCAGAAATCGGAGTGTATGGGATCCCTGCTGCTCCCCTCATGACCACAAAGGGTCATCTGGTCCAACCTCCCTGCTCCAGCGGGTTTATGCCAGAGCACAGAGCACAGGACTGTGTCTAGAGGGCTCTGGAATATCCCCAGGGAGCGAGACTCCACACCCACTCTGGTCACTGCCCAGGGAAGCAGTTCTGCCTCCTGTTCAGGTGGAACTCCTGGCCATCAGCCAGATTTGAGGCAATCCCTGGGTCTGTGCTTCCCTGCCCTCCCTGGGCACAGCAGGGTGGCAGGGGTGACATGGGGCAGCACTCCAGGGGCTTGGTTTGTCTGGGGATCTTTAGCCCGGGTGCAGGAGCATTTGCCACCTGCTCTGTGTGCTGCTGCTCCTCAGGGCTCTCCTGATGGAACTCCTAACCAGGATAAATGGGGGACATCAGCCTAAGCTTTTCACCAGGGGAAGGAGGTGTCCTGGAGAACAAGGCACAGCCAGAAGGGATTTCCCTCTGCCAGGAAATTCCCCCTGTGAAAGGAGATGCACCAATCTCCTCACCTACATCCAAGGAGGCTTCTGGCATCAAGTTTCTTCCTAAACATCTCCACCTTCTGGTCATAGCTCACAGTGGCAGATGCTTTGATGCATTAAATTCACAACCTACGATATTAATGGTTTTGATTTGATTCCAGCCTGTTTTGGAGTTAAGCCCCAGCTGCCAGTCAGGAGCTGCTGCAGGAGGCTCAGCTGATCCTGGGATCACTTGAGCAGAGCTGGTTTCCTTGCAAGACATGGCTGCTTGGTCCATCTTGTAGTACCACAGACCCACTTTGGAACACAGTGCAGGTTTGCCCAAAAGCCAGAACCTCCCCCTTCACATCTCTGCAGAGTTTCAGTCCCCCCTGCCTGGACATTATATATATTCATTTTACGTGGTGCACCTGGGTTTTGCCTTAAGAAGGCACAGCAAGGCTGTGATCCCACCTATAACTGAAGAGCCAGCTGGTGGAGCAGAGCAAAGTGGAGCTTCTCCTCAACCTCCATGAGGGGCAGTGACACAGCAGGGGGGACTTTGAGCTGCGGGGACAGCTCAGCCTGAGCACCTTCTCTCTCTGAAAGCCAGTGCAGAGCCCAGCCTGGCTACACAGGGCCTCCTTTTGGCATCATCTTCAGCTGGGAGACAGAACACAGGGGTTTCTTCCACCGATTTTCCATTACCAGAGAAAAGCACAGCCTGACAGGAACACTGCCACCAACCCTGACTGGTGACATCCCCCACCCCCAGCTGTCACCTCTTCCATTTCCCTTTCCATCTGAAAAGAGAGGTTTTAATTGCCCAAAGATCCCAGTGGTTTTACACCCAGGCTGATAATAAAGGGTGTATTTGGGGGACACACCCCCCACGCTGCCTTTTGGAACAGAGAGGCTGGGACACAGGGCTGAGAGGAGAAGGGATTTTATTGTCAGCTCCAGTTTAGGGGTTCAGCTCCAGCCGGGGAGGGTCGGGGTGTGGGGCTGCACAGCCCCGCTGCTGGGTGCTCCCAGGCAGGGCTTGTCTCCTCCCAAACCTCCCCACGGGCCGGATCCCGCGGCCCGTGTACCACGAGGGGTCGATGTCCGGGTCTAGAGGGAAAACCAAGAATCCATAATGAGGTTGGAGAGCATGGAAGGGGACAGGGCATTGCGCCCAGTGAGGGGATGGTGAGCACCAGGGGAGAAGGGAAGGGGAATTAGGAGGATAAAAGCTGTTGTAAAAGCTGTTTCAATGCTCCTGCCCAGTGGCAGCACACCCTCACCCCCCAAGTGCAGCTGAGGGGGTGCAGAGGGGCTGGAGCCAGGGGGTTGGCTGGGGACAGTCCCTTACTCATGTTCTCCTTACTCCTGATTTCCATGGAGCGCTGGAGAACGCGGCCGTGGGTTGCGGGCAGGGTCAGGCAGAGCAGCAGCAGCCACAGCAGGCAGGTGAGCCCCAGCTTCATCCCCAGCACTTTCAGGCAGCAATGAAATCTCCTTCAGGCTGTGAAGTCTCCTGAGCCCTGCTGAGGACTCTGATGTGACTGCAGGAAAAAAAGGATTTGGCTGCTGTGTTCCCATCACAGCATCCCTGGGCCGGCAGCAAAGCCAGGGTTTTGCTGGGGCTGACACCTCTGGGGAAAATGTCACCTCCAAACATGAGCTGCACCTCATGGTCATTAAAATAGGTTTTGATCCTAGCCTGGTGCCTTAGGTCAGGCCTGATCTTCTCTGGGATCCCCAGTAAACCTGTGGGACCCCACCACCGAAACGCAGGGCTGGCTGCACCAAGCAGAGGCTGCAGAAGCACAAAGCGGGGATGGATGGATGGATGGATGCATGGATCATGACCACCTCTGCACCCTTAGCACCCACCCCTGCCCACGGCTGTTAAATGATAGCCTGGCACCGCCTGTGCCCCACTTCAGGGCACGGAGGGGCCGAGCAGGACTGTGCAGGGCGGGCTGCTGGTGGGCTGGGTCTCTGCAGCCCCGAAACGAGGGAGCAGGGCAAGGAGAGCTGGGCGAGGCAGGACACGGCGGGGCTGCTGCGGCAGCTCCATTTCCAGCCACTTCTGCCGCGGAAAAGTTCGCAGCGTGCTGAGCAGGACACAGAGCGGGCTCCCGGGAGCTCAGGTTTGCTGTAGCCACCAACTTTTGGAACGTCCCCCTTCCCCGCAGCCGGCTGGACAGACGCCAGGACAGACACACGGAGGCGAAGCAGAGCTCGGGAATCACCCAGCAGCAAGAGCATCACCTGGGCGAGAGAAAAGCGGGGCTGCACTTACCGAGGCGAGGCGAGCTGAGCTGCCCGGCTGCCGTCCCGCTGAGCCAGGTGGCGACTGCGTGGACCCGGGTCCCCTCCGGCCGCTGCTTTATGGCCGGTGCCGTGCTGATGTCACAGGCGAGCCCGGCGGGGACCGAGCCGGGGCATCTCCCCTCCCCGCTGTGCCCTCTCATCAAATCAGCACAGGGATGGATTTTCATGACTCAGAGGGGACCAGCGTTTATCTTACGCTGGCTGAGGGAGGTAGTTTGGGAACGTGTTCATCCCCCGTCCTCGGCTCAGGGTTATTTCGGACAAGGGGAAGTTTTCTGCTCCTTTCTCCATCCCAGTGCCCATGCCGAGCTCGGTGTGTGCTGCTGCCCTGAACGCTGCAGGGATTTACACTGATACCAGCACCCTTTTCCCTTCCACTCTCCACGAAAAATAAACAAAACAAAACCCCCCCAAACAAACAAAAAACAAAACAAACCAACCAACAAACAAACAAAAAACCCCAAAAAACCCAAACAAACAAAAAACCCAAACAAAAAAAACATCCCCCCCCCCCCCCCCCCCCCCGCTTTAGAGAAAGCAGAACACGAAATAGAGACGAGAGGAAGGCAATATGCTGGGGCACAAGGGCTACCAAAAAGGGGCTTGTTCTCTGCCCATGAAGGCTCTAAATCCCCACCCCTGCTTCCCCAACCCCATTTTAAATGGATTTTAAAGATTTCTGATGTTTATTCTGCTGGATGTGACACTGGAGGAGCCAGCTTGGAGGGTCAGCTGGTGTCCAAACAGCCAAAAGCGGGACTGGAGTCGTCCCAAAACAGGGATGTCTCTGTGTTGGCAGGATTGTGAAGACACCATCACCAGTGGGGTGTGGGCAGGGGGAAGGTCTCTGTCTGTCCCCCATGTGGGGCTGGCTTTGCCCTGGGACAGAGCTGCACCCCATGCAGTGCCCAGCTCCAGTGCCTGAGCACAGCCAGTGAAGGGGAGAGGTGGCAGGAGCAGTGTGGGACACAGGGGCACTGCCCCAGATGTGCAGCAAAGGCAGGGAAAGGGCTGAAGAGAGGAGAACCTGCCCCACCTTGGGCTTTGGGCAGGGAAATCCCCACCCCGGGCTCAGCAGGCTTCTCTCTACCCCAGGGTTGCTCCTATTTTAATACAGATTTAAAGCAATCCCTTGTTTCTGCGGGCTTGTGTTTCTTGTGGCTTCTGCTGCCAGACTGGGCTCAGGGTTTCCATGTAAGCTGGAGCAGTGCATTTATTTCAGGATCAGCAGCAGCCTCTGCATCCCCTTTGTCCACCCAGCTTCACCACTGGGCATCACTGACCCGCAGTCATCACACCCGTGGCTCTGTGGCCAGGGTCTGACCAGCCAAGTGGCCATCCTGACCTGCACCACCTGCCCCCATTTGACTTCAGTGATGCTGATTCAGCTGCTGTCTACTCCAGCTGGCCAGTTTTAAAGCCAGGAGTGCACAGGATGCTTAAAGAAAGGAATGGACATGGAGCTGCTGGAGCAAGTCCAGAAGAAGCCATGAAGATGCTCTGAGGGCTGGAGCCCTCTGCTCTGGAGCCAGGCTGGGACAGCTGGGAGTGTTCACCTGGAGAAGAGAAGGCTCTGAGAAGATCTCAGAGCCCTTCCAGTGCCTGAAGGGGCTCCAGGAGAGCTGGAGAGGGTCTTGGGACAGGGGATAAGGACAAGGGGGAGAGCAGGGATAGATGGGATATTGGGAAGGAATTCTTAAATGTGAGGGTGGGGAGGCCTTGGCACAGGTTGCCCAGAAAACTGTGGCTGCCCCATCTCTGGAATTGTTCAAGACGAGGTTGGACAGAGCTTGGAACACCCTGGGATAGTGGAAGGTGTCCCTGGCCTTGGCAGGGGATGCAAGGAGATGGGCTTTGAGGTTCCTTCCAACCCCAACCATTCTGGGATTCCATGGGAAGAGAAAGGAGTCTTTGCTTGAGTGTGCTGAAAAAACAGACACTGGGAAATGGGTGGGTAGTTGTGGACACAAAATTGGCTTTATTGCATGATTTAGTGTACATTTATTAAAATCTACACAGGCAAATGGGTCAGGAAACCAGCAAAGAGCAACGTGGGTGGCTACTGAGCGACGCCTTGGTCTGCACTGCTGAGGTTCCCTGTAGGATTCCTTCACAGGGCCAGGCATGGAAGGACTAGAGTCATGGCTGGAACCAGACAAGCAAGAGATGGGGCTGGGGTGAGGGCTGAACCCTGATGCCAGAAGGGTGGGTGCAAACCCTTTGGGTGATCTTGGTGGAGCTCCCTTTTTCCAGGCAAGGAGCTGCCATCCCAGCACACCATGAGCTGGATCTGCAGTGTCTGGGATAGTTTCTGTGACAGCAGAGGTTTGCACTTACCCTTCTGAGCTTCAGGCCACAAGGATTTCATTTTAAATTAAGAAACTGGTTTTGTTTCCAGCTGAGAAGCCCAGACTATGGACTTACAATACTCTCTGGGATGAGCACAGGACCAATTCCTAGGCAGTTAGCAGCCTCTACTACTACCAAAGCCAAACAAATGTGTTACTTGCATGAGAATTCACCCTACTGCTAGCAATTAAAGTGCTTTTAGCTCAGATGCACAGGAATTGCCTAAAATGATCCTAAAATGATCCAGTCTGGATGGCCATGGAGGGGATTAAGCATTGGTCTGACTCCCTGCTCCAGCTGTGAGATCCTCCCCACTTCACCCACTGGGGAGGGAGAGAAGGAAGGAGGGAGGAAAGTGGGGGCTGAGCAAAAAACCTCTTCCAAAGTGACCTGCAAGAGAAAGCAACCCTCTGCCATCCTGATGCTCTGGTCATGGATTTGGGGCTGGCACTGATCCACTGGGCCTAGAGGATGTGGAGAGTTGAATATTAGAGGAAAACAAATTTCTTGGGGGAGCTGGGGGAGGGTGACACCAGGAGCCCAGAGCTGCTGCAGCCCCCAAAGGTCATCACAGCCCCCCAAAGGATGGGGTGGTCCTAAGAGGCTCTACAATGCCATCACCAGGGACAGGGGACATGCTCATCCACCAAGTGCATCTTGGTAGGGGCTGACCCCTCTGTGGAGCAGAGCAGCACCTGCACTCTGCTTGCTGCTTGCTGATACAGCCTCACATGGAGCGGAGAGAGCTGGAAAGCAAACCAATCCCAAACAAGCCCTTCAGCTTTTCCTCCCATTTTTCTTGGCACTGCTTCCCTCAGACCTCACCTCACTCCCATCCCCAGGTGGCCACAGCTGCTTCAGGCAGGTAAAGCCTCAGCAGGTGTTTGCATGGCTTGGGGCAAAGAGCAGGTGCTCTCTGGGAGGGGACCAGCACTGCTCTCATCCTGCTTTGCTGCTCAGGGAAGGGAAGCAAAGCTCCATGGGACATGGCAGGGAATTGGGACCAGCATCAGGATGTGAATCCCAGCACTGGGATGCCTGGGCCCCTCTTCTACCTGAGGTACCCCAAGGGCATTCCACACTCACTGTCAGCTCCTATCCCTGCTCAGCAGCAGAGAGCAGGGACAGGCACTGCAGCTTTTGCCAAGTGAGGGCTGTGTCCCTGTCCCTGTTCCTGTGCTGGATGTCACACTGACACATCCAGCTCCCTTCAAGGAGGTCACTCCTGCTCTGCACCTCTCTGTCCCCCTGGCTGACCCAGGACCAAAGAGCTGCCCCAACCTAAGGTCTCATTCCAGCATTCTCCCACGAGAGCCCCTGGCCACATATCTGCACCCCCGTGCTTTGCTCCTCTTCCCATCAACTCCCAGCAAGGCCTCCTGCCCATGGCCTCTGGCTTCCTTTCTGTCCAGGGTTTCAGGGAGAGAGGGGCTCAGGAGAAGGAGGAAAGTGCTGCAGGGAAGGCTGTGAGGCTTTGCTTTGCTGAGGTCTTGTATCTTCACTGAAATGCAGTAGCAGGGAGGTGCCCTCACCTCAGGACAGGTGGGTCATCACAGGCTTCTGCAAGGCACAAGAAGGAGAAACCTCAGCCCACCATTGTGTCCACCTCACCCTGAGCCAACCCAGCGTGCTCCTTATCCCTTCTAGCTGCCACTACATGGAGGGAGCCCCTGTCCCATCCCATGGACCACACAGGCAGTGGGAATTCAAAGATGTTCCTCTTCCCTGGGACTTGTGACACCCCAGACCTCAGGGGGTGGTGCCCAGGCATTCCTCCCTCACCAGACAGCACCAACACTGAGAGCTGGGGCTCCATCAGCTTGAGGAGAGAGTGGAGAAGGAGAGGTGCCACCCCAGGAGCTGGGGCCGGCTCCGTACCGCAAAGAGCCGCTCCACCCTCCTGTTCTTGCCGTTGGGGTTCCTCTGCGTCAGCGAGCCGCGGTACACCGAGTTCCGCTCAAAGGAGTCGTCAAAACCTGCAGTGGGGGAACAAGCATGGACACCAGGTCCTCACCACCAGGTCCTCACCCACCTCACCAGAGTTTCAGTGACCCACCAGGTCCCTTGGAATTTACCAAGATTACCAAGCCTCTTGGGATTGCGGATTTGGATGCATGCCGGTGCTTCCCTCTCCGGGAGGGTGATGGGAAGGAAACACTCCTCTGCCACCAGCTTCCACCAGCTGCACCTTTCCAGGCCCAACTTTCCAAGTCACTGCCCTGCCAGGCAGGCAGTCAGCAGACCAAAAATCCCCCTGGCCCAGCCCAGGCAAGGGGGATTAGGTTTGCCTGGTGACATCATTGCACATCCCTCTATCTCCGCAGGGCTGACGTGTCCCATGGGCTGCCTTTATCTGCCTGCCCTTTGCAGGAAGGAGAGCAGATGACTCCTGCTCAGGATGAGGACAAGGGACCTTTCCACCTCCCAGCCCCAGCTTGGGGAACAGCACTGTTAATTGTCTGTGTGAATGGGGAATGAGGCATTAAATGATCCTTCCCTTCTTCCCTCCCTTAATCTTCCATTATCAGGAAGGAGAAACATTATTTTTACCTTTAAGCTTGTGAAGAGAGATAAGAGAGAAATAGAAAAGTAATTTCCTAATGGGTCTCACTGATATTGGTCAGGATGAACCATTTCCAGTGACTGTCCCCTGTACCACACAAGCTGCTGTGCCAAGTTTCAGATCACCACCTACTTTGAAGCTCTCCCAGGGTTCTCCTTGCCCATAGCTGGGCCCTGCAGGGCTTCTTGTCCCCGAGCAGAGACCAGTGGCTGAGTCAGGTGGGCAGCAGGGCCAAGATTCACAGAGTCATGGAATGGTTTGGGTTGAAAGGAACTTGAAATCCCCTCTTGTTCCACCCACCTGCCATGGGCAGGGACACTTTTCACTGGACCAGGTTGCTCCAAGCCCCATCCAACCTGGCCTGGAACACTTCCAGGGATGGAGCATGCCATCCAGGGAAGGATACCTTCCCCAGGATGGTCAAGAAAGGGAGAAATTGCTGTCAGAAGAGAGGGTGGGCTTAGGTGAGGCTTTTGAGGCCTGGGAGCCCATGGGATGAAGGCACACAGGTGTCTCCCTGGACTCTGGGGTGACTGCAGAGAAGTCCTGGTTTGGTTCTTGGAGGACTCAGCCCACCTAGCCTGATCTCTGCTCTCCCATCACTGTCCCCAGTCCTTTCTCAGTTTTCCACCACAGGTTTCCCCTGTGGCTGTCCCACCAGCAGGCTGTGAGCACAGAGAAGGGGACATCACTGCACACACACAGCTGGATGCAGAGAGAGAAAGGATCAGCATCCCCAGAGCCCAGCCCTGCCACCCACATGTCCCCATCTCCCATGGGCAGGGCCCTGCTCCTTACTGGTGATTTCCAGAGGGCTGTTGAACTTCCTCCTGAACCTCTGCAGTCCAGGCATTGCCTGCAAGAGAAGGAGAGCAGCCTGCTGTGGGGAAGGGATGGGAGGGCAGAGGTCTCCACTGAGGCCACTGAGGTCTCCACTGAGGCCACTGAGGCCACTGCTTTGATGGCAGCCCCCTGGAGACTCTGGCTGTGTCCAGGCTTAACTCTGTGCCACAGGCAGAGCCTGTCATTAATTAAAGTGATTACTCACTTTAATGTCATCCAAAGACTCCCCAGGACTGCTGTTGGCAGGAGAATGGAGACAGGCAGCCTGTGGACAGAGGAAGGCAGAGGTGACTCTGGGGGTGCAAGAGGAGCTCAGTCTGCCATGGCAGAGCACCAAGGGAGAGCTGGGAATGGCTCTCAGCCCTTCCCAGCACCTAGGGGCAGCAGCAACAGCTCAGGGGAGCACACACATCACAGCCAGCACACTCCATGCTCACCTCCACACTCGACTTCTTCTTTGCCTTTTCCACAGACTTCACTGTCAGCCCTGCAGCAGACAGAGCTGCAATTCGGGATTCAATATCCGAAATCTTTAGAAGGAGGAGAAAAGACAGACAGACAGATGGTGGTTGGAGGATCCAGCAGTGGCTTTGTTTGCCATCACTGACCTGTCAGAGCCAGGCCCTCACCTCACTCTCTGCCTGCTGCACCTGAGCAGCTGCTGAGGCCACTTTGTCCTCCAGCTCTGACAGCTCTGAGTCCGTAGTGCCGCTGTGTTGAGCCCCTTCCTCGAGCTCCTTCAGGGTCTTCTCAAGCTGGTAGGTCTTCCCAGCAGTCAGGTACACCTGAAATACAGAAAAACGAAAAAACTGCATGGAAGAATTCACCTCCCTGGAGTTCTCCTCTCCTAGTGTGACTGCAGCCCCAGATGCAGCAGCTCCTGCTGCTGTTTTTTGACTGCCTTCTTGCCTTGCAGCACACACAGTGCCAGTCAGCCCTGACATGGCTTTCCATCTCATTTTCTCCCTTCCCTGGGCTTTTTGAGAGCAATTACCAAGAGTGTGAAGTGGTAAGAGGCTCAATGGGAACACAGGAAGGACCAAAACTCAGTGACCTGCTGGAGAAGCAGCAGCACTTTGTGCTGGGCTCAGAGGGAGAGCAGGTACCTGCAAACCAGCTCAGGCTGCTGTGTCCTGTGAGGACAGAGCTGTGAAGGAGACAAACTGACTTTCCCAATCTGCTCAGTCTGTTTTAAGGGTGTTTGTGTTGCTGGGAGCAGGGTCAGCCTGCACCATGCTCCCTTTTGCTGCCTAGAGAAGGGTGACAGGAGCTATCCCAATAAAATCTCTGGTTTTACTGCCACTTGTCTCCTCCCAGGTTACTACAAAGACACAGGTCCAAGCAAGGCAGCTCAGGAAACATTAACACATCAGTATGTAATCACATCAGATGATCAGATGTGGCCACAGTTCTGCTGATTGATCCCAAGATCTCTGTACTGCTACAGCAGCTGCTGCTCCTCCAGCCCTCTCAGCTTTCCCTGGGCTGGGCATTGTGCAAAACTGCCTGGCAGGAGCCCTCTGCATGCACTGAACTACAGCTCATCCACCCAAATCACAGCACCACACTCCCAGAGGTTCCCACCCATCCCTGTGCAAATCCTAAGGCCATGCACCACCCAGCCTAAGTCACAGGGATTTGCTGTTGGCCCACCAGACTCTCCCAGTGCCCTCCAAGGTGGGTGGCATGCCTTGGAGAGGAGAACAGTGCCCAGGCAGCTGTGACTCAGCCAGGATCCCCGAGGGAGTGGCAGGATGACACACATCTCCCAGGGCCATTGTCTACCCACCCCTGGCCCGAGCTGACAGCAGCAGCAGCACTAAGCCCAAAGTTCACAACCTTCCCAGCCCATCCCCTCTCCTGAGAGAGGGGGAACCCCAAAACCTTCGTGCATCCAACCCTTTTCCCCTGGGATGCTGTATTTGGCCAGGAAGCATCCAGGTGTTGCAGCTCTCTGCTTTTACTTCTAAGCTTTCCCCAGTGCAAGATGAGCCACAGAGTGTCCCCTAAAACCCTGCTCCCCGTTGCAGGACGTTCCCTGCAGCAAAATCCAACCAGCAAAACCCAGATGGAGATCCAACCCTTGTTTGAACTGTTTCTTTGGAGCTTGGTACAGGGCACTGTGGATGCAAACCATTTCCACAGGGAATCGATTGCTATGAGTTTTTATGGCTAAAAAAGCTGTCAGTGCTCTGGGGTCACACAAACCTTGCAGGGGGATTATTCTGGCTGTGAACTTGTCACCTGCACAAGCCCATCAGCCCCAGGCACAAGCAGCCTTAGTGAAGAGGGGGGTCATGTCCATAAAGGCCTTGATGAACACAGTGCTGGGGAGGAACTGAAGGGAATGGGACACAAGTTTTGCTGGAGCAGGGACAGCTGAAATCCAGCAAGGTGGGGACCACACTCATCACCCAGGAGCCAAGGAAAGGAGAGCCACAAGACAGAGCATCTGTTTTTGCTGTTGTCCCATCCTCTAAGACTAGACTTTTTAATCCCTTTGCTGGCCATCCTTTCAGTGCTAACAAGAAATTTAGGGGGGCGGGGGATTCCTTTGTGTTCCCACCCCCCTGCTGCCCAGAAGCTCTGGGGAGCCTTACGTTTTCCTCAAGCTCCCGGTACACTTCGGCCACCTCTCTCCCATCTGCCAGGCCTGGCAGCTGCCCTGCAGGGAGGGGACAGCCCTGGCTCTCTCCGTGCAAGCACTCCCACACCGCTTCCTCCGTGGCGTTTATGGCTCTCAGCGCTTTGGCCGTGATCTCGCTCAAAGCCTGAGCCGACGACCTCTGCGAGAGCCAAAGCGGAGGGAGGGGGGAAAAACATGGATGTTATTTGAATGCGGGGTATAAAACAGCACAAGGCAGGGGTGAGAGGGGCACCGGACCTCCAGGAGCTGTGGGAAGAGGGAGGAGTGGTGATTAACAGGCTTACGCTCTCCTGAAGGGCTCTCCAGCAGGCGGATGCGGCTACGGCAGAGCTTTGATCTCAGGCCGTGCTTTCTGCAGGATGGCTGTGACAAAAGAAGTCACCTCAAAAGGCTTGGAAAAGAGGTTGTGGAGGGATGTTTCGCTCACGGGAAGCACCTGAGGGCCACTCGGTTACGGCAGTTAAGATCTAAATGCAGCATATTGCTTTACACCTCAGCGGGCCCGAGCGGGGATGCAAACAACTCCTTGAGTTGGTGGCAAAAGAATAAAAACAACCCGAGCCCATAAAACCATTGCACTGCCACACCGCCAGAACCTAATGTCCTCTCTTGCCACCCCAAGGAGCACTGATGACAATAATGCCCCTGAGTGCTTGATGAGGTGCTAAACACATGTCAAAATGGGCCCAAGGAACTCATCATCTCTCTCCCAGCTGATAATTCCCTGGAAACCAAGGAGATGGGGGTGACTTATGTGCTGGTTGTGTTTACAACTGCATGTATTTCCAGGCAAGCTGCTCCTGCAGAGAACTGAGCTAACTCAGTCCAGATGATATTTTTATCATTTTATGGTGCCTTCATGGTACAGCAGAGTTTTTTTCACATTTTCCATTAGGTTCGTGTGCTTCCATCACACTGCTCCCCCAGTTAGAAGATTTCCTCTTGACTGGAGGGACCTCATATCAAAAATCCCTCAGAATCACACAAATCCCAAACCTGGATCTGTTGTAAGTATATGGAAAGTTGTTTAACCAAGGCTGGTCCAGCTACTGCAGACATTTAAGAAAGTAGCAAATCTGGAGAATCCAGGCTTCATTTCATTAAAAACCAGAATCTTACACTGATACCACACAAACAGTTCAGGGTTTGAGCCTCTGCTGCAGACCAGCAGCTCACAGAGAAGCTGTCACCTTGGCTCAGTGAGTTACCACTTATCTGCACTTAATTAGAAATGGGTATTAAGAGTATGCAGATGGTTCCATCTACGAGAAGTTAAGCCTGGCTGCAGCAATCATCTGAAAGCAGCTTTCAGGAAAAAGGATGCCATGGGTAAGGATGCACTGCTGCTCCAGAAGCAGTGAGAGCGCAGCAAATGGTACCCAAAGCCATGAGGTTTTGTGTTGTGAGGCTGAGGAACAAATGCACATTAAAGGGAGGCTTCATTGGCATCATGAAAGTCACCACAGAGCTTTGCAGGAGAGGAGAGTGGTGCCTGCTTCCTTCTTTGCCAGCATTTTGGAGCAAATGCACACATCCCCCTTCCACAGCCAAGGCAGGAGGGAGGGGATGGACAAACTAGCCCTCAGAGACTCAACAGGGAATGCTGACCTTTCCATCTGTGCTAATGGATCATCTTGGAGCCTCTGCACAACTGGGGACACGCTGCAGGGGTGCTGTGACCTGTCCTGTCCCTGACCCCTAGCAGTGAGTAGGGACAGGAGTCAGCCCAGAGCTGGAAATGCGAGAT
The DNA here is from genome assembly GCF_009819885.2 of Catharus ustulatus. Classification (NCBI taxonomy): domain Eukaryota; kingdom Metazoa; phylum Chordata; class Aves; order Passeriformes; family Turdidae; genus Catharus; species Catharus ustulatus. The sequence goes on along the minus strand of NC_046227.1, from coordinate 2,498,322 downwards.
GCTGATCTAGCAGGGTGGAAGTGGGATCAGGGTTGTAGGGACTCAGGAGCACTGACAGGTGTGGCAAAGACATTTCAGGCTGTAGCAGGGGCCTGACAAAGGCTGCTGGTACTCAATCATCACTGAGCTCTTCTCCCACCCCAGGACTCTTCTCCATAGCGACTTTCAGATCCTGGGACAATTCCTTTAAGTAGATGTGGAGACTGTGTGCCTCTCCATGACAGGCAGTAGCCTGTAAGAACTCTAAGAGGCTTTCTTTTGACTCTTGGGTGAGACTGGGAAAGCCTACAAGGAGAAATGTCCAGGTCTGACACCCTGGGACTTCCCTATCCCTTGACATTGTTAAGGCAGGCACAGACACAGCCCTGGTGGAGGTGTGGGGCAGAAGAAAAGTCATATTTTCATGGTGTAAAACCACTGAGAGCAGAAGGAATGATGGATGCAGCCTGGAATGATGTGGCTGGTAGGGCACAGATTACCTTTCTTACATCTCTGGCCATGCCATCACTGGAGGAACTCATCTCTGGTTTCTTTGCTCTCTTCTCTTCACGCTCCTCCTCATCAGAAGAGACTTCTTTATCACTGATGTTGCTGGCCAGCTCCTCCAGCTTCCTCTTCAACTCCTCCTCCTCAGCATCAGGATCAGTGTGGGACTCTGGGGCTGCAGACTGGAGGAGCAGAAGAAGGGAGCAGTGTGAGAGCCTCCTGTGGTGGACAACTCCAAGGAGTGTGACCACAGAGGGACTTCAAACCACCCCAGGGAACAGCAGAGCCCAAAGGCTCCTCACTGAGGAACACAAATCCTTGAACATCCATTCCCATTTTCTCCATGCACACAACTTCCTTGGTTTTCTCTGAGGAAAACTGCTTTTCCTCCACCCTTAAAAAGGTGGGCATGAGGGATTTGGGGCTAAAAATCACCACATTTTCGTTAGGAACCATGGCATGGCTGGTGGTTCTGAGGAAGGAGATCACAGCAACCCAGAAACAAGGTCCACCAGGAAGAGGGAAGCAGCCATAGGTATTGCCACTCCCTGAGGTAACTTTTGGAACCTCTGGGTAATCTCATTTGGGATGAGAAACCACACAGCAAATTTCCCTGTGGGATAGATGCCACATTGCCACCCACCCCCACTGTTAGGTGCAATTCATGATAGCTGGAGAAGAATCTATTAAACTCCCAGTGCTGGAAGAGATCTCCAGAAGTTCCTGACCTCTACTTTATACAATTACCTGCATCATAGCTGGTGGGGTTTTGTCTGAGCTGTTTTTAACAGTGGCATCTGCAGCAGGCAATCGTTTTCCCAGGTAACCTATTCCAGGGCTCTGCTATCCTTTCTGCTGGAAAGCTTTGCTTCATAGTTAACCTCAGCCTCTCCCACCGACCCACTGCCTGTGTTCTGATTTGCCCTGGATATGGGAATAAAGTGTGGGAACCTGACACTGTGAAAACCTCTTACTCCTTTGGTCAGGATTGCTGATGGAAACCCTGAGTGATTAAAATTGTGGCCATTGCAAATTTTAGGGAAAAAAAAGGGAGAAATCACATTGTTTCATCCATGCCTGGGGGCCTTGCCTGTAATTATCACCATCCATTCTACTGAGCCATCAGCTGCCAGAGTGGTGATGAGTTCACATGAACTCAAAAATCAATGTTAAGCGGTCTAAGCATTCGCAGATTCTACATTGTTGCTCAGCTTTAACTTAATTTAGCTGTTTTCTTCCAAGCTGGACGGCATGGTAAGATGAGGGTAGCTCAGAAGAAATACAGAAATGCTCCTTGACTCAGCTCTCACAGCCACAATAACCTGGTGCCTTCCTCACAGGTACCCATTGAGTGTCCCATGATTTCAAATGAGCTGTCACAGCTCTGCAGATACAGACACCACCTAACAAAACTCCGGAACTTCATGAAGTATCAGCCTGAAACCAAATTTTGTCTGTGCAGAGGGGGCAAGGAAGGCACTGGCTTGCACAGGGTCTAAATGGGTTAAATTTCCTGCTGTTTCTGTCCTGCCATACAATGTTTGCTAAGGCACTCCATCACCTGGAACTGGAGAACAGCCTCCAAGGCCAAAGCAGAGGAGTGAACTCCAAAAGCCCAGGTCATTGTGGCACTTAGGGACAGGGTTTAGTGAAGGGCCTGGCAGTGGTGGGGGAATGGTTGGAATCAGTGATCTTAGAGGTCTCTTCCAGCCTGAATATTTCTATGATTTTGTCCATCCCTGCAATGCAGGCTGCTTCAGAGAAGTCTCTCCAGTGGCCAAGGGAACGCAGCAGGAGAGCCCAGGTTCCATCCCTGCAGGATTCCTGCCCCATTACCTCGTCAGAGCGTGTCAGGATTTTTTCCTCCAAGCGGTTCAGCACGCGTTCGATTGCGGACATGCGAGTGTTGAGCTCATGGATCTACAGGAAAGGGGAGAGAGGGAAAAGGAGGAGAGAACAGACCAGCCACCACTGCCAGGACAGTGAGGAAACAGTGCAGCCAGCAAAGGAAAGCAAGCAGCAGGACACTGCCACCATGGCCAGAGTTAAAAGACATTAAAAATTAATATTTTTTAAGTAGTGTCTTAAAAATGCCAGTAAGCTCCAGGAGGTGCAGAGCACCTCAAATCTGGAAAACTCCAAACAACACCAAGCCACCAGCACAATTCCCATCAAAGCATCTGGAGCTTTGATGTAGTGAATGTAAAACCCCATCACCAATAAAAGCACCAGCCTGTAATGAAGCCACTCATCTTGCCATCATTCCCATGCTGCCCCAAATTCAAGTCAATATCCATTTTCACTTCCTACTAACATGTTTTTCAAGCTGCAACCACCCCATCACACACCTGCCAACACAGTGATGGAGAGGAAGAGGGAAGAGGGAAAGAATTCCCCATGAAAAAATCCAAGTAGGAAAGCTGAACGTGAAAGTTTTCCTCACCACCCTGAAATTTTCTGACTTCTCTGCGCATTGATTCACCCCCTCTCTTCTCCCTCACTCTTCTGACTAAAAACAGGGCATGGAGAGAAGGGCGGGGAAATTAAAGACAGACAAAATCCTGCAAATCAAAGAGGAGTTATTTTCTGTGCTCAAGAACCAAGACAAACCTTTGTGGTGAGGGTGGATTTCGATTGGCTCTTGGGAAAAAACTGACCCCTGTGAGGGTGCTGAGGCCCTGGCACAGGGTGCCCAGAGAAGCTGGGGCTGCCCCTGGATCCCTGGAAGTGTCCAAGGCCAGTCTGGACAGGGCTTGGAACAGCTTGGGACAGTGAAAGGTCTCTGCCCACATCAGGGGATTGGAATGAGATATTTTTTCAGATCCATTTAAACCAAAACATCTCTATGATCTATGATCACTGAAGACATTAAAAGAAGCTTTTTGTTTTTCCTTTTAGAAATGGAAGTTTTTCTTTCTTTGAAAAAGCCCCCCACAAGTCTCTCCTTTGATCCAGACAAATAAAACATAAATGATGATAAATATTGCCTGTTTTATGACACTGCCAGTGCATCACTGCTGTGCTGAGTGGTTTCTACCCATTCAAAGAGGAGCAAGCAGCAAAAGCAGTAAGCAAAGGTGATAACTAAGAGATGTGAGGGGCAGGCTATGTTTTTGTAACAATTTCCATCTTCTCACTTAGTTTTTGTGCTTGCCAGGGTTTGATTAATTAGACCCTCACAACAGCTAGGGATGATTGCATGTGCTTAAGGGAGGATGAATATAAAAACCTGGCACTGTGTAGAGCAGAGTTGCCATTACCACCCCAAACTGAAAGCATCTCCAAGCAGCATTAAACCCACTGGCATGAAGCACTTCAGTCCATTGTTAAGTGTTTTTTCAGTCCTGTTTAAGGCCTGAGTCTTGCATGGCTCAGTGACAATAAACAGCCTCAGAGATGGTGACAAACCAGGAGTCACCACTGCCCCATCTCCATCAGGAAGGGGCTGGGAGAGATCAGAGCCTAAAGCACAGGCTGCTGTTGATATTGATGGATATCTACCAGCACAGGAGCTGAAAAGCTTCATTCTCCTTCCCAGACAAACCTGGCTTTAATGCAAGGTGGGCACCTCATTAGGGCACATCTCCATCAGGGACTGGGTCACCCTGCACCTCTCTCAGTGTGACAAAGGCTGGCAAATTGTGCTCTGAATTAAAACTTAAGGTGAATAAACATAAAGCACAGCCCATACCATCAGGCAGAGGAAACCATCCCTGGCTGCTGAGGAGGGAGGACAGGTTACTCTACCCAAGCCTCTAAGAGAAACTTTATGTAAAGAAGAGGAGCCAGACAGCATCAAAGCTTTGGGAATTCAGAACGACTGAGCTCCCTTGAGGTACAGCAGGATGGCCTCTGGGGAGAAAGTTGGTAAATTGGAGCTATTCCTTGTGGCTTGGTCCTGTTCCTACCTGACTTTTAAAAGCCTAAAGACCCACACAGTTATCAGTTCAGGTTTTCTTTTTGTGTCTCATCAAGTTTAAGTGCTTCTTTAAACAGAGTTTTTCTTTTTTTAGGTTTTGTTCTTGAACCTTCAGCTCCTGGAGTCACAGAACTAGGGAACAGCCCCTGCTTCTGTTACTGGAGAAGTTAAGTTTCTTGTGTTTGGGACTGAACACTCTCTCCTCTTCAGAGCCAAAGCAAAAGTGGTTTTCAAATCAACCATATTCTGACAAACTTGCCCCTAAGGTAGTTTTAGGAGAAGTGAGTTTTCATCTATGTGGTGAAAGAGCTGAGTTCTCCACCTGTTGAAACCTTCAGATGCCCTCGAGGTGCCTGCCAGGACAACACTGGATATGAAGCCAGGCTGTGGGATTTAACAGAGGGTTAACAAACACGATTCTGCACCAGCACAGAGCTGGGTGAGGAGCAGGTTGGGTGGGAGGATGGTTGCTGGCTGTAAACACATCAGCAGCACAAAGGGCAGGGAGGATGGGGAGCTAATTTAAGCTATTAGCTATTTAACCTAATGAGCAACGCTGCCACCAGAGCAAATGGGGGTAAAGTGGGAGTGAGAAGATGCCTCGTAACCATTAGGGTGACAACAGGACACCAGCCTTCCTCCAGGTGTGAGGGGGCAAACCACGGCCTGACGTGGGAGCTGCCCAGCTCCTGGAGGAAGTCGTGGGAGGTGTTGGTAGGAATTTGGCCCCATTTCCTCACTGCAAAGCATGGTGCACATTTAATGCCTAACATAGCGTGGCCTCATAAAGAACACCCAGTCCAGGGTTCTCCCATTTACTGAATGGCATTTACTAATTAAAACATGTGCCCACAGAAGTAAATGGCAAAGAGAAGCTTTCCCTACCCAGGCACGTGAAGTGTGGTGTTGAGGGATGGTTGTGGTCACAGACTTCACACTGATTGCACAAAGAGGGGTCCAGGACATGCAAAATTACCAGCTGTGAGACTGGAGACTGATCCTGCCCCTCTATCTGTAGCCAAACACCATCCTGCATTTTGCTGCTCATGAGATCTGAGGAATCAGATCATCTTTACCATCCTCACCACCCACCACTGGCACAGGCAGCAGCAGGAACAGCAGGTCCTTGCTTGACAATTAGAACACAAGCTTAGACCCTGTTTGACACCTTTCTTTAGGCTGCTCCCCCCATTACCATCACTCAGGAGAGGTATGTGACTGGTCATCCTGACCCAGTCCCACTGAGGCAGGAACACACTGCAAAGGAAGAGAAGGAACTTGGTGCTTATTAAATATCCATCTCCAGACTTCCATCTGCTTATTAAGCACTGGCACATTCAATTTAAGAAAGCCTTTCTGGAGACACAAGAACTCACAAGTAACTCAGATTAGTAAAACAATATGGAAAATGAGCTGCAACAAAGCCAGGTCTGTTCTTGTGATGGCAGCATGGGCAGAGGGAAGCACCAACCAGTGCCTGGTTTTCTTTTTGCTGTGACTGGAACAGCACACCCCAGCTGGCAATTGCTGCTTCTCCTCTGAACCAACCTGCAGCTCAGAGGCAGTAAGAGGGAAGTGGCCTCGGTGTCAGCAGAGGCTATTGGGTACCTGGTTTGAGGAGTGGCTGATGTTCTCCTGGGAGGAGGCTCTGTTCCGGCGTTTCATGTGGGGTGGGTAGGCCGGGAGCTGAGCTCCCTTCACATCCTCATCAGAGGTGTCCATGTCTGCTGAGTACCGGGCCCGGGGCGGCTCGCTCCACGGCATGCCTTGGAGAGACAAAGGTACAAGGCATTCACACCCCTGAGCTCTTTCCTGGACACTGGCCCCATCCTTAAGACAAGCAAATAACGAGGCATTTCCCCAGATCTCAGTTCCTACCCCTTGGCAAGGGGTGTTTCTGCAAACCAGACCAAGTTTAAGGAGTGACCATCCTCCTTGCTGTCATGCCCTGGGCAGCCAGGCCCCTCACCAAAAACCTCTGCTGCCTTCCCAATTTTGTGGGAGCCCAGGTTTGGATGCTGCTTGTCGTGCACTGCCTGTTTAGGCTCAGGCTAGAGAGGTACCAGCCTAGGATGGAGCATTTTGAAAGAGTGGAAAGTCTCCTGTGTAAAGGAGAATTTCAAATGAGGCAGAAACACCGAGAGAAAACAGAATTAACATGTATGGGGACCTTGCTGCTGTGGTGCTCCAGCAGGACATGGAATGGGGATTTAAACAGGGTTTAAATGCAGGTCTACCCAGCATTCCAAAAAGTCCTGAAAATACAGCCAGGCCACTGGAGACAGATAAGGACATATTCTACATTTGCATATGCACAAACCAATATCCAATCCTCCTGGCTCTGCCATCACTGCAGGGAAAACAGAGGTTGTAAAAGGCAAATTCTGCCTCTTAGAGGGCATTTATAGACCCACAAATCCACAGATCATTTAGCCTACCCACATATGCTGCCCAGCTACAAGGATGCCACTTAGCAACCACCAGTTCTTGCCTCCAGCTCTAGTCCAACTTAAAACTTGAAGCTTTCTGCAGCCACAACATCCTTTACTATTGACTTGAACTCCTCTCTGCAGCAGGAAAAACATCCCATTGTTTCTAGCTGTGTCCATTTGATACCAGGAAACCCCCAGTAGTTAGGAAAGGGATGGGCACCTTAGGAACAACCCCTTCGGCTTTGCTGGCAACAAGATCAGCCATTTTACAACTAAATAACACAGCAAGATTCTTTCCTAAGAAAAATCCCTTTTGCAGATGGATAAATTGTGTTGACCCTGAAGCCTTGTTGTGGCTTTGAGGTTGTTCTGAAAAAAAACCCCAAAACTTTGGTCCAACACTTGCAGCCGCTTGTCCCAAGAGGAGACAAGGGGAACCTGGACAAGGACACCTACCAGGCTTTGGGGTTCTGAGGAACCTGGACAAGGCCACCTACCAGGCTTTGGGTTTCTGAGGAACCTGGACAAGGACACTTACCAGGCTTTGGGTTCCTTTCCAGGCTCCTCCTGCGTGCGTTGAGGGTGAGCCGAACCTCTGTGCTGAAGTGCTGCTCTGGAGCGCTCACCCCTGGCTCCTGAAGGACATGGTGGAACACCAGGTCTGCATCTGTGATCCTGGACTCCTGGGAGCCATCTTCAGCTGAGTTGGGGAAATCTGGGAAGGACTGAGAGGTGAGGGTGCTGCTGAGCAGCTGACCATGGAGATTCCACTTTTGTGACCCCACCTGCAGTGCTGCCTCCAGCTCAGGGGCCCCCAAAGTAAGAACAATGTAGTGCTGTGGCTGCACCTGGATCCCTGGGAGTGTCCAAAGCCAGGATGGGCAGGTCTTGGAGCAACCTGGGATAGTGGAAGGAGTTGGAATGAGATGATCTTTACAGTCTCTCCAACCCAACTTGTGCTATGATTCTACAACTCCTTGTCTTTCTTAACTTTCACTCAGCGCTCCTCTCTTCATTCTTCAATATATGCATGGATTGGCCTTTTATAATGCCAATTATATTTATATAAAATAGAAAAGTTCCTAATAATCCCATTTAAAAGCTTTGTCTGGCTGCTGAACACTGAGCAATACTTCCCATCACTGCCAGGGGGCACTGGTAATTTTTACAAGCACAGACTTCCTTGCAGCCAGACTGCAACACCCTTTTAAAACACCATCCCCTTCTACTTATTCAAACAGCCACCACCTCACATAATCCATAAATCCAATTTGACAGAGGCCAGCCCTCACACTGAATTTTGCTGCAAAAAGAGAGGAAAAACACAAGCAGAAAGAGGGATCTAATAATTTCCCCCAAATTCTAATAATTTTGTGTGGAACTGTGCAGATTTATTTAAGTTATTGTTACAGATGTAGCACATCCTATTTCTACCCAAGAACAGAGATTAATGAGAGCATTATTAAAAAGAAGGAGATGTTTAATATTTTAAAAGTAAAATTTCACCAGGAAAGGCAAACAAGAGTGGCCCAAAAAGCTGGACCTGAAGCCTCTCTCACCTTTCGCCACACCCAGGGTGGCCCCACCTGTGTTCCTCCCCAGAGCTGGAAGGTGGGGTTGGTCAGCCCCTGGCCCTTGGTGGGATCACAGGGCACAGCTCACTGCACTGTCTGGATCTGTCTGAGTCTTGCTCCTGGCCAGAAGCTCTGGATACTAAGGCACATCCAGTCTCCTGTTTAGAAGTAACCAGCATTCCTGCAATTTTTGTCCTCCCAGTGTTTATCTCTCTGACTGGCCCTCACTCCTGCTGGCTCTGTGGGATTCATCTCAGCCTCACAAAGGCCGTGTGCCTCATGGAGCTGCTGCCAGCTGCACCTCAGTGCCACCACATGGCAAACCCAGCCCAAACTGGATGGGAACATGGGAGAAAAACCTGATTTTATTTAATCCCTTGAGCACTCAACCCACTGGGCACCAGGGCGTGTCCCATAGCCTTGGGACAACACAAGAAAATGATTGTCTGCTGAGAGCAAGGAAATCTGCAGGGACACAGCCAGAGAATTTCTTGCTGTCTCATCTTAGCACTCATCCTCACTTGGATCAGATGTCCTGCTCCTGACCTGGCCTGAGGCAAAGGTCTTCAATTGGAAAAAGAGATTGCAAGCAGCAATGGGGATCAGGGATTGGCACCATTGCCTCCCAACACCAGCTGAAGGAGTTCTGAGGCTGAAGGAGCAGTGGTAGCAAGCAAGGAGAAGAGGAAGAAAAGAAAGGAACCCCCCAGGAGTGTCCCAGTACCTGGAAAGCATCCGGGCTGCTGGCTGCTGGAGAGAGCTGCACAGACTGGCGGCGAGACTGAGCAGAGTAATCCGAGTCCAGCTCGAAATCAAAGGGATGCACAGACAGCAGCCGCTTTGTCTTGCACATCTTTAGCACAGAAAGTGCAAGGAAGGAAAATTCACTGTAAGACACAGTTGACCTTGAGGAAAGGGGGAGGGAGGATCTTTCTCTCCTTAGTTTGCTCTGCTTTTTGCAGAGAGAATTTGGACCTACTTGAAGAGAGCCAGGTACAGTGTGTGCTTGTGCTAAAGGCAAGGAAAAGTGGGTTCCTGATTTCCACAGCCTCTGGCTCAGGACTGCTGCTGTAAGCAGAGTGAGAATTTCTCTCCTGGTTTATAAAAGCACTCTGGGAAAGCTGAGCCAGGTTACAGCCCAGAGAGAGATCCAGGTGATGCTTTTGAGCCCTGAAGCATCTCCCCATCCTCAGAGAAAGGATGCTGTAGGCATGCAGAAAGGATGTTCAGCTCTCTCTAAATGTTTGGGAGGCCATTAGTAAAAAAACCCAAAGCAGGTGGGCTCTCATTATACAGGTAGGAGCTGGGACTTTTATATTAATTGGTGACATCCACAGTGTTAGGGCATGAGTATTTATGATGTTACTGACATGGTTGTTTTTACACAGAAGTGAGAGAGAAACTTATCTCAGAGAAGAAAAACAGAAGGAAAGGCCCAGTTTTGAAAGTGGCACAGAAAGCCACCACCACCATCACCTAAGGCAGGCCAGGGACACGGAGTGAGGCAGGGGCAGCTCCAGAGCCAAACACTTACCCTGCTGTAGCGCTCTGCTTCAGCTCCACGGAGGACACTGTCCTCCTCATCACTGTCATCCCCTGCATCACAGCTGGTGAGCAGCTGGCACTCTCCTGAGGGGACACAGGCAGCAGCTAAGTCCCCACCCTGGTGGTCACAGGCAAGACCATCCTTCTTACATGGGCTGAAAAGGCCCAGATTAGAAGGACGTCCCCAAATGTTTTTTTCTGCAGACACCCACTTTTAGTAATTGAACTTGTAAAGGCTTGGCTAGTCTCTCTTTGCTTCCCCTGCCAGATGTGCATCATCACAGATGTGGAAGTGAAGGGGCACCTGCACCACAGAGAGCACTCAGATCCACCTGGGGGACTCCAGTGCTTGAAGGCTCAGGAGCTGTTCCTGATTCCCAACAGCTCATCTATTTATCAATGACCCATTTCTTTGAGAAAATGAGTGACTGCAAACTTCAAGTTTGGCACGTAACTAAAGTCCTGTTGTATCCAAATCTACCCTTGCAGACCCCAGATGTACCACAACGCAGGAGCTGAGCACTACAGTCCATCTCCCCTGCAGTGCAGGAATGTTTTCCCTGATCTGACCACTCCAAATCCCTCCAGAAGTGCCCACAGCTTGTCTTCACACCTAAAAACACTTTGGAAACCTTGCTCCAACTGCTAGACCCCTGCTGGAATTCCCTTTTTTACTTACTGTTAATGTCTGGCAGGCTATAAACTCTGTCATGAAGACCTAAACAAAGAGAAAAATGTGTGGGAAGAATAAATAATCACATTTTCTTCCTGTTCCTCCAGGAGAGAGCAAGCCTCAGAGCCATGGCTAACAGGAATTCTCATTCTCCAGCCATCACAAGAAACAATGGTTTAAAAGGGCTTTTTAGAGAGAACAAAACAGAACTTGACTTTTAAAAGTCAAAAAGCTTCTTGCCACAGCTTCCCCAGGCTGATGCAACATGCCTGGGAGCTGCAGGGGAAGGCACAGCCAACTGCAGATGGCCAAAGATACATCCCAGGAGGAGATTTTGCTTGCTCGAGGGTCAAACCAATTCACTAGTGTTAATGAAATAATAAACAACAAAATAATTTCCCTTTGAAAAAGGCATCAGAATCTCAATTTAAAGCAGCCCAAGGCGCTGTTACCCTCATGCTTGGTTGGGTTTTTGTGTGCTCTGATGCATTTTCGTCCAAACAATGCATGGATTGTCTCTCAGTCCATTAATTTTTTTTTCCTGCTATTTCTGCCATGAGTGGCCTGGCTAAAAGAGTGATTGGAGCAGTTGAATCAGGTCATGTCGATGGTATGTGTGCAAACTTTTCTGTGGCTCCTTGAGATGGGAATAAACTCCACACTGGCTTCCAAAGGAAATAGGCCAAGGAGTAGGAGCTCTATGAATGACAGCTAGGAGCTGGCTAGTAAATAACACTGTATTAATATTGTCATATATTCATACACTCTTGGACCAAAATCAGCAATATGGAAGGTCCATGAAGCTCTGAAGAAAACTGTTATGGTGACAGGCAGCTCACTAATTTTGGCACAGTTTTATCAGTGCCTGGGGATAATCAGGTTGGTTGTAAAAATCATCAGGTCTTGGGGAAAAAATGAGGGCTGGCTTTGTCCTGCAGGTTAAACTAGAGTTAATTCCATAAACTGTGTGATGAAAAGACCAGAAATGAACTAAAAAAAAAAAAGAGAGCTGCAAATTTATGTACTTACAAACCACAGGACATGGGACTTTTAAAATTAAACATGAGGTATTAAGGAATTTGTTTTTTCATTGAAAGGGTGATCAAGGAAGTGGTAGAACCACAATCCTTGGAAGTGTTCAAAAACCCACATTGATCTGGCACCTGGGGACTTGGTTCAGTGGTGGTCTTGGTAGTGCTGGGTTGGACTGGATGATCTAGAGGTGTTTTCCAACTGTAATGATCTTACATTCTCCAGTCTGTGGTAAAAACTTCAGACTTAGCAGTACAAAAGCCATCAAGAACATCTGCCCTGTGTCTGAATGAACAACTCTGCTTCCTCCCTGAGATGTTTTGAGCACCCCACGACACTCAGAGCAGCACCACCACTGCTGCTCCTCCCTTGGTGCACCCCAAGGTGGTGCAGCACAGATTCCCCACGTGCAGCAGCAGCCATTCCTCACCCAGAAAGGCAGAGTTGAGCCCCTGGCCTGGCTGCAGCCTGCCATAGAGGGACTGCAGCACTTTGGCACTTCCAAACCTCTTGAAGCGGGAGCGCACGTGTTCGTAGTACCACTCCAGGGAGCCAATCTTCACAATCCTGCCCAAAGAGAGAAGGAACACCCAGGTGAACCACTGCAGCCTCACCCATGGTGAGCAGACCCTCACCCAAAAAACTGTTACCTTAACAAAAACACAGCATGCTTGCATCTGAAAGGACGCTGAGTTTGGCCAAGTCTTGTTGATCCCTGAGGCTCACCTTGTGCCTCAGCCTCCCTCAGAGCAGAGCAGTGAGGAGTGGAGCTCCCAGAGGCTAATACAGGGAATTCTTTAATGTATATGTTGGTGACACAATGGGATTGAGTGTTCCCTCAGTTCACTGCCACACCAAGCTGTGTGGTGCTGTCACACGCTGGAGGGAAGGAATGACACCCAGAGGGACCTTGACAGCCTTGAGAGGTGGGGCTGTGAGAAACTCGTGTGGCCAAGCACTAGGTCCTGCCCCTGAGTTGGAGCAATCCCAAGCAAATACACAGGGTGGGTGGAGAATGGATTGGGAACAGCTCTGGGGAGGAGGGCTTGAAAGTGCTGGAGGGTGAGAATGTTGACAAGAGCCAGAAATGTTCACTGGCACCCAGAAACTCTGTTGTGTGCTGGGCTGATCTCACAGAGTGGGCAGCAGGGGAGTGGGGGATTCTGAGACCCCACCTGCAGAGCTGCCTCCAGCTCTGAGGCCCCCAAAAAAAGGACATGGAGCTGCTGGAATAAGACCAGATGAGGCCACAAAGGTGCTGTGAGGACTGGAGCTCCTCTGCTCTGCAGCCAGACTGGGAGAGCTGGGAGTGTTCACCTGGAGAAGAGAAAGCTCTGGGGAGACCTCAGAGCACTTCCAGTGCCTAAAGGGGCTCCAGGAGAGCTGGAGAGGGACTGGGGACAAGGCCTTGAAGTGACAGCACCAGGGGAATGGCTTCCCACTGCCAGAGGGCAGGGTTAGATTGGATATAAGGAAGGAATTCTTCCCTGTGAGAAGGGTGAGGCCCTGGCACAGGTTTCCCAGAGCAGCTGTGGCTGCCTCATGCCTGGAAGTGTTCAAGGCCAAGTTGGACGGGGCTTGGAGCAACCTGGGACAGCAGAAGGGCAGGAGGGTAGAGTGGGATGGGCTTTAAGGTGCCTTCCAGCCCAAGCCATCCTGTGATTCCCTGAGGAGCACTACCTGGAGAGGCGGCAGGGATCGCAGACCCAGCCCTGCTCCTTCTTGTTGTAGCGGCTGCAGTTCTTGCAGGTGTAGAAGTGGCAGTCCAGGCACTGCCTTTTGCTGTTCAGCAGGAACTTGAAGGGTTGCAGGCAGTGCACACAGTGAGTTTCATTGAGGTGGGACTGATTGGTCAGGAACTCTCTCTTGCTGCTCTCCTGGTCGATTTTGCATTTCAGCTCCCTGTAGAAAACACCCCCAAAAAGCAGGAACTTGAGTTTGTTATCTCACTGCAAACTCTCACAGGGCAAAGCCCATCACGCCACAATCATTTCAGGAACGATTTTCCAGGGAACATTGCAAGTCTGCAGCTTGTGGAAACAGCTGTAGGGCAAATCTAATAAATAACATATCACGAGTTAAATAAGCTGACAACAAAGTGGGCTCCAGATTCAGGAATGGAGTTTAATATTAGATTTAATTTAATATTAGAATCACAGAATATTCTGAGCAGGACAGGATCCACAAGGATCATTAAAAAAAAAAGTGATTGTGCCAAAACCTGTTCTGTTTGTTTCACAGGGTGTTGATCATTAATTGTCAGGGACCTCAGGAGGGTGGCTCTTCTCAAACCCTGTGGTTGTATCCCAACCTGACACAATCTCCAAGCCTGGAGTCTTGCAGGGAATTAAAATCTTTCTGTAATTCTTAATTTAAAATAGGGGGTGGGGTGGGGGAAGAGAGAAGAAAAGAAATCTGGGATTAAAAAGGATTTAAAGGAGTTTTAATACAGTCCTCCAGTGCTAACAATTCAGCAGAGAAATTTATTACGTTATGTGCAACAAGGTTCTGGCTGTTCAGAGGATGCAGCAGAAGGAGATGCTTGTGACAATCCCATGAAAGGGAAGCGCTTTCCAAGAGCACCTTCACCTGGCAGTGCATCCCTGCAGGCTTCCTTCACTATCCAGACGTGGCTGCCAGAGCAGGTCCCCATGGAAAGCAGTGTCTGCATGATTCTGAGGGCCCAGCACCAGCTGGGGACAGCTGAGATGCCTGCCAAGTTGGTGGGGGCCCCCTGCACTGCCCAAAAGCTCTCTGTTTGCTGCCCGTGCCACGCACCACCTCAGCTATGTTTGCCTTTGGGGCCATGGCCCAGAGGAAAATGTTTGACTTGTGGGGAAGGTCCTAGAAAGTTGTTTCCTCTCCTGACAGGGTTAGGAAGCTGTGTTTTCCAGAGCAGAAGTCAGCTTGGGTTAAAACCCTCAAGCAATCAGGTCTGGAGGCTGCTTCAGGATCACAGAGTGGACCACGAGGCACTGGTGATGCTCCCAGTGCCGGTCTGACGCCGGGGTGACCACAGGAGGAGCTGGGGTGAGCACAGCAGGAGCCTGGCTGGCCCTGGGAGCAGTGGTGTGACTGGCAGTGGGAAGGACAGGCATGTCAGTCAGCCTAATCTCTGTTTACCCTACTCAGTTTGCACATTAGGGCTCAGCTCTTGATTTTTTTTTCTGAGGAAGAATTTCTGCCAGCTGGCTACCAGTGCATCGCAAGACACATTTTTTGGTGTCACTCCTCTGTTTGTGGTCATGCAGAGTGACACCAACTTGCATTTACATCTGGGAGATGTAAAAACCAGTATAAAGACAGAGAACTGGGCACCTGGTTTGTATAATCAGCCGTTCACCATCCTAGCAGTGATTTGGACAAGCTGTGCAAGTGTCCCAGCAGTAAGACTTCTGAAACGAAACCCTCAAATAGAAAACCCTTGGGTTGGACTCAGTACTTGTTTTCCACTCCCATTGCCAGCAGGATCCAATCTTTTTTACTGGAACTGCTTTTTCTGGTTCCCAGAGACCGGTTGGATCCCTTCACCTCTCCTCCCTCACCCACCAGACCTGCCAAAGGAAGGAAGAGTCTCAGCCAAACCAGTTTAAAACCCGCAGGAACCGCACGCCTCTTGTCTCCTCTCGCTGGCAGGAGCACCAGCCAGCCCCCTTCCCTGCTCTGCTCATGGCAGAATGAATAAATCTGTGCTGTTGGGATGCCAGCTGCAGCAGGGTTGAACCTACAGAATCCTGCTCTGCTCATGGCAAATTAATAAATCTGTGCTGTTGGGATGCCAGCTGCAGCAGGGTTGGACCTATGGAGCTGCAGGAGAGATGCAGGGAGCCATCCCCCAAAAATGGGGTTGTAGGCATGGATGTTTCAGGAAAGAATCAGGGAGAGACCCCTCAAAATGGCCATTATTTGAATTTTTGGGCAAAGCACCGCCCTCGCATGCCTGTGCAGTTTGTGGCCAGCTGAATCCTTTGTCCCTTGTTGGCGAATAGCTTCTGCCAAAAACAAAATACAGAAAAGCAGCAAAAAGGGAAGAAAAAGACCAGGCTGGGGAGGGGGTGGATGGGACATTTCTTCAAGGCTGGCAGGTTGAGACAAGCCCGGTGAATAGAAAAGTAAATGAATAGAAAAGTAAA
Organism: Catharus ustulatus; assembly: GCF_009819885.2. Lineage (NCBI taxonomy): Eukaryota > Metazoa > Chordata > Aves > Passeriformes > Turdidae > Catharus > Catharus ustulatus. The sequence goes on along the minus strand of NC_046227.1, from coordinate 2,482,528 downwards.
TGGATGGGGCTGGTCAGAGCACAGAGTGAATGGATGCAGGGTCTCCCATAATGTCACATCATGTCCCAGCTTGTTACAGGCAGAAAATTCTTGTGTAGCTCCATGTCCAGCACTCAGGAATGTGGCATATTTTCCCAGGCTGGTGGTTTGGTCTGTTGCAGAAATTATTCAGAAAGCACAGAAATTTCTGTAGTTCAGAATGCTTAATGCCAACCCTTTACAGGGCACGATCAAAGAAGAAAATAAAAATAAGAAACCAGGGGAAATGATCCTTAGGAGGAGATACAGCAGCTGGGTAGGAGCATCCCGAGACCTTCCCCCATCTCGCATCTCCCAGAGCATGGCACTCAGTTTGGAGGCTTCCTGGGCATCAGAGAGAACCCAGATAAGCCAGTCTGGCGCCAAGGTCACTAAGGAAGGAATTCACCTCGCCCAATTCTTTGCTGCAGGGCACAGCAATGTAGGTCTCCACCTCCTCCCTCCAGGCTGAGCTCAGATGCATCACAAGGGAGACATTCACTCTTTGCAGGGTGATAATTTTTTTAAATACCCCCGTCTGATCTCTTTCCTGCTCTTCAGAGCTACCAGCAGAGGAAGGCAGTAGATGATGATACTGAATTATCTCTGCCTCCCACGCAGGCTGGCTTTTCTTAGGCAAAAAAAAAAAAAAAAAAAAAAAAAAAAAAAAAAAAAAAAAAAAAAAAGGTAATCAAGGGGATGAAAAATATACGACTGAAAGTTTCTTGTGGCCAGTGGTGTAAATGTAGAGCCTCCCATGACGGTAAGATTTTGGGGGATGCAGATATCCCAAACCAAAGATGGCTATCACTCCTCAACTCCTCACTTCTTTAGGATCTGATAGAGGAACTAATGAGTTCCTGGTCTCCAGGCATTGTCGTGGTATCAGCACCAGCTCTGGCTCACAAAATTCAGACCTAGGAGGGTCTGAGGGCTCAGTGGGAGTGCAGCACTGCCCAAACCCAGTCTGAGAGCACGGACCACTCCTCTTGAATAATGAGAATTTGGCCAGACCCTGAAGAGGGTCCCTGCAGCCTCTTGAGCCTCTTGAAATATGTTAAGCCATTATTAACTTCAGCATCTGAGGTAGTTCATGAACAAAACCTGAACCTCTGTGATTTCTCATGCTCAAAATTTAATCTGATCAGACAGAACATTTTTAAAGCAACATGTTTTGTCCAACGCCCTGTTTATAAGGACTTAGAAGTTCATAGAATTTGCTGCTCCAGTGATTTTCAATCTTTTCCCAATCTCTGGGCCCCTAAAACCTGCCCAGGACACGCAGCCCCCTGTATTGGGTATTTAAGGCTACTAAAATAAGTTTACTACTAGTAGTAGGTGTACTACTCCTCTCAGTTATTTTTTCAGGATTCTTCAGGGATCTGAGGACTCTCAGGACCCACTGAAAACTCCTGCCCAAAACACACGAGATTCACCACACGAAGCAAAACCAAGGGAGCCAAATCCTATCCTCTGCTCCCAGGTGAAGTCTCCCCTTGAGAGCCCCAGCAGCCTCAAGCCTCACAGAGGCATTTCCTGGTGTTTGTCCCCATCAAGTGCGGCGGTGTCACCGACCCGCATCGCTGCCGGTGGCACGGCGCCAGTTCGCACCTTTGTTGCCCGAATGCGTCACCTTGCTGCTGATAACGTAATCTATTAACCGTGTTTGACTCTCCTGCCGTCCCTCCTCGCCCACAGCCTCAGCAGGCTGTTTTATCCCTACAGCCCACGGGGACCCGAGGTTCTGGCTCGCCTGCCCCCAGCTCAGAGACGGGAGAGCAGATACTCACTCCAGCCGTTCCTCCTCTTTTTTCCGCAGATCAAAGTCCCGCTGAACGACTTCCCAAACATGCTTGGCTTCTTCATCGGTGAGCTTGGAGAGGTCCAGCTTCCTGCCCATCTCGTCGAAGCCGATCCCGTTACTCGCTACCCCGAGCGCTGGCTGTCCCGCAACCTGGGATGCTGCTGACGGAGGGGGAAGAGCTCAGCCCCACCTCCGCGGCTGCCCATATAACCGGGCAGGGGCAGAGCTGCGGGCAGGCCAGCCGGCTCCTGGCAGCACCGCAGCCGCTCTGCCGGGCGAGCCTGGCCGCCCAGCAGGGCTGGCACGGTGCCTATCGGCTGCGGGGACTGCTCGGCCCTGCCTTCCCCCGGGGTCCTGCCCGCAGCCGCTGCAAACCTCGCCCGCCTGGCTGGGGCTACGGGAGATGTTTACTCTGCTCCGAGCAGGTAGTGCGGATGAAAGGGAGCCTCCGAACGCCTCCCCGGGCAAGGCAAGCCACGGGCTTTGGGAGGGAGCGGAGCATCCCCGGGAGGAGCTGTGCCTGCACGCCCGGGAGGACCGGCTCTATCGCGGTGCCTCCTGCCCCAGCAGGATGCTCTGCCCCCCCAGCCCGCTCCTCTGTCATCTCATCACGCACATTTTGCCCCCACCAGCAGTTTGTAAGGAAAACTTTAGCGCATCTGGATTCGCCCTACACCGGAGGCTGGCGTCCTGCGTTGCTCTCACAGCAATTTGGACGGCTGAGCTTTGCTTGGGGCAAACAGCTTAATTAGGACGCAGCGCTTCCCTCGTTTGCCGTGAGCAAGAAAAGATGGTTTGACAGGATTTTAAGAAAAGTGCTAAACACACCACACAGCCAAAGAGAGAGAAATTGCAATACATATCCGACTACCGAGGCTGTTCTCTTGCTCAGTAAAACACTCACTCTGTGCCTAGGGATATTAAAGTAAAACCATTTCTCACCTTCACCAGAGCAAATATTGATGGCACTCCTTTTATTTTTTCTTTCCCTCCCTGACACGAATGTAAACACGGAGCAAGACAGCAAGACCGAAGAGGAAAACTATTCTGCCTGCTGGGACTAAAATCCCTGCTGCACACCCAGGGATCCAGGGAATTATCCACCCTGGTAACTCACTTGAAACAAAGATTAAATTAAACTCTATGAACAGAGGCAGAAAAGCATTTTGTATCCAAATTAGGAGGGATTTTGTGCAGGAAAGGTGATGACTACAGATGCCGTGTTTGAGATGGGATATCGGGAATGCGTGATCTTCTCTGGAAGCCAGAAATTGATTTCCAGCTCCTCGTCCAGCAGAGGTCCCGACAAAAGCAATGGGTTTATTGGCAGGAGCCAGCCATCAGTAGGCAGGTCCTTATGTAAGCGTGTTTGAGAGCCCTTGCGCCCCACTGCATCCGAACAGGGAGCGGTCAATAGCTACTAATTAACATCACAACCAGACCCTGTTCCAGGGCCTCCCGCCACAATCCCGCCAGGAGCTCCGGCCGCCCCACATCCCAACACATCCCCCTCCAAAAGCATAAAGAGGTTGCGTTAAATCAGGAAGATGTGGCCTGCCGTGCAATGAAAATGTGGAAAATGCAAGTGTTCAGCAAGTGCCAATACCCCCTAAAAAGGGCTGGCTTAGCCAGAAAACCACCTCAAGGGAAATGTCCCGGGTGCACGAATAAATTCAAAGTATTCCATTGGCAAAGTATTGCCTGGGAACAGAGTCTCTTTAGGAAAACTCTCCTCCCTCAGCTCACTGATGTGTATAACAGCAAAGATAGAATTATTTTTTTTCCCCCCCCCCTCTTTTGAAGCAGTTTGTTGGATTTTGTAGCAGCTCAGACCCAGCAATCCTCTGCCTTAAGGAGGACAATTAAACCTGCCAAACTCATGCAAAAGAAAAAAAAAATTAAACACACACACAACACCCCCAGAACCACTCAGGCAGACGCGGTCACATGGAAGTCTTCAACAAACGTGCATGTGGCACTTCGGGACATGGTTTAGTGGTGGAACTGGCAGTGTTAGGTTAATGGTTGGAGTCAGTCTTAGAAGACTTTTCCACCTTTTATGATTCCAGGTTGTATGTCTACCTAAGTCCACCAGCCCCTGCAGTGACCACACATTTGTGGGGTGGAAATTAGGAGCAGGGATATAAAGGGAAAGTTATGTGTGTCCTATTAGCTGGAGGCTCAAATGGACCTTGATCGCAGTTGAATTGGGGACCTTGTGGCAAAATGGGAGAGGGAAGTGTCATAAGCTAAGCCTCTCCTGGGAAACCAGGCACAGATGGATCCCAGGCTCCATTTCTGATTTTCATTACTGCCACATGAGGAAAGTAATGGAGTTCTGGGGTCTCTTTAAGCAAAATGCACTTTTAGCTGCAGGGCCACTCTTAAAAATAACAGTCACATGAGCTGTTATCTTTGCAGTTCTTGGTAATCATTTGTAAGACAACTGTGAATTGATAGATGGGACATGTGGCCTGGCCCTTCTCCAGCCATTCATTTCACTGTGTTTGAACTGATAACTGGAAGTCAATCCATTATCAGAGTTCAAAAAAAAACTGAGTGAAGATAATATCCAGTTGCCCCTAAAGACAGAGAAGCCTCAGAGAAGCCACCCAGAACTCCCACATCCTCATCCAAAAGCTAGATGGAGTAAAACCAAGAGCATCCACCAGCAGCTCCAGCCATTTCAAAGCCACAAGCAGATAAGACACAGGACCCTTATTCATAGGAGCACAACAAAAACAGGAGCTCCAGCAAGCACATTGCTTCTGACTCCAGGAATTTCCTGGGTGCCTCTGCCTCTCCCCCCATCCTCCTGCAATCATCTCCAAGTCATGAGATCCCACTGGGATGGCATTCCTGCTCCCTTCAGTTTCTTGGCAGCTTTACAAAGACACCTTATCACCACCATCACACTGGAGAAGAACAAGCTGGACAGGGAAGGAGCGTACAATGCCACTGCTATTTCTGTATGTGACTCATGAGGGATTGCCATGGGTTCCATCTATTAATACAGCAATTAAATTATGTTATGGCATGACCACATCTCATTTGGAATGACCCCAACAGCCTCACTTAGAGAAAATAACCACTCCACTTTAATTATCGTGGATAACGATGCTCTGACATCTGTAGCAATTAGGAAGCTATCACGGAGAACATGGAAACAAAGTTTGTGGGGTATCATTTATGGGGTGGAAGCTGTAAGGATGTTTTTCCTAACCAATGTGGACATTAGGGAGCCCCCACAGCTCCTCAAAAGCCCTGTAGGCCCCACAGCACTGAGAGCTCCCCAAAGCCCCCAAACCCTCAGAGCCCTCAAAGCCCATATACCACAAACAGACCTCACATCTCTAACACACCTGATAACCCTTAACAAACCCCATAGCTGTCACATCCCCCACATAACTGGTAACCCTTACAGACCCTATAGCCTACACAGACCCTACAGCCCTCAGAGCTCCCACAGCTCTCACAACCCCATAGGATCGCATCCAAATGATGGGAAAAGGGAGCAATATCCCTCAATTTTAACCCTAAAAAGGTGAGGGACAACAGGGATTCCCTCACAGTTTAAACATTAAGATGATGAAAATGAGGGGGGGGGGGATGTTGCCCTCAATTCAAACCCATCACATGGCATAGAAAAGATCTTTCCCTTACAATTAAACTGGAAAATGGAGATTCCTGGTCAATTCATTGACACCCCTAAAAACACAGAAAAGGCAGATTTTCCTTCAATTGATAACCTCTAAATCACAGATGAAGGGTTTAAACAGTTTGAACATAAACAATAATAGAAAAGGAGGGTTTCCCTCAATTTAAACTCCTTTTCCCCCCTGAACTCCTTGCCTTTGTTCTGGATGCACTGGGAAGAAATGTGGGCACTGGGATGCACTGGTGAGGGACGGGGAAGATGGAATAGAAAGGATAAAGGAAAAAGATCTTCCCCCAAATGCTGCCTTACTCATAACCTTCACCAGGCACACCTGGAGCTGTCCCAGCCCTCAGCACAAGGGGTGATGGTTTTAAACTGAAGGATAGAGGTCAATATACATGTAAACACTGGGAAAAGTTTTTTACAATAAGGGTGGGGAGGCCCTGGCACAGAGAAGCTGTGGCTGCCCCATCCCTGGAAGTGTCCAAGGCCAGGCTGGATGGGGCTTGGAGCAACCTGGGATAGTGGGAGGTGTCCCTGGGGACATGACATGAGTTTTGAAGTCCCTTCCAACGCAATATATTAGATAAAAACCCCATAGACTCCCATTGGAGAGGTCTGTGGGGGGGAAGAATTGACTTTAAATCTCTCAGATCTCCCGCCTGAGGCTGGGCGTGTTCTGGGACCCCTTCCCCTCCCAGGGACTGTCTCCAGCGTGCTTTTTTGTTCGGTTGGGTTTTTTCCCTCGTGGCTCCGAGTTGTCTCCTTTATTTATTTATTTTTCATCGGGAAACAAACAAACAAACAAACAACCAAGTGAACGCCTCTCCAAAGAGAAGCGCGGACGGGACGAGCGGAGCGGCGGCGGGTGTCCCCTCAGGCGGGTGTCCCAGCTCCAGCCCTTCGTGTCCCTCCTCCTCTCCGCCCTCCTGGGAATTCCTGTGGGCACGGGGAGCACGGAGGGTCCGGCACGGCTCCGTCCAGGCTTCCCTCCCTTCCAGCCGCTCTGCTTTGCTGCATTCCCAAGGCCTGGAGCGACCCCAAGCTTCCCTGCGAGGTTCTGCACGGCTTTGGGAAATTTCATTCTCACCCTGCCAGGGCTGCCGCCCGTTTTTCTTTCCTTTTTATCCTCATCTTTCTCGCCCTTTTTTCCTTTAGTTTTCCCGCCCTTTTTTCTTTTCCCCTCACATTTTCCGCCATTATTCCCCCCCTTTCCCCCCTCACATTTCCCGCCCTTTCCCCCCTCACATTTTCCAGCTCTTTCCCCCTCATTTCCCCTGCCATTTCCTCTACCTTTTCCTGCCCTTTCCCCCTGACCTTCCCCACTCCTTTTCTCCCATCTTTCCCCTCAGTTTGAGTCCTGCAGCTGCCCTGCCCCTTGTCACCCTCCCTGGCCACACCTTGGGGCTGTCATGGCTCTGAGGGGATCACCCTCATCTCAGCCACTCCTAATCCTACCTGTCAGTCAATCTGATAGCTTGATTCCACTTGTTAATCACAAATTCCCACCTGTCAATCACTCCTTCTCCTGCCTGTAAATGACCTTGCTGTCCCCGTGGCTATCTTAGCCCTCACAGGCCCCATAGCCCTCACAGGCCTCAAAGGCCCTATAACATTCGCCACAGATCTCAAAGCCCTGAGAGCTCTAAAAGACCTCACAGACCCGATAACCTTCCCAATTCCTGTAGTCCTTGCTGCCCCCAAAACCTCCATAGCTCTTACAGCTCTAGCTTTCACAGCCCCAATAGGGGCTATAGGGCGCTCACAGCCCCATAGACCTCAGAGCACTTGTAGCCCCATGCAGCCCCTCTGTGGAAGGCTTAAAATCAGTGTTTTCTCCTCCCCTCTGTTCCTTCTGTTGATAGGGAAGGGAAATCACAACTGCTATCCCATGACTGCTGGAGCTCAGCCAGGGCTGGCCTCTAACAGAGGAAAAAACCCAAAATCTCCTCCTCTCACTCTCTCTGGTATTTCTCATCCTAACTGAATACCAAACTGGCTTTCCTCTGAGCAGTTTCAGGTAATTTGTGTAAAAATGACACGAATCTCGTTTACGTAAAAATGATCTGAAACAAACAACATCATGTTGTTAAATCCTAAAGAAGATTCAATCCCTTTTTGCCATATATCAGCTCCTGGGCTCCACCAAAGCACATCTGGGGGAATCCACTGCCTTCAAGGCACTCCTCGATACAGAACCTCATATCTCTACAGCCACACAAGCCGGTTTAAAGCCACATAAAGCACCCCAACCCCCTAAAAACATCACAAGAGGTCAGCAGGCCTTGGGAGATGCCGGACACAGTGATGGTCCCTGAACATCCCTGAGCTTGTTGCCTTCCATGAGGGATTTATCCGGCTGCCAAGATGATCCTATAGGGAAAGCCACTCCTGTACCAGGTATCCTGTTCCTGCACTCCCACTTCCACATCATCTAAGTGCCCTGCCAGAGCTCAACTTCTGGTGTGTGTACCCAAATTGGGGAGGGAACAGCAATTTGGAAAAGCTGAGGGATTGCCTAGAGCCTTAGTGCTGCAGCCTGGGCTGTACCTTTGCAGGATACAGCCTTTTCCATGATGCATTAAGGTGGATAAAACTTCCCTAAGAATCAAAAATCATTCACCCAATAAATTGCACAAATATTTTCTGGCTAGTGATAACCTCAGCAGTGGCCAGGCTGGATGCAGGTCCTTCTAATTAAAGCATAATAAGTCTGATGGATTGATGAATCAGAACTGCAATGCCAGATGACAAAACCCCACATTTCCAAAGAATTAGATTATCCTGAAGACAGAGAGGGAGCCTAATGCAGATTAACGGTGAAAAAAATGCTGGTGTTGGTGGATGGTGCTTGTTGGCATCTCATCATCCTTCTCCTTGTTGTTTGCAGGACCAGAGACCCCTGAGTGCTAGATAAAGCAGGAAAAAACACACACAGATTAAAGCAAGACAGTCCAAGCTTTGGGACCCACCCCTACAGAGGAAGAGCAGCTCGTGAGCGCACCACCTCTGTTTTCATGCATCCCATGGAGGTAAATCTGGGCTTTGAGCTGGAGCATCAGTTATCTTGGATACAGGGCCTTGTCCTGGCATGTGGCTGGGCAGCAGCAGTTTGCCAAAGGGACAGGATGGTGGCGGTTCCATATATTTGGAAGGGGTTGGACTAGACAGGCTACAGCTGCTCTCAAGAGGGTAAAAACACTCCCTGTGGAAGTGGATCAGGCTCCACACTCCAAAAACCCCACAATGTCTGAGCTTTGCTGAGCAGGTTCAGATGAAAGGGTGTGACAGTGCAGAGTTCTAGACATGGTTTGGGAGTGAGGGATTAGGACAGGCCATCACCCACTGTGAACTCACCCTCTCCGTGCACCTCCTCCCTAGGCATGATGATGTGCCAACCCAGAGGGAAGGGGACAGCATTCCTGGCCATGTTATTTTTGTTCCTCAGGGAGCCAGAAATTTCCATCAGGCTTTGCTGGCACTCAGGCTCATGCTGCCTGAGCTTTGCTCCCATCGATGCTCAGTCCCATAAAGATCATCCCTGTTCCAGCTTGCTTGTAGGTGACAGGTGACCTGCTGCCACACTGGGATTTTTTAGGGACAAGCATGCAGCTGTTCCACCTTGGGGAAATGATGTGATTTTCATGTGTCCCCACTGCAGAATGAATGAATGAGCCATTTGACAGAGGATACTTTGTAAGGCTGGCAAGGCTGCTGGCTCCAGGTTTTATGTGGAGCGCTGAAGGCAGTTTTTCCACTCCTCCTGCCACGAGTGGTTGGAAAGGGTGATAAACAGCAACTGTAACCATGCAAAGCCATCCCCACCTCTTCCTGTCCCAGCACAGGTTGATCTTTCACATCCAGGGACATCCCCAGCCCAGGGGCTTCAGCAGCATCCTGGCACTGTGAGAGCTGCAGGTGCTGGTTGCCCAAAGGGATGCCTAAATATGGGGAAAAATTCATTGGAGGTTTCCCATTAATTTGGAGATGCTTCCCAATAACAACCTCCCGAGTCTCTGTTTCCTCCTCAAAACTGAACTACAGGACAAAAAGACTCAGCTTCTCCTTTGGCTCTGTAAGAGCAGGCTGGCTTCCTTAGCAAAAAACCCAAAAAACCCAAAAACCAACAAACAACAAATCCACTTGCCAAGCAAATTAGCAAAACGACATTATTTTCCCCAGGAAAGTAATTTCCTAATGCTTTTTTCTAAAATCTGTTTTACCCCAATTTTAGGAAGGAGTTTACATCTGGTCCCATGTGCTGCTGTACCAGATTAGTTTGGTTTGTTTTTCACATTTGAAAATGAGTTCAATACTGAATTAAGGTCTCTCACTTTCTTACTAGTTTGTCTTTGACTGCATGGGAATAACCTGGCAGTGCCGAGGAACTGATGTTTGCTTTAAGAAAAATTCTCCAACAGAGCTCTCATGTAGCAAAATCCATTATTCTGAAAATTGCCTAGTCCAGCTTCTAAATGGATTTGGGCAAAACCCGTGGCTTTTTAGTTTCCAAAGTTTTCCCTCTTTGTTAGAGGCTCGGCATCTCCAGATGTAGCAAACATCTCAAGGCAAACATCTCAAGCACAAGTTGTTCCATATGCTCGGTATAACTTTTGGACAAGCCCCTCAGGAATAAATACATACCGACCACATACGTGCTGTTTCCTGGGATTTTTTGGACATTAACTCCAAACAAAACAGCCACGACATGGAGATGATGTTTGTATAAGCTCCCCCATCAATTGACGGGAAGTTTACAAGGAAGAGAGCAAGATGATGCAGCTTGGATCCCTGTGCCCACCCAGGGGGACTCCCATGGATTCAGGGAGACCTTAGAGCACCTTCCAGTGTCTGAAGGGGCACCAAGAGAGCTGGAGAGGGACTTACAGGAGAGGCATGGAATCACAGGGTGGGGGGAAACAGCTTCCCACTGCCAGAGGGCAGGGTTAGATGGGATATTGGGAAGAAATTCTTCCCTGAGAGGGAGGTGAGGCCCTGGCACAGGTTGCCCTGAGCAGCTGTGGCTGGCCCATCTCTGGAAGTATTCCAGGCGAGGTTGGACAGGGCTTGGAGCAAGCTGGGGTAGTGGAAGGTGTCCCTGCCCATGGCAGAGGGTGAGACTGAATGAGCTTTAAGGTCCCTTCCAACCCAAACCCTTCAGTGATTTTATGGAAAGAGTTGCAGAGTGGATTCAGCCTTCTGCAAATCCCTCTGCTCACCTTGAGCAGAATGTAAGGATTTTTCCTGCCGTTAATTCAAAGCTCAGGTCAGGAGAGTGGCCCCATTTTCACAGCTGAGTTAAACCTGTTCAATTTAGCCCCAAAGATTAAAAAGCAGCAGCATTTTGGACAGACCTCCTGTCAGGAATTCACAGCCAGGGCTAACTCAGGAGCTGGTGCCCCAGGGGAGAAGTAGAAACCCTGGCAAGGTTGGGGTGTGGGCCATGATCCCGACAGGTCGTTTCAGACTCCAGCATTGCTGGTCCCCAACTTCTGTCTCTTCCTACTTACAGGCAAGAAAAGTCATGGAATCTTCTATCATGCAAAAAACCACACAGGCAAGATAAAAAATGTATTTTCTTATTTCTTTAGTAGGGAGCCCTACCAAGAACATCCCCCTGGCACCTGGGATGTGTGGCACAGAGCTCTGCAATTCCTGGGCTCTCCTCTCCCTTTTGCCATAACAAACGATTTTTTTTCTTCAGCACTAGGGCACAATGACCACAGGTTTCCAAGGAGCTGCCAAAAGCAAACCCCCAGGTCTGTTTTTCCCCTCTGCATCTTCCCAAACAACACAATACTCATTCATGGGTATGAATAATTCCTCACAATTCCTCTTTGAGTACGAATAACTCCCTATAATTCCTCTTCAGCTCGTCTACCGTTATATCATCCTGTCCGTGTGGGCAGTGAGTATTTCTGGCCTCTCAGTTTTTCTGACTCCAGCTCTTTTTAAGCCACCTCACCTCTCTCCCTGTAATTAGTAACAGGCTTTTCCATCACAAAAGCTGGAAGTTTCATTGAACTGTTGAAATCCAGCCCATTTCATACAGTTTTTTGTTCAGCACAAGTTGCCACAGGACATCGAGGCCAAGACTTTGAAAGGTTTTTTCATCCCCTTGTGCAAGGCATCACCTGGAATGCTCTAAAACAAGAAAGGAGGAGTAACCCAAAGCAAAGGCTGGCAAGGACTGTATTTACCAAAACATGTCATACTCCCTGAGCTATCTTTTATTCTGGAAAAGAGCTGAGTTATCTTTCCTAGAAGACAAGCATCACAGTTCACATTAGAGTTTACTGACCTACAGGCTGTGAATTGTGTTAGAGGGGAAAATACCCACATTATTTACATTCTTGAGCATAGTTTGTTCCCTGTAATCACAGAAGCTGAAAATCCCTTCTAGCAGAATGGCTTTTTGCAGGAGGTTGGTTTCAGCTCCAAGTTTCACCTTTTGAATGATGATCTCTTTTGCAGGTCATGGATTAAGTCTGTGTACATACACTCAGATAATACACAGCCTGGTGTGGGCTTGGTTTTGTTGCTGAGATTTTTTGTGAGAAGGGGAAAAACATCATAGAGTCATAAAATCACAGAATGGTTTGGGTTGGGAAGGACTTTGAAGGGACTTTAAAGGGTCTTTAAAGTTCATCTTATTCCAACTACCTTCTGTGGACCAGGCTGCTCCAAGGCCCTTCTAACCCAGCCTTGAACACTTTGAGGGATGGAAGGTAGGACATTTTGCAGAGATGTTTTAAATTCTTGGCCAGTGCTGCAGGATGAGAAGGGCAGAGCCAAGTGTCTCTTATCTTTTCTTAATTCCCACTCTGACCTGCCCATCTCAAGATGCTCTTGCCCCTTTTCCTGACTGTTCCAAAGTAATTTGATGAGACAAAAATACATCAAGAAGTATTTGCACAAAGGCAGACAGATAAACAGAAAGTGTAGGAGAAAAGCAGAACCAAGAAAACTTCAGGAAAATATTTCCTTGACCACTTCCTAACTGGGCTGATGGGGAGACCTTTGGATAAAAGCAACAGCAAATTCTTTGGAACTAATGAAATCTGTCTATTGCAAGTGAAATTAAAATGAAATCTGCAGCCCTGCCCTCTGTTCCAGCAGAGCTTCTCTTTGCCTTGATTTCCATGCAAGAAAAAGTTTGTTCTGTAAAACAGAGCTGTGGGGGGTGGGACCCTGCACCCCTGATCCGCTGTGCAGATGCACAGCTGATGATGGGAAAGTAATGGAGGAACCCTTGGTTTTGGTGGTACTCCCTAAGTTCAGAGCAAGAAGCATCTCTGTCTTGCAGGAGCAGCTTTAATTTGAGGACAAAAAGATGACTTTGGGTTGGGCAGATGCCCAAGGAGTCCCTGGAGGCAAAGCCAGCAGATGGTGCTCAAGGATGGAGCCAAGGCAGGGATGCTCCTGGGTGTCACCATGTGTCAGACACCCTCAGCCACCCTGTGCTTTGCCTGAATCACACAGGCAAATTCACAGAAATTTCTTAAGTTGGGGTAGGAATTGCCCAGTTCAGGCACATCAGAAAAGAACTACAAAATTCAGCCACTCTCTACCAGTTTCACTGGATTTTTTTTTTTTTTTAAGCTGGAATCCTTATTCTTGTGGTGGGGGGACGTCAAAGTCACCTTTGCATCCTGGAAATGATGTAGCATACAGGGCTTTTAATTTTTTTCGTGGGTAGAAAGAGAATTCCTCAAAACCCTCTTCCTGACTCATAGCATTAATCACGTCTAGTTATTAATGCACCAGGGAGGAAATATTGCTAAACTTAGTCCCAGCTGCCTCTAGAAATTACCAGCATGATGTGATCCAGCCTTTTACTAATTATCAGAGGGTTTGTTTGGTGTCTGGGGGTGGAAAGTATTCTGTCCCTACAGATGTCACCCTCTCCCCAGGGAGGTCACCCACCCCAGAATGCCACAGCATCACAGCCCAGGTTCCCATGATGGATGGGGATCACTTTGCTGGGAGTCACCAACACAAACAGAGAGGGAACTGCTAAAGGAAGGGTTGTAAAGGGTTGTGGGTGAAAGTGGGGGGAAAAATAACCCCACCCCAAAATGCCCTGAGCATCCTGTCTGGCTGCTCCCCCACTCTGTGTCAGTGATAAAGCCCCTTTTTGGAAAGGAAAATCTTCCAGCTTGGTTATTACTGCCACAAAGGCAGTCAGATGGGAATTGAAGAGCTCTTGCAGCCTCATTTAATTATTGGAGCACTTGGTAAAAGTCACTTCAATATTAAAACCATGTTAAGACAAAGAAAAAAAAAAAGAAGAAATGCTATCAGCACAAAAAAAAATCAATCTAACTCCCAAGTTAAACATGTTCTCAATTGAGCTGTGATAGGCACATAACACGGATCACACACGTTTTACCAGTGTTGTTACATTATTTATTAGGAATTCTCTGACTTGGCTGTTTTTCACTACTGTTCTGGGGTGTGTGGAGCTTTCCTGTGGTTTGGTTGTTTTTTTTGGTTTTTTTTTTTCAGTCAATTGAAAGTGTTTCCCTGCACTCCTTCACTGCCACACAGAAAACTTTGGTTTTCAAGGGAGGTCTGAAGAAAAGGCAACACAGATGCCAGGTGCATTCCTGGTAGTGGCAAACTGGAAGCACTGGTGGATATAATTCTTCATTACAATAGCAAATGTAGCCTCAAGTTCTTGCTTTACTGAATCTCAGAATAGCCTGGGTTGGAAGGGACCTTGAAAACCACCTTGTTCTCTCCCCCTTCCACTAGACCTGATTGCTCCAAACCCTGTCCAGTCTGGCCTGGAACACTTCTAGGGATCCAGGGACATCCCAGCTGAGCTCTGCCTGACAGCTGGAGTCACCTGGAAAGGCCTTTGGTTTGGATGCTTCTGCACACATAATGGTCCTCCATTTTACCTTTAGCATACATTTATGTATTTTACCTTTTACCAATACCTTTATGTATTTTACCTTTTAGCAGCTGTCCTTCATCCTGGGTGAAAATAATTTTTAAAAAATAAAATAAAATAGTCTTTGTCATGGCTTTGCAGCAGTTCCTGTTTCCGACATCCCCTGCTCAGTGTCCACTACATCCAGCGAGGAGTTGCAGCTCCCTTTTGCCAGGCTCATTTATTATTTGGGAACTCCCTGCCTGTAAGCTCCAGCTTGACAGATTTGGAGGGGTGACATAAGGCTCTGTTGCCTTTGGGCTCGAGGCTGGGGAGTTTCACTCTGGGTCCCACTGTGTCCTCACTCTCTGCCAGTGCCGAGCCCAGCACCATTTCTAAAAGGAGTTATTGCCTCAGTGCAAGGGCTCAGCACTTCCCTGAAGCATTCCAGCTATTTCTTTATGTGGCTGGTCTTTCAAAGAGCACAAACCCAAGAGCAAACATCATAAATCCCTCCTTGAAAAGAAAAGAACTTGACTGTTTGGTTCCTGGGACGCCATCTCCGCTCCAGCCTTATATGGAACCGAGCAAGAGCAAGAGATAAGAGTTAAAGTTTCCATACCAGCATTTATTGCAAAACACAACCCAGTCCAGCCTGAAATATTTAACTTTGGCCAGTGATCTGCTGTCGCACAAGGCACAGGAATGAAATTAGCCCCAAATTTATTAGGCTCTGCCTAATGAAATGTTAGGATATCCTTTCACTTCACATATGTTTAAAAAAATTTAAAATTGCCAGTCAGGAACTTGCAGACAGGATTTGTTGCCTTTTAAACTTTTCCTTTAAACCTATATATCTTTAAAAACATTTATCCTTATGCTGAGGGGACTTAGCATAAGTTAATAACTTTTTATTTATAAGTTATGTATATCATAACTTTTGTGTAACATAAATCTCCCTGCTTCTGCCTCCCCACCTGGGTAGGTATAAAAACTTGGTACGGTCCTTGGCACATCCCGACTCCTGCAAACATCCAAGACCAAAATACATCATTTTGGCATTCACAAGGCTTAATATTTTCTCTCTCTTGTTTTTAAAAAAAATTTTAATTTTTTTTTTTTTAATTTTAGTATCTATTTCTCACCAGCAAGGCAGCAGCGCTCTGGACGCGCAGGGCCAGCGCGGAGAGAAGCCACAGAGCGCGGAGGCGTCCCCCGAGGCGGGGGGGGATTGTGTGTGATGAGCAGTTCTGACCTCAGCCCCGGGAACGCCAGCCCCAACCATCTGGATCCCATTTGCGACGCCGGCTCGCCCGGCCCCCCGGCATTCCCGAGCCCGCTGCCTCCTCCAGGCTCGTTCAGACCCACGGCAGCCGCCGCGCAGGGACCAGCGTCCCTCCAGTCCCCTCATCCCAGCGCTGCCCCACCATTCCCTCATCCCGCAGTGCCTGCACCCACTGAGCACGGCCAGAGGGGACTGGGAAGGCTGAGCAGCAGCGCACGCCATGAAGCAAGGGTGAGAGGCGCTCCGGAGAGGAAAATCCTGGAATAAGCAACTCTTCTGGAGGTTCACTCAGGGGTAAGTGTTGCTTGCCGTGTGGGAGACCTCAGCCTAACCTCAGCAGCTGCTAAGCCATGACTTGCCCCCTCGGTGGGTTTTTTTCAGGGGATTTTGGACAAAACCCATCCCCAGGTTTGCATCAGTGAGAGAAGCGGAGCGATGCTGCCGGCTTGCTCAGCCCGTGAGCTCCTCCCGGAGCTGATGCACCGCAGGTGTGTGGGAGCATTCCTGTTCCCACCTCTGCAGGGCAGCTGAATCCATTCAGAAGCACTGAGGAGTGTATTTCCTCAGTATGCTTTTTGGGTTTGATGCCTCGGAATCGCTGTAGCAGCAGCGCGATGGGATGGGAGCAGAGTGACAGGGAAGCAGTGCCCCAAGGAGGGCATGTGGTGGTTTGGGAGGATGTATCCGCACAAGGATGGGAGCAGGATGACAGGGAAGCAGTGCCCCAAGGAGGGCATGTGGTGGTTTGGGAGGATGTGTCCGCACAAGGAGGTGAGGCCATCAATGGCACCTCGCAAGGAATGTGCTGAGGGGATGTCTCAGAGCCCCTTTCCTGCTCCCGGGGCTGGGGGGCTGCTGGATAGCTGCCCTCACCCCTCCTGCTCCAAGGGGAAGCAGGACGAACCCAGCAGAGGTGCTCAGCCGTGCTGCCAGGCATGTCCCCACTGCTCCGGGGTGGGCCAGCATGCAGCTCCAAGGATAATCCTCATCCTCTTGTGGTCATCCACAGAGAGGGAAATCAGCCAAGCAGCAGCTTTTCCCCTAAGGGAAAGGGCTCTCCAGCCGTGCATGGAGCCACCATCCCTCTCCAGGGCTCCCATCTGCTCTCCCTCCTGCTCTCCCCAGCCCTTTCCCCGCATAGCCCCGGTTGCCCTCAGGCTCCTGGGACTTGCTGAGGGGGCGGCTATGACTAATCTGGAGACACTCTGCCACCATCCCGCCGGGCTCAGCACGGCCCTCGCTTCCCAAGCAGAACTGGGACGAGAAATGGTTGTGGCCAAACTGATTTCCTGACCAAGCAAAATGGCCAAAAGTGTCTGGAATGGGGGTAGCCAAAGCCCCTCCGGTTCCAGTGCGTGCAATGGGAAACTCTCAGCTCTTTTCTGGTTGCTGTGATGATCCATGTGAGCTCTTTTGGAAGGAATCCAGCGTTTTTCAAAATTCTGGCTTTACCCCGTTTCTTGCTGGTTTAAGGAAGAAGGAATCAGTATTTGTGGTTGGATAATTATGGTGCTTATATAGTGATGCTTCTGGGGCACAAATACCCAGTTTAGGAGGTTTGTAGGGAGATGGCTCCAGACTAAGGCTGTTGCAGGGAGCTGGAGAATTCCTCCAAGGTCCTGTAGGAATGAGGACAGACTCAACTCCCCATTTCACTGGCACCATCCCTTCAATCAGAGCTCAGGGAAACAGGCTTTTCATCCCCAAACTTCCTCTGTCTTTGCAGAGAGGTTCATCATAGCCAGGGCTGTGACTGTGTTTAAGGCAGGAGTGCAGGCTGCCACCACACCATCGTTCATTCATTCCCTTTCCAGTCTTCAGCACTCTCCCCAGTCCCCTTTCTGGCTTTTCAAACATCTCTACGATTTTCCATTCAAACTCAGCAACTTTCCCTGATTTCAGGGTGAGCTAAACCAGCCCCTGCTTTATTCCCAGATGTGAAGGAAGGGGAAAAAATATTCTAAAAAATAACGTTCCTCTTCTACTTTTGCTACGTGCCTGTCCAGGAACAGGAGGGAAGGGAACATCTTATTCCTTCCATCAGTACAAGCTGTGGTAACTGCACAGCCTTG
The DNA here is from genome assembly GCF_009819885.2 of Catharus ustulatus. Lineage (NCBI taxonomy): Eukaryota > Metazoa > Chordata > Aves > Passeriformes > Turdidae > Catharus > Catharus ustulatus. The sequence continues at coordinate 2,464,813 of NC_046227.1, read as the reverse complement.
CCAGCCTTGGATTGTGTTCCCCCCTGGATTTCCAGCAAAGGGGTGAGCCTGCCCTGTGCTGGGCGTGCACGGCGCCGGGTGGCATTGCGTGCTCGCTCCCCGCCGTGAATCACGGCCCCCTCCACATGCCCATCACTTTTTCCACCTTTTTAAGTGGTCTGTGTTCCACATTAAGGAGCTGATTTGTTTGGGTGGAGAGGCTCCGGGAGGCTCCGGTTACTATACATAAAGACTCATTGATCTTTGAGGGAGTTTCCGCTTTTTTTTTTCTTTTTAGCAAATACTCCCTTTCCTCTTATTAACAGCTCTATTTTAGTCTCAGTCTTTGGATGGAGAAAACAACTAGATTTTAAGCCAACAGCATGCTTAGAAGGACAGAAATGAATATGTGATTCATATTAAATTCTAGCACCCAGGGAACTTGCCTGAGTAGGATATGGGAGCACCGTAACTCTATTGCTTTGCTGAACACTGGTTTTTAAAAATCAGAGCTCCAGTGGCTTGCAAAAGCAGGGACATTTTTCTCCTCTCCCACCCTTTCAGGATCCTTTTTTTTTTTTTTTTTTTTTTTTAGTGTGCAGGTCTGCCTTTGTAGGAATGAATGTTTTCAACCCCACAAACCTCACCTTCCCAGTAGCACTTGGCAACAACGTTTACGCTTCAAAAAGAGCTGAGACAATTCTTAATGTCTCCACCTGGAGCCATGAATAAATCCAGGATCTGTCTTATTCAGATCATCCTGAGTATCTAGAACGAGCTTTACCTCTAAAGGCCTGTGGAATCAGGGGGAATTCAGTGTTCTGTGATGAAGAGGTGGCCAGGCATGGGACACTTATGTCCCCTTGAAAAGGTGACCAAGCTTTTTTTTGCATGGAAAAATCATGGCATTCAGCCTCAGAATCACACCGGGAGTGGTTTTTGGCTTTTCCCCCAGCCCAGGGAAATTTAAGGGGGAATTCATCCAGGGGAGAGAGGAGCACGCCTCACCTCCAGAGGGCAATCTGCAGCTCCCTGGCTCCACATCAGGATTTTGGGAGCTGGCTCTCCCAGCCATGACTGCAGTCATATCCCACTGCTGGGGATGCAAGGAGCTGCTCTGGGTGCCTGGTGTCTGCTTCAAGCCACTGTCAGGGCTTACAGCTGCTGCCTCCCACGGCTGTGGATACAGCAGGGAACAGCCAAGCCAAGGGAATTTGAGGCTGAACAGTTTGGTTGGGAAGCAGGGCGATGATGGACAAGGGAAAATCCCCAGAAAACAAACGCAGGTGAAGGCAGAAGCCTCTTTGTCTCGACTCTGACTTCCCCATCAGACAGACTTCTGAAGGGGTCTAGAAGATGCTCACAAGCATCCTGCAGCAGCTATGGGATGATGCTTTGCTCTCCCTGTCCCCCTTTCAGAACAGCTTTTGGATCCCAGCTGCAAATCCCATGGGAATCTCTTTTTGCCATGGGAAAAGCATGATCCACCCCACATGCACAAGGGAATTTAAGGACTGCAATTGTTTCTCAGGTTTTTAGTCAATATATTTTTTGTGGATGCTGCATGGCTGGGCAGGAAAACTGGACCAGATATCCTGTGGTCTGGGGCAGTGAGGCATCCCAAAGGTCCCTGGGTGTGCCAGCTGGGAAAGCTGCACACGGCCAAACCCCAATCCAGATTTGTCCCCAGAAAATGTGCCAGTCCCTCTGCTCCTTCCCAGAGGCTGCTCAGCTTTCCAGCAGGAATGTGTCACAGGAACAGGGAGATTATGGGAACAAATGTCATAAATGCAATCACAAAATAGTTTGGATTGGAAGGGACATTAAAAACCATTTTGTTCCAGCCTCATTCAACACTTCCAGGGATCCAGGGGCAGCCACAGCTTCTCTGGGCACCCTGTGCCAGGGTTTCCCCACCCTCACAGGCAGAATCTCTTCCCATTATCCCATCTATTTTATTTTCACTACACTCTAGTGAAAAAAACCCACCCCAATGCACACAAGCAAGCAACTGCTTAGAAAGTGAATTTGAAACATCCACTCAAGGAAGAAAAAAATATGTAAAATGTCAAATTTTATGCGCAGAGAAGTATGCAATATATGCAAAAAATAGCTGCTGGGGAAAATATTTAAGGAAATCACTTCATTGTGTCAGGGGTAGAAATGATTGCTTTTTGAGAGCAGTATTAGGAACAGATGTATTTCTTCTGATGAAATACTGTAATATTAAGAGGTCGGCACACACTGTATAAACTCAAGACAGACATAAAACTTCCAGATTATTGAAGGCTACAGGAGTTAATCTTTTTGCACATGAATCATGAAGAAATTGGCTCCCCAGGTTTTGGTGCTAATTTAACAATTCAGGAAAACTCTTTTGCTTCCCAAGGGCACTCAGCAGTCAGGTTTTTCAGCACACTTTTCCAGCTTGAAGTGGATATAGCAAAAGTTTACCAGAGCTTTCACCCCACAGAACTGCAAGGAGTTTTTCATTTAAAAAATGAAATAAATCCACAATTAAATTGCCTTGTTGAAAATACATTATTGAATACCCAACAATGCCAGAGAATAAAGCTGCAAAACAAATACTCACCATAACCAAGTATTAAAATGATTTCACATCTCTGGTTTTATCATCCATCCCCTGCAAGCTGGTGCCACCTCCAACTTCTGTAACCAGTGGTAATTTGGGACACAAAGCAAGAACACATTGAGCAACGGAAATTACTTGTTGTGCCTCACTGAGGCAAGCCAAGCAATAAAAATCAAATTATTCGCTGTCTTAAACCCACTTTTCTTCCTGAGCCACAGACTTTGCTCAGTCATAACAGAGCTGAGTAGAGTTTTGGGTAAACTCCTCCACCCAAGGAAGGAAAAAAAATTACCCTGACCCAACTCTAATACATTATCTTTACAAAAAAGGTTGCTGTCCTTGCTGCATTGTCTTCTTCTCAAGGGCCATCCCCTGCAGGAAAATCATCTCCTTGCCCACCCCTTTCTGCAAGCACTGAACTCTTCCTCATTAGCTCATGGGTGCCATGGAGAGGGGGCTATAAAAGAAAACCTTCCTCAGGAATAGCTCCTCTTAAATGCTCTTATTTTCCTTAAGTTGTCAATCTCTGAGAGACATCCATCACCTCTTCCTGCATGACATTTCTGCCTTTTTCCTTCTGCTGGCTAATCCTGGCTCTTATGACTTTAGGACGGTTTTGTGTGATGCTAAAACTCATCTCCAGTTGATGGAAAAGTCCCTCTGCTTGCACAGAACTACAAATGCCATGATGGAGGTCACAGAGAGAGCTGGAAGTTGGTCTGGAGGCTGCCTAAAAGATGAAATGGGGAATGAGGTGAAATGGGCTGCCCAGGGTGTGGTGGAGTCTTCATCCCTGGAGGTGTCCAAGGAACACCTGGATGTGGCACTCAGTGCTGAGTGATAAGGTGGGAATTGGTGCCCGTGTTGAACTCGATCTTGGAGGTCTTTTCCAACCTAAGAAATGCTGTGACTCAGGAAAATCTCAGCTTCCTACTGCTGTGGGAGATCGTGGGTGATCCTGCGGGCAGGAGAGATTCCACAGCCTCAGGAAGTTTCACTTTTCCCTTCATCTGCATTTTGTGGCTGTAAACAGGCTCAGAGCAGCTGCTCCATGTTAGAACCAAAAAAGCTCCCAAATGTTTGCTTTGTTTACTTCAGTCCTGTCACTTTTTAGCCAGCAAGACATCAATTTTCACTGGTTTATCTTGATGCTCTGCTCATCCCCAGTTGTGTCTGAAGAGGGATTGGCTGCCAGCAGCTAATAAACAGGATGATAGCATAACTTCCTGCATTTTGGGAAAGAAATATGAGCAGTTTTACTGCACACATTACTTTAATGGGCTGTTTTCCTTAGCATGCATTTTATTTCATATTTTTTATTCATTGCTAGCAGCCTTTTCACTCTGTGGCACCCCCCTTTAAGGGAAAGGGGGCTCCCAATGTTTGTAGATGCTTGTGGTTGAAAGAAAAAGAGAGAGGGCCTGCAAAAGCTTACAAAGTTTTATTAACGAATTACTCACTTGGCATGGGATTTGGTGTGTTATTTGCTGATCTCCCTGATATCAGCACAAGCACGTGGCAGTGGCTTTTGGATAAAGGATAGAGTGAAAGGGAAGAGGGAGAGGGTGGTGGGTTAAAGAGGGAGAGACAAGGGGAGAATAAGAGATCAGCATTTCTGACTCCAGCACTGATTCAGCTGATGGGATATCCAGGGGCACAGATGCACCTGGGCTTCATGGCTGTACCTTTATAGCTACATTTTCACCACCCTGGATAAAAATTTCTCACTTTCTATGCAAATTAGTTAACAAGCTTTTCCTAGACCTTTCTTGAAATGGGTCAAGGGGCTCCAGAGGTCTTCCTGCTTCTCAACATCATCCCTGTGCTGTGCTTATCTCCCCTAGCCAGAATAAGGATGTTTGGTCCCATAAAATGCTGCCCAACCTCTATGTGGCCTCTTCTCCAGCCATATCCTGTTCTTTCCCAGAGTGGGTTACTGCCAGCAATCCTTGGTTGTTATTACCAGCAATCCTTGGTTGGCTCCACAGCCATGAGGATTTGAGACATACACATCTTGAATTAGAGTACCATGGAATATCCTGAGCTGGAAGGAAGCCACAGGGATCATCAAAATCCAACTCCTGGCCCTGCACAGGATACCCCAACAATTCCACCCTATGCCTGAGAGCGTTGTCCAGTGATTCAAGCTCTTCTAGGCTTCTATACAATCCCAGTGGATGCTGCAAGTGAATTCCACTCAAAAACTTGCAGCTCTTCCATGAATTTCTTCCCAGAGGGAATACTTTCCCATGGGGTTAGGTGGGTGGCTGTCATGAGCTTGGTGCATTTGCAGAACTCTGGGACCTACAGAACTTTCTGTATTTATGTGCTCAGGGGACAAACTCTCTCCATGGGTGAAACTACTTTTTCTGGGAGCAAGATGCCCATCAGGGACACAGTCCAACTAGGCAGGTTTGCTCCTGCTGGAGGCACTGGGAGGTCTGGCTTGCACTGGAACAGCCAGGGGCATGGACAGGTGCCAGCTCACAAAGGTGATGGTTTAGTCTCTCTAGGAATGACAGTGATACCTCTGGGCTGCAGCAGCTGCCTCTATAAATTGAGGGGCTGCCAATAAAATGGAAGACTTTGCCACATCTTGATTAACATTGAGTGGTAGCTGCTGGCTCTGGAGAAATTATTATTATTATTATTATTATTATTATTATTATATTTTGGGGGAAAGGCAGATTAGAAGTTTTGCCAGACTCATGTTATAGGAGCACAGGAAAGACCAAATGCTGCAAATCTCCCAAGAAAGACCAGACCCCAGCCCAGCTTTGACACGCAGGGAGCCAGAGGAAGTGTCAGGAACACACTGGGTTTCAGGAAACCAGGTGGAAGTTGTCCCCTCCTTTCCACAGAAATGCCCTCTGATATCCCTGGGGAGTGTCTCTGCAGCAGAAGTGGGATTAGCTCCTTATGTCCAGATTTTCCCATATTCCCTACTCTTGGTTCTGTTTCCAGCAATGACCATCAGTGTAATTACCACAATTTTCCTCAAAAATAAGAGTTACTCTTCTCCTTAGCTCTCTTAGGCTCTTGTATAGGTGATAACTGTCTGGATTGATGGGATTGGCAAGGATGGTAATAAGAAAATTGAATCACTTTTTTTTTTCTTTTATGCTGACCTGGTTAAGAGTTTGATACGTTAGAGTCACTTCTGGCTGATTTGAGTAATTGAACCCCTCTGGGGGAATGAAAGGTATTAAATCATTGTGTTCCCTTTTGGGAGGATATTTTCCCAGTTAAGACAGCCTTGCTGGTTTCTGCTCCGTAGGCTTGGAAATGAAGATTAAATAATAAATTGGTCATCTCCATGACAACAGGAACACAGCCTTCATGGTGGAGACGTTGTTTCAGAAGGCTTGCCAGGTGGATCATAGATAAGAAACTTGCTTAAATTATATTTTTGGCTCCAGCAGATAAAATATTATTCTTGGTGCCTTCCCAAAATATGATCAGCCAGCGCAGGCTATTCCACAAGCGGGGCTCTGAGCCTGGGGGAGTCCAAGGACTTTTTGCTGTGCAGCCAAATCATGTGGCTTGCTTGGGTCTGGAGTGCTTAAATTTCCATATGTATATTTGGGACAGCTGAAAAGGTGAGCTGAGGCAAAGGGGGACGTTCAGGGCAATTACTGTGGTTGTTGGAAGAAATAAAGGGAGAAAAGGCAACAGCAAGAGGAAGTGTGTTGGCAAAGATGTATCAGCTGGTCATCCGTGGGTGGGGAGGGCAGGTGGGAGGCCACTGTGTATTTTGGTAGTAAAAACCTAAGTATTTTCCTATCTATTACGTATTGCTTGGGACAGCACAGGCAAAAAAAAAAAAAAAAAAAACATCTAATTCCACAGAGGTGATTAAAGTCACTTATGTGGATTGTCACTCTGTCCAGCAGCAAAGATTTTTTTTTCCTGCTGAAGTGCCACAAAAGCCTTGTAAACCCACATGGTTTGGCTTTTCTACCTCTTGCCTCATCTGTGCCTGACCAGCACTGCCGCTGTTTCTCACTCTCGGTGTTTTCCTCCCTCAGGTCTCACGTCAGGTGCTTTGAAACAAAGAGAATACAAGGAAAACTCACAACAGGGCAAAATGAGGAAACATCGACATTTGCCCCTCGTGGCAATGTTTTGCCTCCTGCTCTCAGGCTTTGGCTCGGTTGGTGCTCAGCAGCAAGAAGGTAAGCCCAGGCTGCTTCACCTGACTTTGGTCCTGTACAACCACTCATTGGCACTGTTTGGTGTTTATTGTGCATGTCCATGGTATGTTGCGGATGGATTCTGGGTGTTCTGCTCCTCAGCTCCCACCTTGCTGAGGGTCCTTGGGACCCAGGGCTTGGCCAACACTCACGGTGCCTCCCCAAGCATGACACCGGCCTGTGCCGTGCCCTGGAGGATGCTCTGCAGGGCACCAGGATGTGGGACCTGCACTCAGGGTGGTCCTGAGAGGGTCTTCTCCTGTGCAGAGCTGTTCTCCCCTCCCTGCATGTGTAGGAGGGCTTCTAGCAGTGAGAAGAGCACTGCCACTGACCTGCAGAAAGGCTGTTCAAAGAGGTGGTGCTCGCGCCTTTGGGACCGGAGCTGGTGTCACCAAGTGGGTGTTAACAGCAGGAAAAATACAGAAAGCTCATGCCAGCATCCAGGCTGTTTGAACCAAGCTGTCCTCCCTTCCCTGAGCACCAGCAAAAGCCATGCAAGAGACACAGGCAGCTAGAAGCTGAATGAGCTTGAATTCACAGGTGGAGCTGCCTGTGTCTCTGCCTTGCTCAGGGCTGGTGTCTAAACCCATGGGCGAGGGTGCAGGAGGGCAGAGGCGCCTCAGCTCCCCCTCTCTGGGCAGGGCAGGTCGCATGTTGTCCCCCAGGGCTCTGGTGGCTGCGTGGTTGTTCTCCAGCTCTTCTGGCTTTGCTGCGGGCGATAAGGGGAAGCTGAGCTTCACTGTCACCATGCCAAGGATGCTGTTGATTGTTTGGGTGAGGAGGAGGAGGAGGCATGCCTGTGCTGACCGGTAGAAAACCCTAAACCCCCATCTGTTTTTTTAAAGCTGTCAAAACCGTTGCCGTGGCTGATGTAATATTTCTAGTGGATTCCTCCTGGAGCATTGGGAAGGAACACTTCCAACTCGTTCAAGAGTTTCTGTATGATGTTGTAAAAGCTTTAGATGTGGGAGGAAATGATTTTCGCTTTGCCCTGGTCCAGTTCAGCGGAAACCCCCACACAGAGTTCCAGTTAAACACCTACCCCTCCATCCAGGATGTCCTGTCCCATATTGCCAACATGACTTACGTGGGGGGAGCCGCCGAGCCTGGAAAAGGATTAGAGTACTTAATGGAGAAGCACCTCACTAAAGCTGCTGGAAGCAGAGCCAGTGAAGGCGTGCCCCAGGTTATTGTAGTGCTGACAGATGGACAGCCCCGGGGTGATGTGGCTCTGCCCTCATCTGTCCTTAATTCGACCCGTGTAAAGCTGTTTGCGGTCGGCAAAGTTCAGGACGCAGTGGAAGGGGAGTTGCGGGAAGTAGCGAGCGCACCCCTCGATACGCACCGCTTCAACATAGAGAATTTTACCGCTCTCCACGGCTTAGTTGGAGACTTAGTGGCGAGTGTCCGCTCCTCCATGACTCCAGAAAAGGCTGGAGCTAAAGGACTGGTTAAAGACATCACAGGTAATGGCTGACTGGCAGTGTCTGCTGGTGCTGTGCTGTTTGGCGTTGCCACTCCGTAGGGGCAAGACTGAGATGGACGTTCAGAGGCTTAAAAACAAAGGTTTGAAGCGTGTGGCCCCATTGTTTGCAGCTGCTGTTTGCAGACTGGAGTCAGGGCAGGAATCCTTGAATGGGTAGTGGCACCTTGTGGCCATCCTTTGGCACAGACAGCATGGAAATTCAAGTGTAGGGAGCTCTGCAGAGTTAGGAAATTGCCCTGCCCTGTTCACTCCCAAGGTGGGGAAACAGGGGATGAACACACCATACCTGATGGTGACCCTGAGTGAAAATCCTCTGGAGGCCCAGAAGGTCGCTGCTGGTTGTGGGGACACCATGATGAATGTCCCCTTAGAACCAGGTGGGGAGGCAGGGAGATATGCAGTGTGCCTTTCTAGAAAGTCACATTCTTGACTGAAGACAGCAAAAGAAGCTGGGTGGGGAATTTCTCTGCTGTCCCTTAAGCTCTCTCCTCATGCACCTGGAGAAGGTGTGTGGTTGGAGAGTCTTCTCTGCAAACCCATGGCTTCCACCTGCTGGAGCACTGGACCCTTTCCAAAACTGAAACCTCCCTGCAAACCACGCTGGCTTCAATGGACCTGCACTGACTGCAACACAGGGCCCAATTTCCCTGGAAAAAAGAAACAAACCAGTCTTCATCCCTTCTCTGTTTATGACATTCCAGCATGGCAAGAGCCTTCTGAGCAGCTTTGTTGTTTTTCAAAACAGAAGTCCTGGGGATCAAACCTTTCTTTTTATTCCTGAGACTCCATCTGAAGGTCGAGAGCTTGTGGGGCGATGTAAGGCCACAGCAGTGTGACGAGGCAGTGTGACATTAATCCCCCTGTGTTGTCTTGCCTGATTAACCCTCACGCCAGTCTCCATCACTGCATGACACCGAGCAACACCAAAAGGCTCTGCTCATGTGTGTTTTTTGTCCTGCAAAGCGCTTGACAGGGCAAATATCCAGGTTACAGGAAAACTACAGGGGGGTAACTGCCCCACAAATATAGCAAAAAGCTCACCATTGCTACCGAAACGACACAAATATGTGTGGAAAATGAATATTGCACCCAGCCTGCTGACAGCTCTCTGGTGGCTGCTGGGCATCTTAGCCACAAAGGAGCCCAGTGCTTCCCTGTTGAAATCAACTGGGGAATTGGTCTTTGGAAGCTGGCTGTCCTCCTCTGGGCCATGCCAGCAGGTAACCCCACTGAATGGAAACATCTGGAATCACAGACATTCCTTTCAAAGCTTTAAAGCACAATTCCTGCTTCATGTATATCATGCATTTCCAAGTTTGTTTTTGCTTAAGGGTATTTTTTGCAAACATTTCCTTCCCATCCTCCTAACACAAATTTAAATTAATCCTACCGTTGTAGTGTTGCCCCTGTGTGACTTGCATGGGTGATATGCAGAGTATTGCTGAACATGGGAAAAGATGTTACAGGTCCTAAACCTTGGACGGTAACAGTATGCAAAGCATGGTACAAATATCTGTATAACAGTTTAAGAAGTAATTTATTCAGCTGATTACAACACGTGGCACTAAAATGTATAAAAGTGCTATGGATGCTGTTAGAAATGAACCCTAGTATGAAATGGAAGTGTAAAAAAGCCCCAGTCCTGTAGTGGTTCTAGTAAAGAGAACCAAATCTGTTGGTCTGTGGCAGTCCCTGGAGCTGACTCACGTAAGTACAACAGTCAGCCCCGAGTTTGTCCTGAAGTGTTTGTTAAATCTGAGCTGTCTGTCTCATCTGACCCTCCTTGCTTAGTTGTGTAACCAGCATGCTTTTATTTGTTCTCCACACCAGCTTGTTCCATAAATGTGCACTGAAGTACAAGGTTTTTTTGCAGTGATGACAAATTATCCAACACATCTGTTTCTTATCTATTTTCTCTTTGGTGGGAGCAACCCATTAGTGCCTGGAATCTTGTTCCTCCTAAAAGATATCTAGGATATCTAAAGTATCCCTGGGTAAAACCACTGTGAGATTTCCCTTTCATTTTTACAATGAAGTGGAATATGTACATCCCAACTGAAAATGGCTGAGTAAAACCAAGCCTAAGCACCCCTAATTTTTTCCTTGATGGAAAAATAAATCCTGGAGCTCCTTGAAATTCTGAACCCTGGTGATTTCCACTGAGCCAACACTGGCCATTGAGTTGGTCCAAGGGAGTGATGGTGACCTGGAGACCTTCTCCTTTGTTGCTGGAATTGCAGCATTATTTGAATCTCCTGGTTTATGAAAACATGTACCAGTAAAACAACTAAATCAGCAATAAATAAATAATTTACTGGCAGTGCTGGTTAATAGCAAAGACCTCGGGTTTATTCCTAAACCACATGCCAGCTTTTCTTCTGGTTTCACCTTTGGCTTTCAAAAGTTGAGAGCTGACTGACAGAGATTTCTAAATGTCACTTGTCAGTCATCTGCAAATAGTCTGAAATTTGAGTTCTTAATGTGAGTGGAGAGTAATAGCATGGGAACATCTGAGAATGCTTTGGGGTCCTTTCCCCCTCTGTTGTATGCATACAACACATTGGTGATGTTGATGGTAAAATTGGTTGAGCAAAAGGAATAAGAGCAGACACCAGGGCATTTTGGGTCTGCTTTGGTAAGTCTCACAGCAAAAATACTCCCCCTCAGCACCACGTTCCTGCCATGTGCAAGCTTTGTTTGGTGTGTGTGTATTCTCAGCAAATGCTTGTGACTATCTGGGTATGGTCACAACAACTGGAGTTGGATAATTGTGTCATGACTGATTTCATCACCCTTTTTTAACCTGATTCTGCATTCCTTGATTGAATATCCACAATCCATATTGGAAATACAGACCAGACCCCTCTGGCAATAATCAACCCATCTTTGTACAAAATATTTAAAGTGACACAATTTCTGCGTGGCCTGGGTTGAGAACTGTGCGGGTCATCCTGCTAGACACATAAATTCGGGTGGATGCTGGCAACTGGTCAAAGAAAAATGACCAAAACCTTTTGAATTGTTTCTAACAAATGCATTTTAAATTATTTTATTCATGGTGGGAGAAGCCGATGTATTCAGCCTCTGAGTTTAACCAGCAAAAGAGCAGAATTTTTGACAGAGGAGCTGAAACTTTCCCTGTACCCAGTAAATGTTGGCTTTTTTCCTCCCAAAAAGTAGAAGCCAGCAATGATAAAAACCTCCTCACCCTCTACCTTCAGCATGAATTGCTACACAAGTCCCCCTTTTTGTGCTGGCTCTATCTAAATATTTGGACAGTACTGGCCACTGATGGAGCGTATTTCAGATTTCCAGATTTCCAAAATCTGTATTTTGCCAAGGTTTCTCCTTGCATGCCAATAATGCCGACCCCCATGTTACTACAGCCATGGGCTTGTGTTGTGTCCACTCAAGCCCTCCCTTGATGGGTTGCGGATGCTACTGGGAAGAGCCTGAGAGCTCATATTCAATCAGAATGCAGAACTAAGAGGCAAAAGTCACCTCCTCAGTGATCACATAATTTTGTTTTCTCATTTTCGTGTTTCTCACTGGTTTTCCAAGAAACATGTCAGAACACTGTTATGACTGCATGTAATCACCCATTTTAATGCTTTCACCTTTTTGCATTTCTTTTTTTTAAAGCTCAAGAGTCCGCTGACCTTATTTTCCTTATTGATGGATCAAACAACATCGGAAGTGTCAATTTTCCAGCCATACGTGATTTCCTTGTAAATTTGATTGAAACCCTCAGAGTTGGAGCTCAGCAGATACACATTGGGGTGGTGCAGTATAGTGATCAACCCAGAACCGAGTTCTCTTTGAACAGCTACTCCACAAAAGCGGATGTCCTGGATGCCGTGAAGGCACTCAGCTTCCGCGGGGGCGAGGAGGCGAACACCGGTGCGGCACTGGAGTTTGTGGTGGAGAACCTCTTCACCCAGGCGGGAGGCAGCAGGATAGAGGAAGCGGTCCCTCAGATTTTAGTGCTGATAAGTGGTGGAGAGTCTAGTGATGATATCCGAGAGGGCTTGTTAGCGGTGAAGCAAGCTGGTGTATTTTCGTTTAGCATTGGGGTCCTGAATGCTGACAGTGCAGAGCTGCAGCAGATTGCTACTGATGGAAGCTTCGCCTATACTGCCCTGGATATCCGTAACCTTGATGCTCTTCAAGAATTAATACTGCCCAACATTGTTGGAGTGGCCCAAAGACTCATTTTGTTAGCGGCCCCAACCATTGTGACTGAAGGTACGTATGCCTTTCTAGACCCTTGCATTTCAGTGAATCAATGAATGATTGAGCTTTTGCACGCTTTACGAGCATATTTAAAGCTTAAAGTGTTTAAATTTTTTCCCCCAATTAATCTCTCTGGTCCGGTAATGGAGAAACAACGTTTCTGTGCAGAAACTCATTGGCCCCGTGAGTTATCTCTCAAAAATCTCAAAATCTCTTCTTGCAATAACTGGCATGACAGGGGTGTTTTAAAAGACAGGAGCAGAGTATTTTTAAAAAGGGTATAATAAAATATCATATAATCCTTATTGAGATATCTAAGCAACCCTGGGACTAAACACTGCAGCACTGCCAGTTGCAAAAATATTCATGCCATGTAAGTTTACATTGTATGTCAGTTGGAAGTGTCATGACCATAAAATGTGGCTGAGGAAGGTAAAAGGAATTCTAAATAGATCCCTATGTACCAGAGGTGAAATTATGTGCTTGCTGAAACAGTAAAATTCTACAACTTACTGAAGCTCTGGACTGCCCTTGGTAAAATTCCTGTGTTGTTGAACTTAGAAACTGAACAGCCCTTAGTTCCTCTGTAGTGAAATCCTTACCTCTGATCCATCAGCTGGGAAAGTTTACAGCTTTCCACGAGGCCATGGGGATTAAAAATGCAGGTGTTAATATTCCACTTAGGTCACTTTGTCACCTGCAAGTCCCATTGCCATTATTTCTGGACTAGCATCAGCTCATATGCATCATTTATGGGGCAAATAGGTGATTTATGAAAGACACAGTATGTCTCATTGCAGAGGAGCTGCTGCACTTAATTAACAGGATGCTTAATGCAAACAGCACGTTTGGGATCCCGTTGTCAGTCTGGAGTTCTGTACACACTGTTCCTCATGGTGTATGTTGACATATAAAACTGCATTCCAGATGTCTTTGCTGATCCATGCCTAAACATGATTGCTATCCTGTGGCTCAAATCAAAGGGAGGAATTTGCCTTAAAGATCATTTTATGACCTTGCCTTGATTATTCCAGGAAAAAACATTAAGAACTTTTTTCTTGTAGCACCCTACAAGAACCATGTTTAGCCAGATACTATGAAGTCAGCATGTGTAGCTAAAATGTGTATACTGGGATCTGTGCAACTCAGTGGAAAATCTCTCTTTCCTCCTGTCTGATTTTTAGCAGTTTGATTGGCAAGATGAAAAAAATTTGACACATTTTGTTTCATCTGCACTTGCATATTTCTCACGTAAAGTGCCAGCTCATTTGTGGAAGGTACTTCGTCAACCTGTACAGTCACATACAGATGGATGTGCTAAATGGGGAAATAAACTATTTTCAAAGGATCTTTAGGGAATTTCCTACTCCTGGCACCTGTGGAAATCAGTTTTGACTTGATTCATCTCAATGACTTGGAGGGCTGCAGTGTGAAACAGTTTGGGAGATGCTGCAGCCCAAAAGGGATGCCAAACCCTCCAAGGTGCCAAGTGCTCCTGTGAAATACTGAAGTCATCTCGCTTCACTTTAGCTGGGCAGCTGTTCATCCTGGGATGAAGGGGTGTTGCAAAGTGACTTTCTGCTCCTTTACCTGCTGGGGGAACCTGGGTGATGGAGTTAGATGAGGTGCTGCATCAGACAGCTGACATGGCAATGAGGATGGAATCACGCAGGGCTGGGTTCAGCGCTGACACCCTCCAACATTCCCAGCTTTGAGAGTCAAAGACACAATGCTTTGATCCCAAATCCTTTGAAATTCTTGGGAGACTTGCCATCAGCTTTACAGGGCTGAGATGTACACAGCCCTGCTTAAAGGCTTTTGCATTAATTGTGTCCATGCAAACCATAACCGTGGGTTGTTTCTTCCTGTGTGTTTTGGGTTTGGTTCTTGCATTCCTCTGAGGAAAAATACTGCAGGATTTGAGAGATGCAACAGGAATGAGAAGCAGAGGGCCTCTCTCATCTTTCCAAAGCCCCTTTGATGTTTCCCCCAAAAGTCAAAAGTTTCCAGTCTCTCCACTTTTGGGTTTCTAGCTGCCGACAAGCTAAGGATGTGCTTTGGACATTTCTCCTGGGTCATGCAGAGTAGCAATGTCAGCCCTTGCTATCCATTTGGAAACTTTCCTGTTTCCAACTCTCTCCTCCTTGGAGCAACTGAGGAGGAAAAAAACCTGGCTGGAGGGATGAGCGCTGGAAATCCCGGCTCTGGGAGAGGGATCATTTAAGCAAATGCTTAATGCTTTGTAACTCTGTTCTGACAGCCTGGGCAGCCAACTGCAGACCACTGGCAGCTCACTTGAGGTTGTGCCTTGAGGAGGGCACCACCACATTTGCTCTGTGCATGTCCTCATCATTTTATGCCCGGCAGCGCCATGGCAGGCAATTTTAAACTTCCATTCTTTACAGCTGGTCCTTAATGCCGCTATTTCTAGCATGACTTGATGAGGTTCGCACTTGCTGATGCAGGCAGGTCTTTTAGAGTCTGAGAGCAGAGGGGAAGCCGAGTCACAGATGTCATCCCCAGTTCCAAACCACCCCTCAGGGCAGCCCAGTCCTGTGGCACTCATAGTGAGAAACCTGACAGCACCCAGCCTTTGGGAGCACTGCTATCCACGGCCAGCTGGTGTCTGGCCAGGGAGGACTGCAGCCAAAGTTTTGTTCCTTGTTGAAATCCAAAGTAAACAGTCTCCACGCAGAGGAGCTCTGATGGGCTGGGGGCTGCTCTTCTCCATCCAGGCAGGGCAAGGCAGTATTTGCTACTGCTGGCCCTGAGGGGTGTGAGAGCTCCACAGAGCTGGGTGTCCTCTCCCCAGGCTGTGCACTGGGTGTGGCAGCAAGCATGGGAGGTGATGGACCTGCCTCCTGGAATCCTGAACCCACCTCAGGAGCTCTTAGGTGGGTGGCTGGTTTAAGGATACCCCAAGTCCAACATAACACAATGATCCACAGCTCCAGCATAACTTGGAAGCAACAGAAAGTTTCCTTTCTCACGTCAGTGGCATGAAATCAGGGAGGTGATGATGGGAGAGGATTTGTCTAAAAGATGGTACTAAGATTAGGCACCATGATAATGCTGTTAGCACAATCATATTGGTCTTGTTAACATCTGCTTTTAAAAGAAATATATTTGCCTGTATTAAATGTCAGGATGCTTTGTTTCCAGTGCCACACAACAGGGTTTTTTTCCCTCCCTAACTATCTTTCTTCAGACTTAGCCAGGGCACTGGTAATCTAATTGTGCCCTTTTCTGTGTCCTGTGCCATCATCAATAACAAAGTTTCAGAAGTTACCATCCAGGGAACATGTTTGTTAAAGACATGGCCACCAGAACATAATCCAGCTCATCCATGACTGGGCCAGCTGTGCCAAGAAAAAACATAACTTGTTTTTGTTAGATAAGGAGTAAGGTTTAGGATGAGAAGACTCAAAATCCAGGTATGTTGAGTAGGTGGAGAATTTTCTTTCCTTGTGTCATTGCTAACACCTAATTGTTCTCACACCAAACCACCACCATTCTAGTGGTTCATATGCAGAAAGAAGGAGCATCACCTGCGTATTTTGTCTCTTATTTTTATTCTCCTTCTGAGTGCCAAGATTTCTCCTTACTACCTTTCATTCTTGCTTTGACATGTACATGTATTTTAATATTCAAGTGTGTAAAGATCACAGTTTTTGCAACTCTTCAGTGTTTTAGAAAGGGGAAATAGTCAGATTTACTATTAGTCCTGTGCTAGAGCCTAAAAAGAAATTATGTTTGGGAAGCAAAACCTTTTTAAAGGCATTGAGAGTAACAGCAAAGAGGTGCTGAAGGTGTCTGAGCTGTTGACCCAGAATTGATGCAGAGTGTTTTGAAGGCTAACACGATGTTCCTGTGTTACTTGCAGTTATTGAAGTGAACAAGAAGGATATAGTCTTCCTGATAGATGGCTCAACTGCTTTGGGGCCCGCCCCCTTTAACGCAATCCGTGATTTCGTTGCCAAAATTGTCCAGAGGCTGGAGGTTGGACCCGACCTGATCCAAGTGGCGGTGGCACAGTACGCAGACACTGTGAAGCCAGAGTTTTATTTTAACACCCACCAGACCAGAAAGGATGTGATGGCCAATGTGAGGAAGATGAAGCTCATGGGTGGCACGACGCTCAACACTGGCTCAGCACTGGACTTTGTGAGGAACAACTTCTTCAGCAGTGCTGCTGGGTGCAGGATGGAGGAGGGGGTGCTGCCCATGCTGGTGCTCGTCACTGGGGGTAAGTCCAGGGATGCTGTCACCGAAGCAGCAGAGGAGATGAAAAGGAACAGGATCGTGACCCTTGCCATTGGGTCCAGAAACGCTGACCTGGCAGAGCTCGAAGAAATTGCTCACGAGCGAGATTTCGTGTTCAACCCCAACGATTTCCGCCTTCAGTTCATGCAAGCCATTCTTCCTCAAGTGCTGTCACCTATCCGGACACTCTCTGGAGGAGTGATTGTCCCAGAGCGACCACCAGGTAATTAATGGCCTTTTTCTAATTAACAAAGTGTGGTTTATAAATTTGCCAGTTCTTATTCTATAACACGTAGAGATAACGGGGAAAACTGCAACAAATGCATGTTCCAGCCTGGTTAGATGTGAGTGCATGAGCAGGTCAGTGAACTTGGTAGCATGGTTGTTGTTACTGCTTTATCCCTTGTTACAGCTTTATTCCCTCCTGGAGGTTTTTGTCCTGTTCTGGTTTTGTCACCAACATTTAAAGGCCCGGATATGGAAGATGTGCTTTACTAGTTAGGTACCCAAATTGTTCAGTGGAGGCTTTTGCCCTTCTTAGGATCTGTGTAGCCAAGGAATGGGACAGCTGTGAATGTTAAAGTCTCCTCCTCAGTTTGGGAATCATCCATGGTGGGTATTTGCTGAGGAAAGCAGAGGTTTCTTCGGGGTGTAAAGAACATAAACCAGTTTGTTGGAGATGTTCAGAGCTGACATTGTTGGACTCAAGCTCACCCTTTAAGAACATATTTAGTATTCTTATGATTTACCCAACTCAAACCCTAAGAAGCATGCAAGGATATTTTAGTGTTGATTTTCATTCAATCTGTTTGGGAGATGATCCACAACTCCATGAAGCCATTTTTAGTTGTCCTTGCCATTGACATCAGTAGACTTTGGAAGAAACCAACTGATAGGTTCGTGTCTTTTGGGGAAGTTCCCCCTGCATTTCAAGAGATGTTCCAGGTTCACAGAGATTTTATACCACATTTCTCAGGATTTCCTCACCATAAAGATGCTTGAAGTGAAATCCATGTTGCACTAGATTGTATTTGAACCTTGTGTTTCTGCTTCATGGCATATGAACATTAGAAAACCAGGATTTCTTCCAGCTTCCAGTAAGATCAGTAATGAGGTTCCCATTGGGTTGAGAAGCCTTTGAATCATGTCCACATTTTTTCTAGTTTCTCACGTAATTTAAAATTATAAACCGCAGTGGAAAAGAAACAGAAAGTTTGGATAGAATCCTGAAAGAATTAAAGCTTGTGTCTGATTTACATGAAAAGAACACATTTTGAAATCAGTTTGCCCATATTTGTCCTTAATGAAGATGAATATCACAGGACTCATCATTTAATAAGCTTTGTTTGTCAGAGTGTGTTTCCAGCTAATACAGTTTTGCATGGCTATACACCAAACCTGACGTGTTTATTTTTCAATGTAAATTAAAAGTGTTCCTGTGTTTTCTTGTTCTTTAGAGGTCATTCATGCAGCTTCTCTATTTTTCCAGTCTTTTTTTTTTGTGCTCACAACTATTCACATACATAATAAGCAAGGAATTGTATCCTACCCCTACAAATTATTATTGGTTGTAACAAACCCGATTTTGACACTGGGCAGTTGCATTTTAACTGCATTATTGTCTCACCCTGGGCCTTGAATGGCACTTTTCTGGGAAAAATTAAAAACTATAGAAAACCAAGCCTCTCTGTAAAATCTAAGAGCCATCTCTGTATTCCAAAGAGCCCTTTATTTCCTTCTTGTTCTGAATAGCTCAGTATTTATATACTTTATATATAGGGCATCAAGCTTACAGGGACAAGGCAAGCTGGAGAATGGGTGAATCTAGCCAGAAATGCTTTAAGCAGAAATATAGTGGGCAGAATGAGCAATGGGCATAAATAAATCCTTGAATAACTCATTTGGAGGAAGGCATCTAGGGGGATGCCTTGGATGACATCAGTTCTCTGAGATTTTATTTAAAAGCTTGGCATTTTGGTCTGTGATCTGGACATGTTTAGTGCCAAAAAAAGAGCGCAGGGCGATGACCCTGTGGTGTCTCTATGGTGTAGACCTATGTCCTGGAGCTCAGATGCTTGGAGATAGCCCAAGAAGGATTTAGCCTTAAAAAAAGAGACCAAGAACTGGCTGCTTGCTGCCAAACGTGGGGAATTTCTCCCCCTCCAACAGCCCACAAAAGGGTTGTGTATAACGAGAGACAGTAAAGTGCAGAGCTCAGGAAGGCAGGTGTCCTCAGGTAGCTGTTGAGCCTGGCATTTTAAAGAGCTGCTAATCCTTCCCTGCCCAGTCCAGTCATTTCCAGCAAGCTCCTTGTTACTCCTGTGCTGATCACACCCTTGCTCCTCTCTCTCCCCTCCCTAACACGGTTCACATGCGTGTACGGCGTATGCTGCATGCACACATGACAAAAAGCCTCCTGTTTTTGTTTTCTGTGATGTCTCATGTTGTTTTCTGTGCTCTACCGCAGTTCAAGTAACCAAAAGGGATATCATCTTTCTTTTGGATGGATCACTCAACGTCGGAAATGCCAACTTCCCCTATGTGCGGGACTTTGTCGCCACCCTAGTTAACGACCTTGATGTCGGCAGTGACAAAATACGAGTTGGCTTAGTGCAATTTAGCGACAACCCCAAAACCGAGTTCTCCCTCTACTCCTACCAATCCAAATCTGACATAATCCAGCGCCTGGGGCAGCTGAGGCCCCAGGGGGGGTCGGTGCTGAACACCGGCTCTGCGCTGAACTTTGTGCTCTCGAACCACTTCACGGAGGCCGGTGGGAGCAGAATAAATGAGCAAGTGCCCCAGGTGCTGGTCCTGGTGACGGCAGGGAGCTCTGCCGACCCCTACCTCCAAGTTTCCAATGAATTAGCTCGGGCCGGAGTGCTGACTTTTGCTGTTGGCGTTAGGAATGCGGATAAGGCAGAGCTTGAACAGATTGCCTTTAATCCAAGAATGGTGTATTTTATGGATGATTTCAGTGCTCTGGCAGCTTTACCCCAGGAGTTAAATAAGCCCATAACAACATATGTTAGTGGAGGTGTGGAAGAGGTTCCACTCGCCCCAACAGGTAATACCTACCCTCCTGCATGCTGACTGCATGAAGTTAAACTTGTTTAAGTGAATTTCTTGTTTCCATTGTACACCTTGACATGTGTCCAAGCCCTGAGTCATCAAAGTGGTTATGGCTGTGCTTAACTTGATGATCTTCAAGGTCCCTTCCAAACCAAACCGTTCTATGATTCTATGGCCTGACACTGGCAGCTCTTAATTTTGTTCAAGTCATGGCCACCACCCCTCAAAAGCACAGTTTTAAGTCTTTTGGTAGGTCAGGACCAAAGGAGGACCTCAGTGAGTCTGTGCCCAGCAGTCACTGACTCTGGTGTTCCCTTGCTGTTCACATAACAGGGCCACAATTTGTAAATGCATCATGTGCACTACATCAGACAATGGAGCATGAGATTTTACTACAAGAATTGGTGTGGAAAGGTTAAATTAATGCCAAAGAGCACAGAGGAGCAGAGGTCTAGCCAGGAACAGGTGGACAAATCCATCCCCAGAACCACTTCTGGTCAAAGTGGTATCATCAGGCTGTCACACAGGCTGGATTTGACCCCAGAAATTCAAAGTTATCCTCCAATATTAAACCCAAGGGCTTTTCGCAAGTTTAACCCTTTTTAAGCAGGTATTTTGTAACAAATTCCATCATTGTGGCTATGTGCCCATGAAGACATAAGAACAACTGGGATGGGTTAGTATGGAAAGGAGACCATTAAGATTAATATGAAGGTACAAGAGACTTGGGTTTGCCTTGGGTATTCAGTGAGATCAAAAGGGCATAAAATTGAAACGGGTGAAAGGCTTTTATGGCTTTAGATGCTTGTTGTGATGCTAGTGGGAGAAGATCCAGAAAATGCTTTGTGTACTTGTGCATGAACTGTCTGTTTGTTGTCTACTGAGCCTTTAAATAGGAAAAAAATCCCCAACCATCTCTCCACTGCTGCTTTACTTCATGTCTGTATTGTCAACATATTGCTAGACCTTAAACATCACCGGATCAGCTAACTCACAATGTGATCTGATGTGGTACAGTATGTGATAGTTCTGTCTGATGCCCAAATTTATTGAGTCTTAGGATAGACATGTCCTTGCTTCCCCTTCTTCCTCAGATGCTGTATAGTTCTGCAGACTTTGAATACTTTGGTAAATGAGAATATTGAAAGATTCAAACCCAGCTAACATGCAGACAATTTTCTAGGATGACATATAAGAAGAAAATGCTTTCATTTTTTTTCCCCCCTCTCTTTTCATTTGTGAATTTATTCTAGAAAGCAAGAAAGATGTTTTATTCCTGATTGATGGCTCGACCAACCTCTTGGGCAGCTTTCCTCCCGTCCGGGATTTTGTACACAAAGTCATTTCTGACCTGAACGTGGGCTCCGATGCCACGCGAGTCGCTGTAGCTCAGTTCAGTGACACTATCCAGGTTGAATTTGACTTTGCTGAGTACTCATCCAAGCAAGACATGCTTGTCAAAGTGAAAAGGATGAAGCTTAGAAATGGGAAGCAGCTGAACATTGGAGCTGCGCTTGACGAAGCTGTAAGAAGGCTGTTTGTGAGGGAAGCTGGAAGCAGGATCGAAGAAGGGGTTCCTCAGTTTTTGGTCCTCTTTGTTGCTGGAAGATCAACTGATGAAGTGGAGGAGCCATCAGATGTTCTGAGGAACACTGGAGTTGTGACCTTTGGTATCAAAGCCAAAAATGCCGACCCCACAGAGCTGCAAAGGATTGTTTACGCCCCGCAATTCCTTCTGAACGTTGAGTCCCTCCAACGGATCTCAGAGCTTCAGCCAAACATAGTCAACCTGTTGAGAACAGTCCAGCTTCAGCCACCAGGTACAGGGAGCCTCGGGGTTTCCAAGAGGCTGAAAGACGTGACTTACATGCCCCACTCAAATGGTAACTGGAGCATTTGGGTCTGGTGATGTTTAAAGGAATTGTGTAGAAACTGCTGTTGTACTTGGATTTTCCTCTGCTCACACTCTGATCCAGCAAAGCACAAAGTGCCAAACCAGATTTTAATGATAAATGGGGAAAATGCCTTTGTTCAGCTGCAAGAGCTGCAGCTGGTGCTGTTTCCAGTGTGTAGAACACGAGACAAACCTGAAATAACAGGACGTTGTTGCCCCAAAGATGTTGCATTAATCAATGTGCAATGCTGGGCAAGGGCTAAAAGAAGCAAATACTGGCTTGTCTCAATTTCTCTTGCCATCTTCCCTTTTCTGGAGGAGTGGAATCCAGCACGCTGGATTCACTCTTGCTCTGTTATCTCTTCCAGGGTATGATGGCAGTTTCTACATTTTCTACAGACACACCAATAAATCAGATGCTCTTGACTCAGTTACCACTCAAGCTCAGTAGATGAGATGGATTAATTGAAGAATAATTTTTTAAAAGTCTTCAAAAGAATCACATGGCCACAACAATAAATTCACACTGCAGTACTGGAAATCACGCATGTCCAGCTGTGTGATTTCCTGAGGCAGCCCTAATTGGAGCATTAGCTTGTGTCCCAACAAGAGGTGGAAACAAGGAAAAGTGTTAAAATATCCACATCTTTTCTCTGTAAAGGGGCAGATGGACTTAGAATCATAGAAACATAAAACAAGAAATAAGGCTGGAAGGAATCTCAGGGTGCCATCTGCTACACGTCCTTGTCCCCAGCAGGATCTTTTTGCCCAGAACTAGCTGACATTGATCTAATCTGCTCTGAAAACCCTTTGGGGGAGACTTCCCAGATTCCATAACACTCTGTTCTGCTTTTATCAGACACCACTTTCCCTTCATGTCACACTTTTGTCTCCCTAGTCACAGTTCAAGCCTGCCACATCTCCTTCAACCTGAGAAGAACACAGATTCCAGCTCGCTCCCAAATTTTATGTGGCAGTTTTTCATCTGCTTTAGGCTTGACATGTAGGTCTTGTCTCGGTCCTTGGGTCATCAGCTGTGTACCCAGCTCATTCAATCCTTCCTTGTAGGTCTTGTAGGTTTTCTTCAACATTTTCACCTTTGTCTCCCCAATATCAGCCTGCTGAAATGACCAGAGTGTGACAATGGCATCCCCTGGCCATCTCTTACCCCATCCTTTCCATGCAGATTCATGACCCTTCCCATATTTGTGCAGCTTCTGTCTCAACCAAGACTTGTGCAATCAGTGCTCTTGAATTCCATCCTCACTTTTTAAACCATTTCTGTCAAGTGTCCAGACCATTTGGAATCCCTTTGACCACCAAGGACTATTAATAATTGTGCTATTTGCTCAGGGACAGCTGTACCCACCCAGTTTTCCTAGTATTCTTGGCTAAGAGACATCAATTCCATAGGAGAAACCATATTTTTTTCTTTTTATCTGCTACACAGGGACTTTTAATGGGACTTTTCCATTGTTCCTGAACTTTAGAGGAAGTATATGAAACTGGGATACACCAGGCAATGTCTGTTCCCTCTTCCCACCAGCATTAATATTCCTGTCCTATGCATCAACCCATCAGGCTTCCAACAATTCTCTTGAGAAATAAATTTGATCTGAAGCCTTCATTAAGAATTCAACTGCCCTTGTTATCTCTTTATATGGCTGAGCATTCCTAAGTAGATCATGAATATTTTCTTCAGAGGGGCAGATCATGCTCCTGCTTGTCCCACTGGACCTTGCTCTAAACAAGGCAACAATACTTTTTGGGATGTCATCCAGCAGTTGCTGTGTTTGAGAGGCAGAGATGTTTTCTGCTCGGCCAAGATAAAACTTTAGTCAGTAGCATAACAGGTCAAAGTTCTCTGATCTTTGACACTTCATGGTCTTCATTTTGAGATTTTTTGTTTGTTTCTTTGTGGTTTTTGTTTGACTTTTTTAAAAAGAATAGTTTGGTCACAGTTAGCATGTTTTTTCCTGCCTGAAGATAGTAAAGAAAAACCCCCAAAGATGGATATCTAGCATTTTAGAGGAGCATTTCAGCATTTTCAGCTGGCTGTCCTCTCCAGCAATTTCTTAAATTTTTTTTCAGAACTAGTTGTTTCTACAAGTTGTTTATACAAGTTCAGTAACGCATCAGAAAAGCTTTTCTCTCCCTCTCCTCACCGTCTCCCTGTGAACACTCCCCGTATGCCATTTCATCCAGAAACTCATTGTTTCTTGGGAAAAAAAAGATCCAAGGCTCCTGTTGCATATTGCAACACGTCACCTTCCCACACCCCTGGGAGCTGTTGGCTTCTCCCAGCCTCGAGTAGGAGATGGCACCCAGAAGTCCCTTGGCACCCTATTTCCTGTGGCTCTATGATTCTATGACTTGGTGGGTAAGGCATGGAATGTCGGTTTCGTTTCCACCATTTTCCACCCATCTGCCTCCTCACCAGGGATTGCATCCGATGGCAAAGGAACCGAACCACCTTTCCTGACACCTCGCCCTCCCCTCCCCGAGCTCTGCGCTCCTTCCGTCCAACGTATGAGGAGAATATTAAAAGAGAATCTCACTTTTCCCCTCCCCTTCCCCTTACTTGTCTCAAACTGTAGTTGAGAGAGGTGAGAAGAAGGATGTGGTGTTCCTAATCGACGGCTCAGATGGTGTCCGAAGAGGTTTCCCCCTGCTGAAGACATTTGTCCAAAGGGTTGTGGAGAGCCTGGAGGTTGGCCGTGACAAGGTGCGTGTGGCCGTGGCGCAGTACAGCAACACCATCCAGCCCGAGTTCCTGCTCGACACCTACGAGGACAAAGCCGATCTTGTCAGTGCCATCCAGCAGCTGAAGCTCATGGGAGGGTCTCCTCTGAACACCGGGGCAGCCCTCGACTATCTCATCAAGAATGTGTTCACGGTGTCGAGCGGCAGCAGGATAGCGGAGGGCGTCCCGCAGTTCCTGATCCTGCTGACTGCTGACCGCTCCCAGGACGATGTCAGGAGGCCCTCAGTGGTCCTGAAGACGAGCGGCACAGTGCCCTTTGGCATTGGGATCGGAAATGCCGACCTCACAGAGCTGCAGACCATCTCCTTCCTCCCAGATTTTGCCATCTCTGTGCCCGACTTCAACCAGCTGGATTCGGTGCAGCAGGTCGTCTCCAACAGAGTCATCCGGCTGACCAAGCAGGAGATAGAATCTCTTGCCCCTGACCTGGTTTTTACATCACCGAGCCCAGGTGAGAAGATGTTTGTGTCTGCACTGAGAGCCAGTGGCAAAATATGATGTTTAGTAACATCATAGCTGCAACACAAACTGAGAAAAGTAAAGATGGTCACGGCTAAGACTCCAAGTCTGTCGTGGTCTCCCTGTTGGTGCACTCAGGGATGGTGGGATCTGTGCAATTAAACTGAGGCACTTTTTAAGCCCAGCCCCTCGAGGTGGTCTGTGCTGTATACACATGGGAGATCCACAAAGTGAATGCTATTGCCTTAATCTTATTTTAAGTGGATTTTAAATCCATGCCATTCCTTCTAGAATGGTGTCATTTTGTGTGGCATTAGGTGTGTGCAACACCTTCACACTACTATAAATCAAGGTCAGCTTTCTGCTAAATGTAAGACCTGCTGATTTTTCCTACTGTTGCCTCCCTCATTCACTGGGGAAAGGGGAATTGGAAGCGAGAAGGATCAGCTCCTACATTTCTGGTCTCCCTTGGAATGAAATCCAGCCAGCGTACGCCTGGGATGAAGAGTGTCCACCTTAGAAATGCACTGTTCTACTCTGTTTGTTCATTCTCTTCTGAGCCAACCCACATTCCTCCATCCCCATTTATCAGTCTGATATTCTGCAATAATTCAGGCTCTGAATTACCTGAATTACCACTGCAGAAAACTTTTAGGAATCAAAAAGCCATCCTGAAAAGATAGAAGCTGAGAGAATAATATGATAGAATATTTCCTAGAGGGTTAAGCCAAAGAACGAGGGGTGGTTCTGAATGTAAAACAACCTGTCCTGAGTAAGGACTACCACCGGGCTACATTTTCTTGGGTGGAGAGCTCAAGGAATTGTTGGTCTGGGTGTCACATTGTTCCCTCTCACTTCCTTTGCTCTGGAAGTTGCTATTCTTGCACCCTCTGGGATGTGCCCAGCAGACTGGGGCTGGGTTACACCCAGAGCTTCCTGCTGGGCTCCCAGGAGTTATCCCAGGCAGGGAGACAAGGAGCACCACCCCCATGGCCAGAGGCATGGGTCAGTGGTGTAGCTGACGAGCTTAGCTGCTCTCCATGAGCAATTCCTGGTGCTTCCTCTGACCAACTCCTCTCTCCTGCAGTGGGTGTGAAGAGGGACGTCGTGTTCCTGGTTGACGGCTCCCGCTCCGCCGCCCAGGAGTTCTACCTGGTCCGCGACCTCATCGGGAGGATCGTGAGCAACCTGGACGTGGGCATCGACACCACCAGGATCTCGGTGGTCCAGTTCAGCGATCATCCCCACGTGGAGTTCCTGCTCAACACACACTCCACCAAGGACGAGGTGCAGAGCGCCGTCAGGCAGCTGCGGGCCAAAGGTGGCCAGCTGGTGAACGTGGGGGAGGCCCTGGAGTTTGTGGCCAAGACCATCTTCACCCGGCCCTCCGGGAGCCGCATCGAGGAGGGTGTCCCACAGTTCCTGGTCATCCTGTCCTCCCACAAGTCCGACGACGACTTTGAGTATCCGTCCCTCCAAGTCAAGCAAGTGGGCGTGGCGCCTATGATGATAGCAAAGAATGTGGATACTGAAGAGATGATACAGATCTCCCTTAGCCCCGAGTATATATTCCAAGTCTCCAGCTTCCAGGAGCTGCCCAGCCTTGAGCAGAAGCTGCTGACCCCCATTGAAACCCTGACTGTGGACCAAATCAGACGGCTGCTGGGAGATGTGCAACCCCCTGTAGGTAAGGCACTGGCTCTCTCTGGGTTGCTGCTCAAACAAATGTTGCCCAAAAGACCTTCTCTTTAAGTCAAGATTTTCCTTAGTTAAAACCAAGGTCGTAGCACATGTACAATTTTGGGAGGAAAGCTTTAGATAGACGGCAATTCTACCCAAGTACCTATACGTATTATAATCTGTCATTTTCAAGTCAAGTACCTAAACGTGACACCAGTTTGGGGCAATTTCAATTCAAATACACAATGTATACAATTGCCTATTCCCACTTAGCAGCTCTCTAGGAAACAGGCATAAATCTGAGGCAAAATAAAGCTGGAAACATTGGCAAATCCAGAGAAGAGAATTAATGAATGAAGCAGGCTCTGAGTAATGCATGCTTCAAATACGAGGCAGACACACATTCTCACTTGCACACAGGCCCTTTTGGAGAGGCTCCCTGGGGCACCATGCCTAAAACTGGCCAAAATATGCCATGTGGTTTTACCTCACATGACAGCAGATCGCACAGAAATCCTCCAGCAAAGCTAAAGCAAAAGCTTGCCATGCCAATAATTTCCTCTCTTCTTGCTCCCCCACAGTTGTTTCTGGAGATGAAAAGGACATAGTCTTCCTCATTGACAGCTCTGACAGCGTTCGGCAGGAGGGGCTTGCTCATATTCGGGATTTCATCAGCAGAATTGTCCAGCAGCTGCAAGTGGGGCCAAACAAAGTGCGGATTGGGGTGGTGCAGTTCAGCAACGGTGTCTTCCCTGAGTTCTACCTGAAGACCCTCAAGTCCAAAAATGCTGTCCTGGACGCCATCCGCCGCTTGAGGCTTAGAGGTGGGTCCCCCCTGAACGCTGGCAAAGCCCTGGACTTTGTGGTGAAGAACTACTTCATCAAGTCTGCGGGGAGCAGGATAGAAGATGGAGTGCCCCAGCACCTGGTGGTCATCCTTGGAGACCGGTCCCAGGACGACGTGGACAGGCCTGCCAGAGTGATCACTTCCACAAACATCAAACCTCTGGGTGTTGGAGCCAGGAATGTGGACAGGGACCAGTTGCAGGTCATTACCAACGATCCTGGGCGCGTGCTTGTGGTTCAGGACTTCACAGGACTCTCAACCTTAGAACAGAGGATCCAGAATATTCTTGATGAGATCACCATATTTCCAACAGACTCACCTGTACCATTCCCACCTGGTAAGGCTGCTATTCATCCTGAAGACTTTTCTGAACAGAGTATGGATGGTATTTGTATAAAATGAAAATGATTCCGTAATAACACCTTTTGATTCCCAAATCTTTAGTTGCATTGATTATATGAACTCTTGGAAGTTGTTGAGTTAGGAAAGAATATAATTAAATTCAAAAGGAGATGAGGGTGCCTATCACTAGTAATGCTGTATGAAATGTTACACAAAAATTTTCTTGTAAGGATGTAAAATCCTGCCAAGGGTCAATGAAACTAAAATGGTAGAAAGGAGAGAGAAATTTCATTTGCAAAGTGCTACTTCACAAAGCCCTGAACAGCTTAAATGTTAAAGATGCTGCAAACAATTACTAACAACTGTTTGCTTTGTAATCTTCTCAGATGGCAAAAAGC
The DNA here is from genome assembly GCF_009819885.2 of Catharus ustulatus. Taxonomy (NCBI): domain Eukaryota; kingdom Metazoa; phylum Chordata; class Aves; order Passeriformes; family Turdidae; genus Catharus; species Catharus ustulatus. The sequence continues at coordinate 2,436,610 of NC_046227.1, read as the reverse complement.
AGGCTGACATTGTGTTTCTGCTGGATGGCTCCATCAATCTGGGGAGAGACAACTTCCAAGAAGTTCTCCAGTTTGTCTACTCTGTGGTGGATGCCATTTACAGGGATGGCGACTCCATCCAGGTAGGACTGGCCCAGTACAACTCAGATGTCACCGATGAGTTTTTCCTCAAGGACCACTCCACCAAAGCTCAGATTCTGGACGCCATCAACAAAGTCATCTACAAAGGCGGGCGAGTGGCCAACACGGGCGCGGCCATCAGGCACGTCCAGGAGAGACACTTTGTGAAGGAGGCAGGCAGCCGGATTGACCAGAGGGTGCCCCAGATCGCCTTCATCGTCACGGGTGGGAAGTCTACGGACGACGGGCCAGGGGCCTCCTTGGAAATCACGCAGAAAGGCGTCAAGGTGTTCGCAGTCGGCGTGAGGAACATCGACCTGAAGGAAGTCAGCCTGCTGGCCAGCGAGAACGCCATGAGCTTCAGAGCATCCACAGCCCAGGAGCTGTCAGAGCTGAATGAGCAGGTCCTGGTCACGCTGGAAGCTGCCATGCAGGAGAGATTGTGCCCAGGATCAACAGATGTGACAAGAGGTAAGGGCAATCCCTTCATGACGTTCTCAGGTAATTTTTGGGGTGGCTTTTAATATCCAGTGTGTTTTGATGGACTTGTCTGCCCTACTGTTGTTCTTTGCCTATGGCCTGAGGTGCAGCATGGGCTCATTCCTCCTCCAAGAGTCTGATGGGGGCTGCAAGCGTTTGGTACATGAGCTGCTTGTCCATGGCCTTTAGCCTGCAAATAGCTCAAGTAACATAACCACAGAGGTGCCACTGTGGTGGAATTAATTTCAGATGTTACAACCAGACACTAAATCACTGGCCTCCTACCACGACTCCATTTGGGCTAAATCCCACTTTGGTCTTTCTCACAGGGACATGATACCAGTATCATCTCAACAGACCAACTTGTTTCTTGACAAAATGAAAAATGATGGCCCTTGTTTCCCCTCCCTGTGTCTATTACAATATAATTGGAATTTTTGGCCATTCAGGCATGTATGGTGTGCTTGAAATCACAGAACCATAGAATTCTAGTGTAATTTTAGTAGAGGGGATCCCAAATACCATCTCGTTCCAACTTCCCTGCAAGAAACACCTTCTACTATCCCAGGTTGCTCCAAACTCTGTCCAGCCTGGCCTGGAACACTTCTGGGGATCGGCAGTCACAGTTTCTCTGGGCAACCTATGCCAGGACCCCACACCCTCACAGGGAAGAATTTCTTCCCAATATCCCATCTAACCCCATCCTCTGGCAGTGGGAAGCCATTTCCCCTGCTGTCACTCCAAGATCTTGTCCAAAGCTTATGTCCAACTCTTTTGTAACCCCTTTAGACTATGGAGGAGAAAAACAGAATTTCCCTTGCCAGATTACCCGGGATGCCCACCTGATCTCATGACAGGTATATGAGGAAAAGCCAGGACTTGTGTGGTTGTAGCTTAAGGTAAAATTGCCTTCAGAAGGAATCCCATGATTTGGCTACTTCAGAAGCCAAGCAGGGGAATTATAGTGAGTAAGTGAGCTGGTATTGCTGTGGGATCAGACTCCCAACAGCTGGTTTTACTTACTACATTACAGCCAGTCCTATTCCCAGCTCGACTGACCGTGGCTCAGCCCTCTGACTTTGAGCAGAGGACTCTCCTGAACCTCTGGAGAAGCAGAGACACAACAGCCCTGAACTGAGCAGCAGCTCCAACTAAGAATAAAAACTGGGGAAAAGCAAACCACTGCTGGTGGTATAGACTTATCCCAAGTGTGCCGGTTCTTGATGCAGTGTCTTCATTAGCTACTAAAAGAGCAATTAGAAAAGCCATTACTTGAAAACCAATCATCACACTGCTCCATGGTGCTCTTCTCTTTCTTCATTCTCCTCTCAGATTGTGACTTGGACGTGATAATTGGCTTTGATGTCAGTGATGTTGGGCCCGGACAAAATATCTTCAGCTCCCAGCGAGCTCTGGAGTCGAGAGTGGAGTCTGTGCTGAACAGGATCACGCAGATGCAGAAGATCAGCTGCACTGGCAACCAACCTCCCAATGTCAGAGTGGCCATCATGGCCCAGGCCCAGGGGGGACCTGTGGAGGGCCTGGACTTCTCTGAGTACCGTCCTGAGCTCTTGGAGAGGTTCCTGGACATGCGGACCCGTGGGGCCTATTACCTCAGGGCAGATACATTGAGGTCCTACCTGAGCAAATTCCGGTCCTCGGCCCCTGGCAGCACCAAGGTGAGTCAAGGCCAAGCCCTCTGGGGTGGTATTGGCCAACTAAGCTGACTTCTGATGTCCTTTAGTTGGTAAAGAAACTGTAATTTTTTTGTTTTTAATAATGAAATTAATTTAATTTATTCACCCTGAATTTGGTCACATAAGCCCTCTTTGCTGTACCCTGCCTGCATTGTCAAGGTCCTGTCCTGACAACTGATGAGCATCACTGCAGCCAGTTCCCACAATCACTGTTTAACTGCAAATTGTTGCTCCCCAGATATTTCCCATGCTCTGCTCTAGCAGCACCTGCATGATGAACAGGAGCAGGAATGTACAGGAACCTGGCACAGGAATGCAGAGCTTCATGACCTGGAAAAGATGTACAAGTGCCATCACCTTGTCTCAGATGAAGCATTGGAAAAAGACCCTTCAGGATTCAGGATGTGTTTCACACCTGAAATATTCTGGGTCCTGACAGAAATTTGTTTCTCTTCCAGGTCATAATCCATTTTACTGATGGTGCAGATGAGCCAATAGATCGGCTGGAGGCTGCTTCGTCTACTTTACACTCTGAAGGTAATTTTTTTTTTTTTTGCTTTTCCAGGCGTTGATTATAGTCCATATTAACATGTATGACACCGTTTTGCCATAATTTCTCCTAAATCCATGTACTTTTGATGGTAAGGGCTGAGGATTTTGTGAGTTCTGCCTGCACTTGCTGCTCCCCACTGCCTTCCTGTCGTGCTTAGCTGCCTGCTGCCACCTAAGCGTGTGAGCAGCTTGCAGTGGATGTATCTGAAGAAGCTTGTTTTCTATTGAAAAGGCTCTGTTTGCAATCAAAGATGTGGTTAACAATGTGTTATCACAGGGGAGGCCCTCCAGAGCCCCTCTCCCCATCACAAAGCCCCTCCTGCTTCTCCCTGCCAGGAGTCAACGCTCTCATCTTCGTCGGGCTGGACCGAGTGACCAACTTTGACAGACTGATGCAGCTGGAGTTTGGCCGTGGGTTCACCTACAACAGACCACTCAGAGTTAATCTGCTGGACTTGGATTTCGAGCTGGCAGAGCAGCTTGTAAGTAACTTGGCACAGGCAGTGCTACCTTGTAATGCTGGAGGAAAGCCCACGGCTGGATCTCCTGCAGGGCTGAGCTGTGCCTGGGTTACACCCCCTTGGCTCTGCTCCTCTCCCCTCCCTGCCTCACGTCCGCTCTCAGATGCCACAGCAAATAAAGTTCAGAGCAGATCGCAGTCTCTTCCCACTCCTGAAGAAACCCTACTCCAGCTGTGGCTTTAGGTCAAATGGGATGGGATAAGATGCCATGAAAAGCTGCGGTGCCAAAAACCCGCCTTCTGCCTGTTTTTACACTGTTGGTTTTTTTAACCTTACAGTAATGCCCTGTCGTGCCTGGTCAGTGCTAAAGCTCTTGTAGGAGTGCTGCTTTCGAGGTTTCTTTCCCTGATCTCATACACTGCCTGTATTTTAAACACGCTTCTAACAAATGAAGGAGTTACCCTTTAAAGTCCCTTCCAACCCAACCCATTCCATGATTCTTTATTCTTCACAGATTTACTTCTTTCCCAGTGCATACTCCCTCTGGAGTGTTGACTTAATTTGCTGTCAACCTCAGTATGTCCAGTTCCTCCCAGCTTCTCAGCTGCTACCAGCACGACTGAGCTCCTTTTCCAGTAGAATTAATAAGATTGGGCTTAACCACTGGCCCCTGTGGTAACCTTGCTGGGCTCTTCCCCACAAACCAAAGTGCAGCCACTTGTGAGTGAGCCTTGGGTTTTGGGATAAGAGTTGATCCTTAGCCCCTCCCCAGGTAATTCAGGCTAGAAGAATCCTTCCAAAATGTAACTGTGCAAAGCTGGCAGGAAACGTTTGCAGCCAGCAATGTACTTGGCAAAGAAAGTGATTTTTTCCCCCTCTTCTTTCTGTTGGATGATGTAAAACCAAGCTGTGGTTTCTCTGAGTCCATATCATTCTTTTTAACAGTTTTCTTTTCTCCTTTACCAAGTGTTTGTGAATAATTCCCAGCCTGTGGGCTGCTGGCGAGCTGCTCACTGCAGTGACTTTCTCATGGCCTGCTCCACAGCCTGGATATTTTTCTTTGGAGATGAGGTTTCTTTCTTCAGTGACAGGCACTGCTCTGGGGACTGATGTCTTACTAAATGCACTCTACAAATGCTGCCTCACGCATTTTCTGTTTAAACCCTTCCCTCTGATGTCCAAAATCAGGTGTTGGGGCTCTGGCAGGTTTCTGATGCTTTCACTTCCCATTTTTCCTGCAGGACAACATCGCAGAGAGGACGTGCTGCAAGGTCCCCTGCAAGTGCTCAGGGCAGAGAGGGGACAGAGGTGTGCCAGGCCCTATAGGACCAAAGGTAGGTCACTTCACGTGGGGATGAAGGGTCCCTGTGCATAGGAGCCTGGCGGTGACCTGCAGGGTGTGTAGTTGCAGTGGGTGATGTTAATGGGGAGATCAGCTCCACTTACTCCTTCCATTTGAAAATGACCCTGGGACATGCAGAGCAATTGAGGGCTGCTCTTCTTCCCTTTCCCCACAGCCTCAGTGCTGCAAAACCTCCAAAAGGGCAGGGATAAATGTCTGGAAAGACTGGGTGAAGCATCCTGTGAAACAATTTAGGGACATCAAAAGGAGATTATATCTCTCATTAACACATATGACCAAGCAGCTGCTTTGTGCTTATCTAGGGGAACCTTGAGTATCCATCACAGAACTATGAAGGAAATTCACAATTTTCTCTGTTGTCTCCTAGGGTGTCACAGGGGATCTTGGCTACGGAGGCTACCCTGGTGATGAAGGAGGACCGGTGAGTGACTGCCCCTGCTCACATGGGGACCTCACCCTAGTTGAGTGTTTGGAGGGGTTTCCACTAAATGAAAAGCCCTCAAACATTTTTCTGCTGGGAATGTGGATGTGGGGTTAGAAGAGACAGCAGAATTCTGTGTTTCCCATACCAGGCTGAGTTGCTGGTCCCAGCTTTTCCTGAGAGAAAGTCAGTAGGGAGCTTCTCTAGAGCTGGAGAAAGATGATGGGGGAGTAACTCCCATGATTTGGTGTGGCTCATCTCTGTGCTATTGCCCAAGACAAATAAAATCCTCAACTTCATCAAATCTGCAGCCTATGCCAAAGTTATCCATACCACCTGCAGCTGAAAGATTTGAGTTAGTCCAAAAGTGGAACCAAGGGTGATGTTCCTGTCCATCACACAGCAGACAACGTGACTCCAGTGAATTCTTACTAACACTCCTCATCCAAACTCTGCGTGAATCCCACGTCAGCCCTGGAATAAACATCTCTCCATGCATTGCTCCCAAGGGATGAAGTTGAGGCCAAGGGGCTGATGGTGCTCATGGCTTTTCCTACAGCACAGGCAGGGGCCAAAGGCTGCTGTGAGACATCTCATGCCAGGCAATGTTTTCCTGGGGCCGGAAGGTCAGGATGGGATTAGACATCTGTGCAGAGCTCTGAAGGCTTTGCCTCATCATTTTAATTCTGAAAGAGAAGTTTCACAAAGCTCTTTCACAGCTGAGGGATGGGGAAGGATGTTTCTCTCTCGATGATGAAGACTTCCAGTTGGTCTCTACACGAGGAAGGCTGTGGGCAAGAGATGGTGGGGTGGCCAGGCAAAACCTGTTGCTCCTGTGCCTCCAAGCCACCTCTTGTGACAGGTAGCCACAGAAACAGGCTTAGCAGGCAACTCCTGACTTGTTTTTTCCCCTCTGTGCACCAGGGTGAGCGTGGACCACCGGGTGTGAACGGGACACAAGGTTTCCAGGGATGCCCTGGGCAGAGAGGAACAAAGGTATGTGTGGAACATCTGCACAGAGCAGACCCAGAGCCCAGTGGGTGGGAGTCCCCCAGGGGTAACTCCTGCTGCTTTAGGAGGTCACACAGCCTCTGCCACATGCCCTTGAGTGGTTGTGTCCACCTGGCCAGGCACCAGGGCTTTCAGAGGCTGTTGTGGCTTCGGTGCTGCTATGAAGAGCAGAAAGGCAGCCCCAGAGCTCCAGGCTCAATCCACAGACAAGGATGATCTATCTTCTGCAGTCTGGCTCTGGGGGAAAGATTTGGGAAGAGATGGATGTGCGTGTCTTGGCACAGGGCTGGGACAGTGAGTGGGTGGAATTCTGCTGTTGGGGAAGAGGGAGACAAGTGAGCCATGGCTGAGGCTTTAAAGAGGAACCTTGAGCTAATGGTCCAGGACAGCAGCTGCACCTCAAGCCAGAAAAGGTGGTGAAACATGTAATATTAATGGGAAATAGTGAAATGAAGGGGACGTTTCCTACCATTTGCTCTTACTACATGATCCTCTGGCAGGGAGAAGAGGAATGCATGAACCAAGCCCATTAGTTGCAGCTGAGATACTGAGTCTTGTTAAAAATCTGTTCAGCCTGGGACAAAGGCATTGGATTAACATAAAAACGGGTGCAGGGAGAAACAAAAGTCAGTGAAGGAAGAGTTGTGGCTAAGGAGTGATATATTGTATTGGCTCAGCTGGATTAACCCCCATGCCCCACATATTTGATCTTGGCACCAGTGTTGGACAGGCAGCTGAAGACAAACACTCAAACACTGACATAAGAGAAATTAGGGAAAGTCCTGTCCTGCTCATGGCTCTGGGTCTGCCACCAAGCCCAGCCCTCCTTCTCCACTGTGCTATGGCAGTGAGCTGGACAAAAGTGGAGTAACTCTCTTTTCTTTCTCCTTAGGGTTCTCGGGGATTCCCAGGAGAGAAGGTAGGGAACAGTTTCCTGATGCCACAGCAGTGAGTGTGAGTGTGTGGCACATCAATATCCCTCTCCCCAGTCCCCCTTTCCCTCAGTAAGCATTTGCCCCTTGTCTCCCTTCCACAGGGTGAACTGGGAGAAATGGGTCTGGATGGCATTGATGGAGAAGAGGTCAGTAATTTTAATTCCTTTTCTTTTAATGACTTGATGCTTCAGTGAAGTATCTGAAAAGCACCTTGGGAGTGGCAAACATTCTGAAATATTTTTCTTTTTTTTAGGGAGACAAGGGTTTGCCTGGCTCCTCTGGAGAGAAGGGATATTCTGGCAGGAGGGTAGGCTTTAATCACTTTTATGGTGGGGCTAAATGATGGTGTAGAGGTGGATTTGAGCCAGGGCAGGGTGGAAAGCCATTGTGCTCCCCTCAGCACTGAGGGCTGGGCAGAGATGCTTTCAACAAGCAAGAGCTACTCTTCCTAACTCTCCACCTCTGCCCACAGGGAGATAAGGGAGTTAAGGGTGAACGAGGAGACCGAGGCGACCGTGGGCTCCGTGGAGATCCGGTAAATACTGCTAAGGCATCTTCTCGATTTTCCACCCACTTTTTATTGATCCTGGGGTCAGCAGAGTCTTATTAAATGCTGTTTGAGAGTGGCAGGTCTCATGACAGACAAGGACTCAGAGGTGACATGTGGGTACCATGTGATACCAACCCATCAGTCGCTGCTTCACCATATTCAAATTCTCTTTCCTCGTCTTCTTCAGTGTTAATTCTCAGCTGAAAAGCTGTGTCTGTCTGAAAACTTTTCAGTCAAAAAAGGAAAAAAAAGAAAAGTTGGTTCTCAGCTCTAGCAGAGCAGTTTATGAGGTTTGATTTTCATGTCCCACTTACACAGATGTTTCTCATTGCTCTGTTGCTTTCAGGGAGATTCAGGAGCTGATAACACTCAACGGGGCTCCAGAGGACAAAAGGGTGAAATTGGACCAATGGTAAAATTTATTGTGTTGTTTTTTGGTTTTTACAAGAGAATGGGCCAGAGAAAGGGAGGAAAAAGGATGCTTCTAAAAAGATACAAGTTTCTTAAATTTATTGTGCCTTGTCAGATGGAATATTTTTTTTCCACTAGAAAATGCTGTTGGTTTGCAACCAAAACTTTCTCTGGGAAGATGTCAGTTTAGAAGATGTTTTGTGTAAAAAGCACCTTTAAAAAAATTATTTTGCAATGCCTTTCTGGGATATTGCCTCTGCAAATAACTTTGTAGTTGGAATTTGCCTTTGTATTTTCTCATGGCTCATATACAAAAGCAGAGAACTGATTAGATTACACCAAATCTAAACCTCCTGATTCACCTGAAACCTCTGCAAGAAAAAAAAAATCAAACACATGCTCCTTGGAAAATTTCAAAACCCATCTGTTTTCACCTCAGCTCACAACAAAAAAATGCATCTTAAATTGTCAGAAGGCATTTCCCAAGAGTAGGAATGTTGACTTCTGCTGGCTCAGAAACTTGATGGAAAGTCTCTGTGAGTTGTTAGAAGGATTCCCACCAAAGCAGGGCTATTAACTTGTGTGAAAGCATGAAAGGAGACATTTTTTGAGACTTGAATCCGTTTTCCCAGTGCCTGCTCATCTCAGGGTTTTCACTTGAGTTTTGTTTTTCCCTTAGGGAGATCCTGGACCGGTAGGGCTGGAGGGACAAGACGGTGGAGTTGGGAGGAGGGTGAGTTGCCAGACCTCCAGTCAGCAAGCTTAGATTGACAATAACCCTCCCCCTCTTTCCTTTCCATGTATTTTGTTTCACAAACATCAGGGATTCCACCTGAAAATTCAACAAGGCATCCCTCAAAAAAATGGAAAAAATCTCAAAAGGAAAATGGCTCATGACTTCCTGGCTTGTTGTAGAGACTTCAAAGTCTCTTTTGAAAGTGGAATTTATTCCTGTGCAAATAACTCAGTGCTCAGATCAGTGGAGTTACACATGATTTATACGTAAGGCCAGATTGGATGGTGCTTGGAACAACCTGCCCATGGCAGGGGGTTGGAATTAGATGGTGTTGAAGGTTCTTTCCAACCCAAACCAGCCTGTAATACCATGATATGAGTGTGTGTTTGGCTACTGATTTTGGAAGGACAAAAACCACACTGGAGCTGGGATGTCTGGGATGTCCCTCCTGTCCCAGGAATGGTGACACACTCCTGGCATGCGTGAGGGAGCAGCTCACCTAGTGAGGGATGTGGGGAGGGAGAAAACCTCCCTCTCTTAAAAAAATTTAGGAGAGCTGACCATGTGGATTTCCCTCTCCCAGCAGTTTAAAACATCCAAATGTAATTTTTGGACTGTAAGAAGCATTGATAAGAAGCACTGATCTAAGAGCAATAGGGAAAGGTGTGCTTACATGTTGGATCAACAAGGCTCCTTGTTCCTTCCTTTGCAGGGCATGCCAGGACGAAGGGGGCCCATAGGAGTTAAGGTAGGTGGTGATGGGACAGCACATGGGGCTCAGCACCCAGAGAGATGTGCCAGGAGAAGGGACATGCAGGCTTTGCTTGTTCTTCTCTGCCTCCTCTCTCCTCCAAATTTCCCAGCTCCTCCTCCTCAGGCTCATCTCCCTGTGTGCTTCTTGCTGGACTCAGTGCAGAACCAACTGCCCACGTGCCTGCCTGTCTCCTACAGCATTCCCTGGTTGGGTGTTTTGTCCCCATGTGCTGCTGGAGCAGTGTAACAGGGCCAAAACAGGATGGTTGATGCCCATCAATTGCAGAAGGCAAATTGCCCCCACCATCGCTGTGCTTATTATCCGCTATCACTGTGTCTTGGGAAAAAAAAACAAGAAGAAAAACCCCAACTGAAAATCTGTTCTCCCCTCCTCTTCATGCAGCTGTGGATACCCAGATCTTCCCTTTCCCTGCCCATGGTGCTGACCATGCTAACCTGCACTGTCCTGTTTTACACTTCCAGGGCACCAAGGGCGCGCCTGGTCAAGCAGGGCCAGCTGGAGAACAAGGAATGCGAGGGCCACAGGTCAGTGCCTTGCCTCATGGTGCTGTGGTGTCACCTCATCACAGCCACTTCCCCAGGGAGTCTCACCCACAAAGACTGTTGGGATTTGGGTATTTTTGGGTGTGCTGTGGCCTGGCTGTCCGTCCTGCCACGGCATTCACACCAGCCAAGGTGTGACGTGTTTGCAAAGCATCCCTCGGACACTGCAGCATCTGCTTCCCCTTGGATTTGGTGTGTTTCTGCCCACACGTGCTGACAGCCTCTTTTCTTCCCACACAGGGTCCCCCTGGCCCGGTTGGCACACCAGGGATCAGAGGAGAGCAGGGTGTCCCTGGACCCAGGGTAATCCTTCTGCTGCTTCCCAGACGCTGGTCCAACTCTACTGTTGTTGAACTAATAAGATTCCAACGTGTCTTCACATTCCCCTCTCCTAGGGCTCCAGCTCTGCTCCACTCTCTTTTAACACAATCTTCCAGCATGATTCTCCTCTCAACTTATGCTTAAGACTTCTTGGTCAAGAGTTACAGAAGAGAAAGAGCTAAAAGCAACCACAGAAGGCCCAGGACTTCATTGTTTGGCCCATTGTTGCAATTTCAATTAAAGAGTATCTCTGAGTGACTGGTGGGGCATCTCATGATTCTTTGTCCTCTGAAGCCAGAGCATGACCATCTCACATGCCTGCAGGGGCCACCCCATGCATTTATTTCTCCCTCCTGCTGCATTCCTCAGCCACATCATGGACATAAAGCCAGACTGCATTTTCCCCACCCCCAGCACGAATTTCCCCCTCCTGCTTTCCCGTGGGTGCTCTCTTAGGGACAATATAATATTTGCATTGAACTGAGCTGGACCTCCAGCTTTTCCCAGACATGAAGCAGACTTTTGAATTTCCTGAGGTGTTTTGGGAGACACCAAATTATTATTTCTGTGGTCATCCAATTCCTTGCTTCCTGGGCTCCTGAGTTTCCTTGAGCATTGCCAACATGCCTCTGCCCATTTCCATTCCAGGCTGGGAGCGGACCCCCAGGACCCCCAGGAGAACGTGGCAGGATCGGTCCCCTGGGAAGGAAGGTATGTCTTTAGGAGCCCTGGACATCAGCAACCAAAACTGCATTGAAAAGCTGCTGGATTTTGCATGGGCTTAAATGAGTGCAAGAGATGAACCTCTTGGGCTTGCAAGGGATGGAGAGAAGCAGCTCTGTGCTCATTGTCTCATTAGGCTCCCATTTCAGTGAACCAGTGTTGGTGGGGTGGGGAGGGCTCAGAGCTGCCTGGGCTTTCAGCACATGCTTTAACAGGTGCTCCTCTCTTTCAGGGTGAGCCTGGAGACCCTGGCCCCAAAGGGCCGGTCGGACAGCCGGGCCCACGAGGAGAGATGGTGAGTGTGGCCATACCCTCACTCCTCTGAGGACACTTAAGGAACTTTAAGGAACATTTAAGAGTTTATCAAAGGCCTGTGGCTTCAGTGGGTTCTTTCTACTGGTGCTACTGGACCTGTGGGGTTTAACTTGTTTACGGGTGACATCATTTACATATGAACAACTTTGGCTTTCCAATTTTAGGGTGATGATGGACGAGATGGAATTGGTGGCCCGGGTCCTAAAGGCAGGAAGGTAGGTGTATGCTCAGCATTCCCACCTCCTCCACAAGGCCAAGGAAGCAGCCAAGATCTCCAGCGCAGATGGATGAGGGCACTTTCTAGAACATATCCAAATTAACCTTTCTGTTGTTTTAGGGAGAACGCGGCTTCGTAGGCTATGCAGGGCCAAAGGTAGGTGCAGACCTTGAGCTGTGCATTTATTTTCCAAGCAATTTTCCAGGGCCTGTGCAGGTTCAGAGCTGCTGTTTGTGGTTTTCTCCTCCTAGGGTGGACCTGGTGACCGTGGTGTTGCTGGAGGCCCCGGCCCCAAAGGAAACAGAGGTCGCAGAGTAAGTTGGACCATGGCACAAATTTTTCTTTCTCTGTGAATGCCCTGAAAAATGGGCACATCTTTTCCTTCTAGTGCTCCTGGGAGTCCTCCTGCAGATGTTCATGGAGAGGACTTCTCTGTCTTTCTAGGGAAATGCAGGAGCACCTGGGATACCTGGTCAGAAAGGAGAGATTGGATACCCTGGGCCATCTGTAAGTCTTCATTGCATTGCTGATTTGCTTCATGTAATGGTCCCTGTGGGTGCCAGGGGTTGAAAAATCACTGTCTCCTGCTGATTTCAAGTTGGGAAAATCTCTCTTTATTTGTCTTGGATTTGCCTCTATAAATTTTTAAGCACCAGTTTAATGGTGACAAATATTTACCGTTCCTCAAACCAAAGTAAAAAGTCAAGAGACATGCTCTTACCAGGCATTAGGAATTCCCCATGGCAATATGCCCCTTGAAATCCCTTCAATGAGATTTCTCATCTCTTTATCATTCACCACCCCACACAGGATATGGGGCAGGACCAAATCTGACTGGCACAAGGCTCCCCAGAGAGGCCAGAGTGACTGGGCTTGCTTTGCATGTGAACCTGGAGCATCGTAACTCACGGAATGGTCTGGGTTGGAAGGGACTTTAAAGGGGACCTAGTTCCAGCCTCCCTTTTGGGTTTGGCCCCAGCTAGGTTTGCTCCTCACACAGCAGAGCCCTGCTCTCTGTTGTTGGAGACACAGCTGAAAACAGACAGATTTTTCCCTTGGCTCCTGCATGACTCATGGCTCGGTAGTTATTCTGACAGGGTTCGTGGGAGACACACTTTGCACTCAATTTCTCCTCATTCTTTGAAACAGGGCCTTAAAGGCGAGAAAGGAGAATCCAGACACGTAAGTGTGGCATAATTTCTCTCTTGTTTTGAAACACCCTGGGGTTGGCTGTGTGACATATCTCTTTTCCCCCTTTCTTTATTTCTTAAAGCAATGTGCGCTGGTGCGGAACATCAAAGACAAATGCCGTGAGTACCTCAGTGCTTTGCTAAGCCCCTCTCTACCCTTATTTGCCCATCATCTTACAAGAATGGCACTGACCACTGTTTTTTTTTTCTCTCCATCTTTTTTACAGCTTGTTGCTACGGTAAGTATCATTCAGTCCCTTAAACCTGCATGTCATGCTTGTTACTCTCCCCACATGTGAAAGATTTACCCCTGCTGAGGACACTGTCCTTGAATCCTGACAGCTGGTTGAGGCGTGACTTATTCCTGATGCACATTCCCAACAGGTCCTAGGGAGTGCCCTGTCTTCCCAACCGAGCTGGCCTTTGCTATTGACACCTCCTCGGGCGTCGTGAGGGAAGTTTTCAATAGGATGAAGCAAACTGTGCTCAGAGTGGTCAACAACTTGACCATTGCCGAGAGCAACTGTCCCCGGGGGGCACGGGTGGCTCTGGTCACCTACAACAATGAGGTCACCACCGAGATCCGCTTTGCTGATGCCAGGAAGAAATCCAGCCTCCTCCAGCAGATCCAAAACTTCCAGGCAACCCTGACCACGAAACCACGCAGTCTAGAGACAGCCATGTCCTTCGTGGCCAGGAATACCTTCAAGCGTGCCCGCAGTGGCTTCCTGATGAGGAAGGTGGCTGTCTTCTTCAGCAATGGGGACACCAGAGCGTCCCCACAGCTCAACGATGCTGTGCTGAAGCTCTACGATGCCGGGGTTGTGCCAGTGTTCCTCACCAGCAGGCAGGATGCTGTTCTTGCCAGAGCTCTGGAGGTTGGGGTCCTTCACCTTTTATTTATTTTATTTATTTTCTCCTCATGCCCCTGGGCTGGTTTGATGGTGCTGGATGCCACGGGCAATGCTTGGCTTTCACGGGCCTCTCAAATGTGGAAGAGAGTATTGCTGTCCAACCTCATCCATCCATTAGGAGAGAAACCCTAATCCTGTAATCACCACAGCACATGGTGGGAAATGCTAGTGGGACTCTCAGGAGTCACCCTTTGTCCAGGCCATGGCTCCAGGGTGACAGGTGTGGGATGAAACAGAAGGAAGAGTGTGACAGAAAGGCAAAGGGTGGGAAGGTGAGAGTACATTATCTTTGTTGGTAGAGGGAGAGTGGACAGACAGAGATTGAAAGTCACAAAAAAGCCCCAGATAAACTTACTGAGCACTGGTTCAAGTGGTTCCTTTTCTTGGAGTTTATGCCTCTAAACTGACATCGGGGTCACATGGCTCCTCTAGAATGGATCCACTGAGAGCATTGTGCTGAGCAGGGAGTCCCTCAGAGTTGTGGATTGCCCTCCCCTGAGCTGAGAAGAGCAGAAGGCAGCACTGCTGACTCCGTGTGTTTCTGTTTCCATCTCACCAGATCAACAACACAGCGGTCGGTCACGCCATTGTTCTTCCGACCAGCGGCGGCCAGCTGAACCAAACCATTCAGAGGCTTTTGACTTGTCACATTTGTTTGGGTAAAGCATCCAATTTCTCCTCTAGACAGTTCCAAATCCTTCTGGTCGTGCAGCAGTCGGTTATAAGAAGGGAAGCCCAGTTGGGAGTGGGCCCTTTTGTTGATGAATACAAGGCATTCTTGGGTTGAGCAGAAAACACTGGCATTGTGAATGAGGTTTGCTGGATGTTCTCTACTTTGTAAAGAGAAACTCCTTTTTTGTCTGGTCACCACTTTTACAGCCCAAATACTGATAGATAAGTGCTCCAAAAGATGGCCTTCTGCCACTTATGACAGAGTGCTTCAGGGATCCCCTTGGACAAAGGAGCACATAGAAACATGCTGAACACGTATGTGAATGTGTTGTGGGATGAAATGCCTTTGGTATCAAGCAATGGACCAGTGAATGTGGCTTGATGGTATTTTGTGTGACACATGAGATGTTTACAGTGATGAGGGAGGGTTGAGTTCGGGTCCTGCAGGTGAAACCCACTCTTTTCCTCCCCAGATGTGTGTGACCCTCATCCCAGCTGTAGTGCAACTGGCCAGAGACCATCATTCCGAGACAGAAGGGCAGCCCCCACCGACGTGGATACGGACATAACCTTCATCCTGGACAGCTCCGAGTCCACCACCCCTCTGCAGTTCAGCGAGATGAAGAAATACATTTCCCACATTGTAACTAACCTGGAAATCAGCTCAGAGCCAAAGGTGTCCCAGCACCACGCCAGAGTGGCCGTTCTCCAGCAAGCTCCTTATGAACACGAAATCAACTCCAGCTTCCCGCCAGTAAAAACCGAGTTCTCACTAACTGATTATGCATCCAAAGAGAAGATCATTAATTACCTCCACAACCAAATGACCCAGCTCCATGGCACGAGGGCCCTAGGAAGTGCAATTGAGCACACCATCGCTCATGTTTTCGAAAGTGCACCGAGCCCTCGGGATCTAAAAGTCATAGTTCTGATGATGACTGGAAAAGTGAACAAAAAAGAACTTGAGCACCTGCAAAGGGCTGTCATCAATGCAAAATGCAAAGGGTACTTCTTTGTTGTCTTGGGCATTGGCAAGAAGGTGAATGCCAAGAATATCTACACCCTTGCCAGCGAGCCAAACGACGTGTTCTTCAAGCTGGTTGATAAACCAGGAGAGCTCCATGAAGAGCCCTTGCTGCGTTTTGGGACACTGCTGCCATCCTTTATCAAAAGTAAGTGCAACATCCTGCAGCCCAAGTGTCATGGAAGGGGCAGCACATGGGCTCAGAGGGGTTAATCAGAAAGGTTTTGAGCAGCAGGACCCACTGAAGTTAGTTTCTTTTTTTTATGGATTGTACTGTTTGGTGCAATTTGGGCTGCTCATGCTCCACCTAGTTGAGTGTGTCTGGGTTTTGTCCACTTTGGCCTCCCCATGCCCTTCCATGTTGATCCACCAAGCAGAGTTTGCACTTCAGTGTGCTTTGCCTTGGCCTCCATGGGCTCACCTGTGGATTCTGATCTCATCCCACCTGGCTTGCCTCTCACATAGGGCCTGCTGAGGCCCTTAGCAGCACTTCCTTGGAGCTCCTTGAACACCCAGCAGACCTTTCTTCCCAACTTCAGCATAAATGTCATGCCCAGCAGGCCCTTGGCTGGCTCAGGCTGAGATCTGGAGTTGTTGTATGCAGATTTAACGACCAGATGTACAGGGATAAATAAAGCTGCTGTACTTGGGATGTGCTGACTGTGCCTTGAAAATTTACATCTCAGCTTAGCTACAGACCCCAGCCTGGACCTCCAGCTGCCACAGATCCTAAACACACCCATCCAACAAGGATAAGAAGTAGACCTCTTTTTGGAATTCTAGTTTTTAGCAAAAATTCCTGAAAATCAGATTAGTGAGGCTGATATACCACAGATTCAGGAATGTCTTGCACTAAATAGGAAGCAAACATCTGGAAACAAATGTTTAGGTTATCTCAGTTTGCTTTTTCCATTTACCGCTTACAGTAAATGAAAACTTCTAACTCTTGAAAAAATAACATCACCTGTGTGGCTGGAAGTGCCTTGGTACAAGAAATGTGTTTATAAGTAACAGACTCAGGCAAACAGTCCTCTTATAGTTAAAGCTCTCATGTTTGTAAACTGGAATAACAAATCTTCCAGCTCAGGTTGTTGCAGTAATCAAAAATGAAGCAAGAAAAGAAAAGTTATTTTGTTGGTTTTTGTTGTTCTTTTTTTTTTTTTTTTTAGTTAAGAAGAAATAAATGTAATGTGTTGGTGCTGGGTATCCACATCCTCAAGTCCAGTATTTAATGCCTCTTTCTGTCTCCAGGTGAATTTGCTTTCTACCTGTCTCCAGAGATAAGGACACAGTGTCAGTGGCTCCAGAATGGTCAGCAAATCCAGAGCCAGCACCCCGTGCTCACTGGGCAGAAAGCAGTGTGAGTAATGCTTTGGGGAAAAGGAAAGAAAAAGCAATTTCACTTTCAAAAATCAGGATTATCTTTTAATTAATATAATTCTAATAATATTTCAATTAATTTTACTGGTTCCCCCAGTGCTGTATCAGAAGAGCAACAGAGATATCTTACAGAGAAGGGTCATGTATAATTTTAAATTTGGGGTAAATTTTATATTTATGTACGTATAAAAATATGAAGGAGATAAATGTTGACTTTGATAGTGTAAGTCAGGAATTCCAGAAACTACTATTAATTTGGGACTTTCTGCTCCAAACATTATTTTGGATTATCTGATATACAGAACCCATCATAGCATCCATGCCAATATTCCTGAAAAGAAGTGAAAGCTTGTGTCACCCAGACTCACTGGTGGCACAGAGCTGTCCTGGCTTTAGAAGGTAAAGCTCCTTGAAGTCAGATCTGCCTACTGAGTTCACCCTTATCAGGGAATCACAGAACAGTTTGGGTTGGAAGGAACCTTAAAGAACATCCCCTTGTCATGGGCAGGGAACCTTCCACTAGTCCAAGCTTTCCACTGCTTGGATATAAGCGCTTTTCACTCTTCACTGTGGACAAATCTAAAGCTGGCAAAGCTTTAGACCTAAAGCTCTTGGGTTCTTGCCAGTGCTTTCTACCTCAACTCTTCTCCACTTCCAAAATTCTGCCCAGGTTCGTGGCTCCCAACGCCACCGTCAGCCGCACCTTCACCACCAGCACTACGATCAGCGCAACCATCAAGCCAGAGGCGAGTGTCCAGGCCAGAACCACTCCCGCCAGCACCACAGCCCAGGCCAGAGCCACCGAGGCCACCCCGGCCAGCTCCGTGCTCCAGGGGAATGCCACAGCCCAGGGAGCAGCCGGTGCCACCGCCCACACCAAAGCCAGCAGCCGGGCCATTGCCAACGCCACCGCGGCCAGCGGCAGGAGGAGACACAGCGGTACGGAAACAGCTCTCCCCATGGGGGCAGTGCCTCCCTCTAGGCTGAACCACACTGGGTTGGGGCTCTTCTTGCCCCCCTGAGTGGGTTATTCCTGTGGGAAGTGTCACCCAGAGGCCAAATTTCTGTTTTGGGTGTAAATCTTGAAATCTGTGCTGGGGCGTTGTCAACTTGAGTTAAGAATTTTGTGCAAAAATGGGTGGGGGACAGGCTTTCCCTAGGCAAAACAGAAGCAGGAACAATCCACCCAGCCACAGAGAACTTCTCTTTCTAGTGTGGTTCATTTGTTCCCATGATTTCCTTGTAGCATCACCCCTTGGTCAAGCTCTGCTGTTTATGGTGGTTCATATGATGGCATTGTTTGAACTCACAGCTAATATCAATGATTAGTTCAATGGATCAGCATGGAGACCTATTTGGGAATGCCAATCCTCTTCCATGTGAGCACAGCTCATACAAAGGAGGTTTCCCAGGTCTTCTTGCAAAGGGGTACAGGCAGATCTGCACTAGCTGAGCAAGGATCAAAGAATGTGTCCAAGCACAGGGAAGCTCATCCAGTCACTGCTGGCAATAAAAGCAATCAGTTTTTGCAAGGCTAGTGCTTTTATCAGCTTGAGAGGAATAAACTTTTCTGGATGTTTCTTGTTCCACCAGAGCTTTAAGCAATGTTTATAAAGGTCTCAACCAGTGAGCTGCCAGAGCAGGAAAACCTTTCCATAATAACTTCCTTGACCTGTTCAGGTTATCATCCCTGGAAGTGGTCAAGACCAGGTTGGATGAGAAATCTGATCTAGGAGAAGGTGTCTCTGCCCATGGCAGGGAGTTGGAACGAGATGGTCTTGAAGGTCCCTTCCAACCCAATTTTATGTTCACTCTTAGGCAGGCTTGACTTGAAACCAAGCCTTTAGCAGCTCAGTGAATCCATTGCACCTAAGAGAAGGAAGGATCTGACTGGGCACATTTACAGTTGTTCGGAAAGGGATGGGAATTTCAAGCTGTGAGAATCTGAAAAAAGAAAAAAGAAAAAAGAAAGGCTTTGATTTGCTAGATTGCAGCAGATTATTAAAGATAAATAAACCACTTGATGTCCCTTCTGATTCTGCCTGCAGCAAAGACCCACGACATCCAGATCACAGATGTCACTGAGAGCAGTGCCAGGCTGCGCTGGGCCAGCCCTGAGCCACACAACACCTTTGATGTCACTGTCACCTTGGCCCACGACCACTCCCTCGTGCAGAGGCAAAACCTGACTGGCACCGAGCACGTGATCCGAGGGCTCAGGAGTGGCCAAAAATACGTCGTAGTCATCACTGGCTACCAAAAATCCCAGCCCAAAGTCACCTACACAGGGTCATTCAGCACAAGTAAGTGACTCTTAAAAACAGGTGACATTTTTTTTTTCCATTAAGTGGACACAAAGGGGGAGGGGGAAAAAAAAAGGGATTGGGAATCAGTTGGTACCAACAGTCCCAGCCCTGGCTGTGCTAAGTTGTGTCATCTCATGTGTCTCATCCTCTGCATCATCAGCAGGGTATGAGACAAATGTGGCAAACGTGTTTCTTCGAAAAATGGGAGTTGCACTTCAGTGGGGTTGTATCTGCATGGAATGTGGGATAATTAAAGGCAGTCCCAGAGTGGGTTTGTTACGTGCTGGAGGGTTTGTACATCAGTGCAAAAGGTCTTGGTGGGGGTCCAACCTGCACTACTGCAATGAATAAGGAGTCAAACTGGTAAACTCAGTCCAACCAGATTTCAAAATAAGCAAGAAAAGTTCCATTTCCATATCTACTGATTTGATTCCCACACTATCCAGAAAAAAAAAAAAACACAAAGAAGAGATGAAACTGAAGGTTTAGTCCCTTAGGGACCTAAACTCCATGTGTGCAGATCCAATGTGAACCTCACCAAAACCTCTGACATGGCCACAAGTTGCTGTCTGAGACACAGCCAATTTTTTTTTAATACAGTTGGCACAGAGGTGACTTGGCTTGGTAGTGTGGCTGGTCCTGCCAGTGCTGTGTCTGGCTTCCTCTGGCACTTCCAAGACAATTCCAGTGCCCATGGAGAGCCTTTCCTCTGGCTTCAGTGGGTTTGGACCAGTCCCTTGCCCTTTGCAAGCAATAAACACGCCCACAAAAATGTTGAGAAAAGGCATCATGGGTAGAAGTAACATTTACATGTGCTGAATTGGAGCTCCCAATGCCCAGGGAAGGTGCTTTTTCCATAGAATAAATTTTGAATGGGAATAAATTGAGTAGACAGTGGTGGCAAGATGTGACCTGGACACTGAGAAGCATTGTCCCCCTTACTCACACCCAAACCCTACACTAAAGAAAATCAAATCCAGCCCTTCCTGTGGCTGCAGACTCCTCCTGCCTCCAGCCCCATGGATTTTTTTGACCTGTGAAATTCCTCACCATAGTTCCTAGAGGGATGTGAGGCCTGATGGGAGGAGTGTGGTCCAGGAGAGCCCTGGAGGGAACGAAAGAGTACAAATCCACCATGGATTTGCCCCCCTGGGGAATGCCATTTGTATTCTGCCTCTCTAAGGCCAGGAGAACAAAGCTAAGCTGGCTCCAGAGAGGCCACACCCAGCTCCTGAACCCCTGCCCTGTGATTCAAAACCAGTCTTATGGGGCCCCGAGGATGAGCCCAAGGGGAGCCACAGGCTGGGAACAGAAGGCGATCCCATCCTGGTGCGGTTGGGTGGTTGGGGATTACTCATCCCATCAGCTGCCTCCAATAAACATTTCTTGTATGTGTGTGCTAGGCTAAACAGATGCACTGGAGCTGGGGCCAGGGAGTGTTTATGACTGCACTGAGGGTGCTGCTGCTGGTCTCCTCCTTGCCTGACCCTCTGCTTCTCCTCCACAGAGACCCCAGCACAGCCGCAGGTGTCCCTGGCCAACATGATGCTCAACACTGAGCCACTGGAAGGGCCTGAGAGTGGTGAGTGTGGGCCACGGGGGGATTGCTGGGCTGGGGACTCTCACATCCCACTAACACCAAAGGATCTGCAAGTCCTTGGCTTGGCAGAGCCACTGGTGACATCCTTGGCTGCACTGGGGTCTCTGCCTCATTCCATCACTTTGGGTGACATCAAGCTCATCACATCGGTGTTGTCACACTCAGTGGTACCATCGGTGTCACAACCCCTCCTCCAAGGACCTGGAAGGGCTCTCAGCCTTCATCAAGCAGCACAGCCACTGCAGGCACGCCAACAATGGATCTGTCACCCAAAACTCATCCCAGAACCATCGCTCTCGTGTTTCCCTTTAAACGCTGTGCTTACACTGTGGCTCATTTTCTTCACAAAGTGAGAGCACAGGGAAATGCTGCTGCTCAGCGTGTTCAGCCAGGAGTTGTGGAGCTGCTGCTGAGCTCTGGCTGCTGGTATTGAGTGGGATGAGCATGGATCTCATTCATGCCTGGCTGGCGGCACCACTGGAGCTTTGTGCAGTGGAGGGGCCAAGGGCTTGTGCTGAACCAGCTCATTTCTCCTTCCTGCATGAACCATCACCATTCCCTTTCCATGTGCTCCCACTCATTTGGCCTCTCTCCCTGGCACTGACACCAGAAATCTTGTGACAAGGTGACAAGCACCCCGTGGCTTTGTTTAACCCCTTGTTTAACCCCTTGGAACCAGCCCTTGGGAAAGCTCCTGCTCCAGGGAAAATGGATGTGTTGTGTGCTTGCTCTGCACTTACAGACTTCCACACAGACCTCTCCATCTCAGCTCTTCTCACCAGTCCTCTCTGCTTGAGGATTTATGGCAGCCAGCAATCTTGGGGGAGCATTCCCCAAGGATGCTAATCCAAAGGTTTTCAACACAATAAAGACTCTAAAGAGGGCAGGGAGTTGGGAATGGGTTTAGCTGAGCCTCCTCTAATTCACGGGAGACACCCATGTGTAAATCTTCTGAAAGACCTTGGAAGAAAACCCACACTCTGCCCTCCTTATAGAGGTAAAATAGCATGGATGACCCAGCATAGCTAATAAAAACTCTGGAATTTGGACCTAACTGATCATTTTTGGGACAGGAAAGGAACATATGTTTAAATCTTCATTGAGCCTTCACATATACCAGGTGCAACTTGCTTTTAGAGATAAACACACTTACGGACTGGCAGTCACTGCCAAGACAAAGAGCTTTGAAAACAGGGAGGGGGGAATTGTGTGAGGGCTCAGTCCTGAGTGCACCAGTGGGGAGTGAGGGGTTCCCACTATGCTGCTCAAAGAATTTGGGGTTTGGATCTGTGACAAAACCAAGAGCAAGAAGAGGTAAGCTGGAGGCTGGGAAAGGTTTACATCCAGCAAAGCAAGACAAAATGCACGAGAGGGAAATGCCACCAGTCCTGAACCAGGCTTTATTTTCCCTCTTTTTCTCTTTTCAATCTCTTTGCTTTTTCAGCTTTTAACCCTCCCAGGGTCACTTAACCTTTGCACCTTTTGCCATGCAGATTGGCCAGACCCTTGCTTGCTGGACTTTGACATGGGCATGCAGTGCAAGGACTATCAGATTGTGTGGTTCTTTGACTCCAAACACAAGTTCTGCAGCCAGGGTTGGTATGGTGGCTGTGGAGGTAATGCCAATAGATTTGAGACCGAAGCTGAGTGCTATAACAAATGCTTAAAGCCATGTAAGTACCCCATGAGGATTCACCCTTTTGCATTTTGTCCTATTGTTGAATGATGCTTGGATCAGAGAGAAAACACATTTAAAATCCAAACCCATGCACTTTTTCGTCCTCCAGCAGCAGATGAGAAAGCCATGCAGCAGCCACCCCTTGAGAAAAGATTATCATCAGGTAACACTCTCCAAAAAAAATTAATCATCACAAACAAAGCAAACCCATTCTTTCACCCTGACCATTTCACAGCATGCATCCAAGCCTGCCCAACCCTAGATCAAAAGTAGCGCAGACTTAGTTTTCACTCACTCTTTCACACAACCACGCCCTTCCATCTGCTTTGCATGAGCAAGTCACTTTGCATGTGTGTTGTCCCACTAGGATGTGCTGAGGGCACAGCCTGAGTGGCAAAACTCACTTTGGCTTAATAAGGGTGGCTGCACTGGAGCGTGGCACGGTCTCAAACCAGTTTGTGTTATCTCTGTGTGACCAAATTCTCTGCTGAAATGCAGAGAATTTCCAATATTTTGTTGCCTGGAACCAAAACATCTGATGGGAAGCGACTCCATGGGGCTTGGGTACTGCATGGAGATATTTTCCTTCATCACCAAAAGATAAAAGTCAAGGTTGATGGAGGAGCCTGCAGGGAAATGGCGATGCCTTCCTCTCCTCAAGGAGTTTCTGAGGTTGAGGGGTTATGTTTGCAAACCTCTTCAGGATCTGGGAAGGGAGAAGAGGCTAGAAACCTCCTGTGTTGGTTCAGCAAGGGGTTGGGATGGGAACAGAGCCCAGAAAATCCTCATCAGAATCTGCCTCCAAGAGGTGTTTCAGGGCCCTTTGTGGAGCTGGGAGGGAAACCAAGGAGTGAAGGCAGCTCTGGCACCCAAAGGCAGGGGTTTAGTCCTTGCAGTGGCATGACAGAGTTTGAAAAGGCAAATTACAGATTCTTCCACCACCTCATTGACTTCCTTAGGTTTATTTTAGGATCCTTAAATCACGCTTGGGAATTTTTGTCACTGGCAGCCCTGCAGAGATGTGGAGGCAAGGAGGAGGAGACCAGAGATGCCTGGGGTGGCAAAAGGGGATTTCAAGGTGCTTTGGGGAGGCAAATGGACATCATGGATCCTCTGGCTGCAGTCTGAGCACTTTGTTGTCAGAGGAAGCAGCGCAGAGCTTGTGCAGGAACCTGCAGCTTCACTGCAGAGCAGGATTCCACCCTCGGAGAGCAGCGAAACCTCCCTGATGAGGTTTTCTGCCCTGTCCCACAGGCCAGCCCCTTCTGATCATTGTCACATGCCTTGATGATGTTTCCAGCAACTGTTTCTGAGGCTAAAGTGATATTTCGTCAACTTGGCACGGCTCTGTCCTGGGCACAGAGTCAAGAGAAGCAGCCGAGGGGCCCTGGAGGGATGTTCAGGTCGCTTTATTCCCTTTCCATTTACTGCAAAGCCAGAGCTCAAATCCTCATGGAAAATGGACACAGGAGTTCAGTGCAGCTCAGCTTTTAAGGTGCTGGGGGGTGGCTCAGGCTCTGGCCTCAGCCCATAGCAGGTGCAACAGCGAGAAATAAGGTGAGCTCCCAAACTTCAAGGCACTGCAAAAACAGGCACCAGACCCACTTCCCTTTTGAAGCCTTTTAACTGCTGAGATCCCCTTTAATTATGGACTTTTTGTACAATTTTTCATGGAAAATTGTGGAATTTGAGGCATGGTTTAGTGGTGGGCTTGGCAGTGCTGGGTAATGGTTGGGCTCAAGGGTCTTAGAGGACTTTTCCAACCTTAATGATTCTGTGGTTTTATTTTTTTATTGTTATTAACTTTTTTACCATGACAAAAGTAACTCCTAAGTGTAACTGAGGAGCTCAGGCCCATTTTCTCCATGGGATGACTTAAAACCGTGTCTCTCCCCATCTTTTCAAAGCGCTACAGCTTAAAACATGTTTTAACCTCCTAGTTCTTGCTCTCCATCAATTCTTGGAAATGTCTGGGTCAGCTTTCGTTTGATTTCAGACTGAAATAGGGGAAAATCAGTTTATACATGCAAAAGAAATTCTTCTGTTTTGATTAGTGTTTGGATTTGATTCCTGTGCAGGGTTTGGGGTAGAGTCATTCGTGTGTTCACATCTGCTGGATTTCAGTGTTTTGGAAGGTGGGGGAGTGAATTCTGACTCCCCCTTATCTGTGATGTTTATGCTGTGCTGAACAGGGGTGAGCTCAGCTCCTTCTGCATCCCTGTGTGAAGGGAAGTGTATGACCTGATGGCAAATCAGTGGCTGATATCAGATTTTCAAAATTTTATTAAAAAAAAATTATTTGGCAGTTTCATTCTGCCACGTCCAAGCGCTTTGTGGTTTTGTTCCCCGCTCACCCAGCAAGGGGTGCAAGGTGCCATGGGCAGTGTGTGGTGCACCCAGGAGCTCCTTCACATGGAAGATTCCTCTTTTCAGAGGAAGTCAGTCATGTTAGTGGTGCCAGCACTTCTTCCCTTGCAGCCCAGCCAGTCCTCTCCCAGTTCTGAGACCTGCCAACTCATTTCCTACAGATTCAAGGGATTTGCAGACAACCACTGCCATGACACACTCTTCCTTCATCGCTCCTGGATGCATGGCAGCAACACAGGAGGCAAACTAACTTGTGCACCAGGGTTGCACAAGTTCCTCTTTTCCAGGGAAAGAGGTTTTCTGCAAAGAAAGAGATGGGATTTAGTCACAGGAGATGTCTGTGCTGTGGATGCCCTTCCTCAGCTTGCGTTCCAGCCCTGCCCTGCAGACACACTGTGCTTCACCCAGGAGTGCTACTGACTACTGCTGCTCCTTCTTTTCCCCACAGTCATGGATATCTGCCGGCTGCAGAAGGACGAGGGCACCTGCAGGAGCTTTGTGCTGAAGTGGTACTATGACCCTGAGACCAAGAGCTGCGCCCGCTTCTGGTACGGCGGCTGCGGCGGCAACGAGAACAGGTTCAACACGCAGAAAGAATGTGAAAAACTCTGCATGCCTGGTAAGAGGGGCTCAGCCAAATCCCTGGCAGGAATTGCCTCGTTTATCTTCCCTCAATATCCTGCATCAGAACCTTATTTGTGGCTTCTTTCTCCACCAGGTGCCATCAACCCCGGCGTGGTGACGACGATAGGGACATAGGGCCAGGGGTTGGCCAACATTACCTCTGAGACAGCATCACCTTTTCCACCTTGCCCCTATAGAAGCTAAGGGTATAGACAACCTTGCACTGTAATATTTCATGCTTTTAACTCTCAAGCAAACCCTGAGGAAAGGGTTTTGCTGCATGACCTATCAATATGGTGCTAAACTGTTTGTGGACTGAGTGCTACATGTGCCCGGGTTATATTGTATAGCTTCAACATTGCCAAATATTTACCCAAGTGCAGATTGTTATTGTCTCTCAACATGAAATTAGCCCTTTTACCCCCCAATTCTGGCCATCTGTCTATCTAAGGCACCATAAAAATGAGTAAAAAAAAATCATAATAATTTCACTGCAACTTGTTACCTGCTTGCTTTTATCCTTCTCATAACTGAGCGTAACTTTACAGGGGAAGCCTTTGTGTAAGAGAGTGGCTGATTCTGATAAACAAGTGGTTCCATTTTCACTCTTCCTCTTTTATTTTCATTTTTTGTTTTTCTCCTTTTGCTGGATTCGATCTCAGACTAGATCTCTCGTATGCATTTGTACCACATGTGGCCAACCGAACTAGCAAGGAAAAGGAAGCAAAGTTTCCGAATGCAAATGCACTGCTGGGACCAAGGCCTCAGTTAACAAATCTTTAAATTGTGGTGTAGGATGCCTCTGGCATTCTTCTGATGTTGTATGTTTTATGAATTACAAAGCAAAGCAGTCTGGGGAGGGGGGAGCAGTGGGAGGGAGGGGGATTTTATTTTTATTGTGGATTCTGTGTCAGGAAGTCTATACAAAGAACTTTTAAATAAAGTCTAATGGAGGTTTTGAGAAACTCGTGGGTTTGTCTTTGTTAAAGCCAGTGTGGGTATCAATGGAATCATTTTCCAGGGTCTGGAAAGCAATTTTTTGGAGGGAGGAGGGAAATGCTTTAAATGGAGGATAGATGTAGTAAGGGTATTCGGGGGGACAGCACTGAGACACTGCTGGCAACCTGGAGATTTCCAGCTTGGAAAAAAGGTGGAAACAGAGATGTTTTGGTTGTGAAATCTCCATCCTGAAGGAATTTAAACTCAGCTGGACATGGCATGAAGCAACTTGGCTTCAGCCAGTCCTGGGTGTCCCTTCCCACCTGTGTGACTCAATGACCCTGTAAGTATTTTCATCTGTCTCCCTCGCTTTCCACAGCCATGGTTTTTACCCTTCCTGTCCTTCTCTGAGCTCACCCAAGGAA
The DNA here is from genome assembly GCF_009819885.2 of Catharus ustulatus. NCBI lineage: Eukaryota > Metazoa > Chordata > Aves > Passeriformes > Turdidae > Catharus > Catharus ustulatus. Next base: position 2,409,861 of record NC_046227.1, on the reverse strand, counting down.
GATAAAATCCCCAGAAACAATGCACATTTCCCTGCCCCTTCAAAAATCCCCCTGAAAGCACAAAGCAGATGAAAGTGGCCACCTCAGGGCACAGGGCAGCTCTGGGCTGTGGGGCTGATGGAAGGAAAAATGGAGCCTTGCAGGCACATGCCATGGAGAGGGCAGCTGGAACACCAAGAACAGGGCATTGGCGAGGGAGAACTGGGAGAGGGCATTGACCCATTCTGGAACACTGGGTCAGATTGGTTAAATCTTGGAAAGGAGACCCTTGCAATTCTGGGCTTGTCCAGGTGTTCTTCCATGGGTCAGGGTGGCAGTGTCACGAGGAGAAGACCACCTGGTGCTGTCTGCTGCTTTCTGAAGCACTTCAGGTACAACATCTCCCAGGAGGAGGATTTGCCCTCCACCATTCACAACACCAACACCATTTGCAAGACTAAATTAAGCTGGTCTGACACCTCAGGCTCCCTTTTCAGCACTGCACACCATCCACAGGGTTCCAAGGGCCTCACCCTGACCTGTCCAGGGTGCAAGAAGAGCACGTAGGGCTGCTCTGGGCTTTGTCCTCACGGAGATTTACAGCTCAGGCATCCCATTCTTGGCATGAGGAGCAGCCCAGATCCCAAAACTTCCCGTCAGCAGCGAGCCACTTGCGTGGGGACAGGGGACAGCTTGGCTGGGGGTGAGCCCAGCCCTGGCAGCTGAGCTGGGGAAGCTGTGCTGTTTATTTGGCACCTTCCCTGAGCACACCACAAGGGCTCCATTAGAACAAGAGGGGAATGGGTAAATGTTATTTATTTATTTAATTTATTTATTATTGTAACTGGCTCTCCAAGCGACTCAGGAGCCTGCCCTGCATCTCACAGTGCACCAGCGGGGGGCCTGGCCAAGCCCCTCTTTCCTGCTCTCACGGGGTTTAAAAGCTGCACTGAGGTTAAAGTGATCCTTCCCTCCCTCTGCAGAGAGGTTTTCCCAATGCCCGTTTCCCGGAAAAGCTGCTTTCCATGGCCCGTGCATCGCTCCAGGATGCCAGGGCGCAACCCAGGGTAAGGGAGTTCGGGAAGGGGTGGGGAAGGGGGGCCCCTCATCCCTTCCCATCCCTTCCCATCCCTTCCCATCCCTCCCATCCCATCCCCGGGGCGCTGCAGGCACTCCCGAGCCTTTAAAGGAAGCGCATTCCGCCCCGGGCTCCCGGCCAGCAGCCACGAGGGGCTGCACATGGAAGTCATCCGCAGCTGGAGCACATCTGCCAGCGTGGCTGCAGGACCAGACCCGCAGTAAAAATAGCCCAGCCTGGCCCAAGCCACGCCGTGCACTCCCGGGTGTCGGTGGGGAGACCCGGGATCCACGCCCTGCTGCTTTTGGGGCAGCCTCAGACCCCCCCTTTCAGCAGAATTTCTTCTGGAGACATCACCTCCTGCAGCAAAAATGTGCCTGGCCTTGCTTCAAATAGTACCACTGCCCAGGAGGGGGAGAGCCACGCCAGAAAACCAGACTCCAGCCTAGAATTTCCCTTCAAGCTGAGGGCACTTGTGAGATGAAAGAGTCACTGGAATTGCTCCAAGACTCTGGAGTTTTCCAGGATTGGGTCAGGGGAACCTTCACAGGGCTGTTGTAGGTTGAGGTGACCCTGCCTCGGGGACCTATGTGAAGTCCAAGTGGGCCTTGAATGCAATGCTGTGTCTCCAAATGTGAGTGCTAATTCCACCCCAGTGAAAGAATCACAGAATGGACTGGGTTAGAAGGGACCTTCAAGCCCATCCCACCCCCTGCCATGGGCAGGACACCTTCCACTATCCCAAGTTGCTCCAAGTCCCATCCAACCTGGCCTTGGACAATCCAGGGGTGGGGCAGCCACAGCTTCTCTGGGCACCCTGTGCCAGAGTCTCACCACCCTCACAGGGAAGAGTTTCTTCCTAATATCCAGTCTAAACCTACTCTTCCAGTTTGAATTAATTCCCTCTTGTCCTGTCATTACATCTTTCTTGCATTGTCCCTTCAGGACCCGAAGGGAGATGGGTGAGGTACAATCAGCAGAGCCAGCAGCCCTTATTTTAGCAGGGAATTTCCTCATGGAGCATTTCACAGTCAGGCTGTCCAGAAGAAGCCACAGAATCCTACACTCCCTCCTACACCTACACTTGCTCCTTAAAGAGTGATAGTGGTCAGTCCCTGGGACAAACTGTCACAAATAGTCACTGTCAAATCTCACTTCCTCTAGTTGAAGTCCAGAAGGTTTTGAATGACTCTGCTGCCCTTGGAGACCAGAAAGCTTCGAGCCTGCTGGAGAGAGCTCCAGGGTTCAACCCTAGAGCACAGACATAACCACTTACAGTACCAGTGGTGTCATAAATATGAAGAGCAGGATGTGTCCTAGAGTTCAACACTGAAGCCAGACCCTTAAATTTAGGACAGCATCAACATTTAATGCTTGGTTAGGTTCCCTCAATGCTGCAGCTTTGCATTTAATCACAGCCTTCTAGGGAGACCTTTACAAGGAGAGGCAAAGTGGCTCTGACACATTTTATTAGCCAGTATTAAATTTATTACAGCAGTGAAAGAAGCCAGTCTAGAAGTCTATAGATGCTCAGATGTACCTGCCCAGATCCTTCCTGGGTTTTCCAGCAATGCCCTACACAGGCAGTGTTGACATTGCAAGGTCAGGAGCTCAAGGAAAACGATGCTAGGCATTCCTGGAAATTAGGACTGTATCCAAGTGCTTGAGCAGAGATGCAGATAAACTTGGAGCAGCTGAGCCTGCAGCAAAGGATTTTTGGATCACTGGGACAGAAACGTGGGCATTTCTTTGGGCAGGGGTCTTCTGCTTGCGGGATGGAAATGCTGCAACTCCCAATCCCAAAATCACTGGAGCAAGACGGAGATGATAAGCTAAAAGAAGGGAATTTGGAAGATCCTAGATTTTCTAGATACTCTGTTGCTTTCTGCCTATGCTTTACAGCCCTGTAAGTGTTTTGGGGGCAGAATAGTTGCTCTGGGAGAGCAGCACCTGGTAGGGAGCTCCCTGCAAGCAAGCACCATCTCTATGAGCTGAGCTGAGCATCCTGGGTGGTTTTAAACCCCAAAACTTCAATCCACGATAACCTTAAACTCCTCAGACCTCACCCAGAGGCCGGGGATCACTCAAAATGGAAGTGCAGCCTTCCCAAAAGCAAACCCCAGGGCTCAGTGGGACGTGGCGGGATAAACAGCCCCAGCGAGAGCCGGGAGTGCGCTCCAGCTGCGGGATGATTTATGGCACAGCAGGAGCACGGCTTTTTTCCTTTTTCTTTTTTTTTTTTTTTGGTTAAACAGAGCAGATCCGAACCAGATGTGTAACCTTTATCTCCATTGCTGCGGAGGAGAGAGAAGAGACGGGGGAGCAGACAGGGGAGAGGGAAAAGACGTTCGAGTTTCCATGAGCGGCCGCTCTGCTGCCTCCCAAAGCCAGCTCATGAAGAAAAATGAGCCCCAGCAGCCAGGAAACTTGGCTGTGCTGAACTCCCTGTTTTGTTTCTCCCACTGTTGCCGAGACAACTGCGCCGAAATAAAAGCACGGCCGGCTGCGATGACCTCAGCGTGCTGCTTCATAAAACCTGATATTGTAAAGATACAACCCTTTAGGTTATATCTTTATATATTTGAGGATGAGCCTTGTGCTTCCCGGGCTGGGAGGTTCAGACACCCATCTTCTGGGATTTTTTCCACCCAGGCAGGGAGACGAAAAGGGGAGGGATGTGAGAGACTGATCAGTGCTGCCTGGTGATCCCAGGGCCACCTGTGAGGAAAAACTCTGCTGATGGAAAAGCACAAAATGCAGAGTTCTGTGTCCAGCTCTGGAAGGACATGGAGCTGTTGGAACCAGTCCAGAGGAGGGCCATGGAGATGATCAGAGGGATGCACCAGCTCTGCTGTAAGGAAAGGCTGAAAGAATAGCGATTGTTTAGCCTGGAGAAGGCTTTGGGGTGACCCAATGGTGGCCATCCAGTGCCTGAAGGGAGCCCACAGGAAACACAGAGAGAAACTTTTTACAAGGGCCTGGTGTGACAAGGACAAGGGGGAATGGCTCCACATTGACATGAATGAGTTCACACTGAAAGAGATTAGATTTACATCAGATATTGGGAAGGAATTGTTCCCTGTGAGGGTGGGGAGGCCCTGGCACAGGATGCCCAGAGAAGCTGTGGCTGCCCCTGGATCCCTGGAAGTGTCCCAGGCTAGGCTGGTTGGGGCTTGGAGCAACCTGGGATAGTGGGAGGTGTCCCTGCCCATGACAGGGGGTGGAATAAAGATGATCTTTAAGGTCTCTCCCAACCTGAACCATCCTATGATTCTGTGATTCTCTGATTTCCAAATTCATAGCTTATGCCTTGCATCCAGGGAAGCACTCTAGGAATAACATACAGCTCTCTCTCACAGAAAATTGGCTTCCAAACCTGGGATGAAAGCACCCCAATGTGCTGCTGGGGATCTCTCTGAGATAGGAGTATGCTACTGGGCAAAGCCAAATAAGCCACTGCTCTTGAAAAAAGGCAGAAATTAGTTGTGTATGAGTTAATAGATATATTTTATATTTATGCCTTACAAATGGGCTCTGCAAGAGCATGATCAATCAACTGGAGCGGAGCTGAAAGTCCTGAAGAAGAAAAAAAAGAGGTTAGGGACAGAATCAGTAGTTTGTTATTTCTAAAATACTCCTCTGGTGTTCCAGTAGTGATTAATTCGGCAGATGGGGAGGTTGCGTTGGAGGTTAATGAAAAAAAATGAGCATTAGATTGACTGGAATATTGAAGAGGCCATGACACAGCGTTTGGAAATAAATGGAGCACTGCTCCTCTATCGTGTTTGGATTCCAGGCTCCCCTGTTGCTCCCCGGCTCCAGCCCTTAGAACATCCTTCCATTTACTGATGGTAAATCTGGGGTGACAGTACTCACTGTCCAGCAGCTAAAAGCTTAAACTAATGCCATTTGGAAAGGCAAGTTCAATATGCTCACTCACTGCTCAAATATTTATCCCTGGAATTCTGGTGATTTTGGGGGCAAGAATGGTTTTCTCAGTAAAAAGTGTTAAAAGAGCAGTTTTGCAGCAGGAGGGTTGCATGCAGTGAGCCCGACCTTTCCCAGAGCTCCACAGATCTCATGGCATTGCATTTTGCCCCCAGTTCATGTGGTTTTTTAAAAAAAGCTGCTAGAAATGAGAAATTATTTTGGAAAAGCCAAAATCTTGCCCTGGATGCTGGGTCCCTGCATGGCCCACTGGGTGAAACATCCAGATCCCTGGATTCCCAGTATTTGGAGTTATGCAGGGGTGGATTTTGGATTAAACACCTGACAGCTTGACTCACAGCAAAAAGTTCGACATCCAGAAGCTTTTTCCAAATTAATCACTCAAAATCCCCACCTGCATAGTAATTCTCCTTTTCTCCATGCCTTCTCATCTTCCATCCCTTTTCCTAGGGTTTATAAAGCAGCCCAGTTCTGCAATGGATGCAGGTGGTCCCAGACTGGCAGGGGCATTACACTTAAAGCTATTTCTCCTTCAGGATGGATTATGGCATGCTGTTTCTCCCCCAGGATGGAAACAGCCATGGGAGAAAGGCAGAAGGGCACACCCCAGAGCAGCCTGGAAGCTGCACCCCCTCTTCCTGTCTCCAAAGCCTGCAGGTTGTAGGTGTCAATCTGGGATCAAAAGCAGCAAGCTGAGCAATGGGAAAACTGCAATTGGAAATGCTACCCTGAAAAACCACAGTGGAGAACAGCCACAATTCATCACACAGGGGTCTGACACAGACTAAACAAGGAGAATTTAAATTCTCTGCCCATTGTGGGACTGTTTCTGTAAGTTGGCCAAGCCAGAGCAGCCCAAAGAGCCCCTTTTTGTCCCCTTCCCAGCAGGACAGGGCAGGTGAGCCAGGTTTAACACCCAAGTGCAAAGGTCTTGTTAAGTGCTAGAAAAACACTGGTGGTTTGGAAAAGCTTAAGGAGATCAGAAGTGTTTGGGATTAAAGCCAGCTCCATCCTGGAAGGGAAGGTGAGAAGGGAAGCCAGGTGTGAAGGCTGTGCAGGGATGGGGTTAATCTCAGATTAAACACCCTGATGAGGAGATTGAGGTCAGACCTCACTGGGGCAGCTCCCATCACTGCTCCCTGTGACAGGGACAGGAGCCAGGGAAGGGCTGGAGCTATGTCAGGGAGGATTAGGTTGGATATCAGGAAAAAATTCTTCCCCTAAAGGGTGCTGGGGCACTGAACAGACCCCCCAGGGAAAGGGCACAGCCCCAGGCTGACAGAGCTCCCAGGATGGGGTGTGGATATAGGGAAAGGGATGGTGACCCTTCTCAACCAGGGCTTGCAGCTCCCTGTCTCTTTGGGAACCAGTAATCATCACCTCCACTTAACACTCCAGTCTTTTTCCACTTTCCCATAGCTTTTTTAACCCTTCCATTTGACCCCTCTCCACTCAAAGCCTCCACTTTGAGCTCCCCAGTCCTGCTCCAGGTGTTTGGGCATCGCTGGATTGGGAAGACTGAGAACTGCTCGTCCTTTCCACCCCTCCTCTCCTGCTGCTGCAACAGGCAGCAGCTGGAGCCCTGCCTCCCTTTTATAATCTTATTTTTGGGAATAAAAAGACAGTTCTGCTTGCAGTCTGGAGCCAAGCTCCTTGCAAAAGAGCAGGCTGTACTCTGGTCAGCCCCGTGCATTGTCCCTCCAGCTGTGTCCCATCCCGGGAACATCTGATGCTGGTGGTCACGTAAGGATGGGGAGGAGAACATCCCTCTCACACATTTCCTTGGACAGCCTGTGGCAGGGAATGCTTTTCCAAGGGGGCTGTGCTGATCCCTGTATGCCCATGAGGCAGTGTGGGCTCAAATCTTTTCCCAGATGGGTTTCCCCAGGGCTGCAGGGTCTGCTCGTCCTGACTCACAGGAGGGTTTGGGCTGGAAGGGACCTTAAAGATCATCTAATTCCATTCTAATTTCCCTTGCTACATGCCCCACAACTGTGCATCCCACCAGACTCCTCCAGGCATGCCAGAAGTGGATGTGATGAGTTTTCCCAGCCTCAGCAGCACCATGGGAGGAGCCCACTGCCAAAATCTTCCACCTCCCCAGGACTTTTCATCATGCCTTTGCTCCCTTGGTATTTCCAGCAGGCAGGGAGAGCTCCAAGCCACATTTCCAAGTGCCAGAGGCACTAAGTAGCTACAAAACGTTGGCACAGCAGTGCATGTTTGAGAATTCCCTTGGTTCTGGGGTACCACAGAGTGAAAAAACCCCTTTGGCAGGTGCAGAGCACAGAAGGTAAGCAGAAATGATTTATTTCTGTGGAAAATGCACCTCCTAAATGGCTGTCTCCTCCTTCCCTACGTGTCCATCCGCACCAGAAATCTCAGGAATTTCCATGGCAGCACTCTCAGGAAATCTCTGCATTTCTCCCAGACGTGTCTACGATGGGACATCGATTGCACAAGAAGGTCTGAGAGCTGAGGAAGGTTGGGTCTAGAAAAAAAGAGAGAGACAAAAATCCTGAACAACAACGCAGCTTGGAAAAAGCAGTCAGAAGTTTGAAGCACATCCAGACCACTGCTCTGGAAATCAGGCTGAAAAGTCTTGTGACATCAGGCTCTCTCAGGAGGTCTCTGCTATTTCCCATCTGTAAAGGCCTGGGAATGTTGCTAGCAGTCCGTGTTTGACTTTGGAAGAGCTGGGAAAGACAATGCTGCAGTGGCCAAGCAGCAAATCATAGGAACACTAAGGTTGGAAAAAGTCATGAAGGTTGGAAAAGAACGCCAAGATCATCGAGTCCAACCTTGATCCCCACCTTGTCACCCAGCCTGGAGCACCGAGTGCCACGTCCAGGCATTCCTTGGACACCTCCAGGGATGTGGGATCCTTCCTGGGACCCCCTTTCTAATGCCTGACTACCCTTTCCATGCAGAAATTCTTCCTGATGTCCAAGCTGAACCTCCCCTGGCACAGCTTGAGGCCATTTCCTCTTGTCGTGTCCCTTGTTCCCTGGAGGAAGAGGCCAATCCTCCCCTGGTTCCACCCTCCTGCCAGGGATTTGCAGGCTGGCAATGCGCTTCCCATTGACTGACAAGCTCAGAACTGGGAAGCACAAACCACAAATATCCTCCACAGGTCGTGGATTTTCCCTGAAGGTCCAACAGGCCCCTGGCACTGCAGTTTCAGCCCCTCTGAAGAGAGTCCCAGTGGGAACTTTTGCTCTCAGACACAACTGGCCCCTCTGAATTTCAATCAGGGTGTGTTTGAGGAGATAAATATTTGCATTTTTGAATCAGACACAGGTTTATTCCAAGGCGCATGGCTGGAAGTTTATGGAGATGTTGGAAAGCCACTTGTAAATGGATTGGGACGGTTATGGATGGCACAATCCCTTTGCCTTTTCCCTTGCACTCTTCCATCCAGAAGCTGGGACTGACCCCAAGCTCTGCCTGCAGCCAGCTTTTGCCATCGCTCCCCAGAGCCACCAGCACAAAGAGCACTCTGGTGTCGGGATCAGCCCCCACAGGTCCCAAATGTGGCCAGCACTGGGCTGAGCAGCATCTCCCTGCCTCCCACGCAGATCCGGGATCCAGCCGGGAGCTGCATGAGCTCATGGCTGGGGTCTCGCCAGCCTGAGAGGAGAGGGACAGACAGGGAAGCAGCACGAGAAAAAGGAGGGCTGGAGAGGAAAAAAGGAAGGGAAAAAAAAAAGAGAGAGAAAAGGAAAATGGAAAATGTATGTGTATTTAAATAATTTAAAAAGGGAAAGGGGGAAAGGAAAGAGGAAATGAAAAAAAGGGGAACGGGAAATGTGTATGGATGTGAAAATAAATTAAAGGGAAAAAAGAAAGGAAGAAGGAAAAGGAGAAAAGGGAAGAGGGAAAAGGGAAATTGGAAAAAGGGAAAGGGGAAAAGGGAAAAAGGGAAAAGGGAAAAGGAAGAAGGGAAAAGAGAATGGAAGAAGGAAAAGGAGAAAAGGGAAAAAGGAAAAGGGAAAAAAGAAAAGGGAAGAGGGAAAAGGGAAATTAGAAAAAGGGAAAAGGAAGAAGGGAAAAGAGAATGGAAGAAGGAAAAGGAGAAAAGGGAAAAAGAGAAAAGGGAAATTAGAAAAAGGGAAAAGGAAGAAGGGAAAAGAAAAAAGAGAAAAGGGAAAAGGAAATAGAGAAAAGGGAAAAGGAAAAAGAGAAGAAGGAAAGGAAAAGGGAAAAGGGAGAAGAAGGGGAAAAAGAAAAATTAAAAAAAAAGAAGGAAAAAAGAAAAAAATAACAAAGAAGAATGAAGAATAAAGAAAAGGAGACCAGGAAAAAGGAACAAGATAAAACAGAAAGAAAAAAAAAAAAAAAAAAAAAAAAAAAAAAAAAGAGAAAAAGAAAGAAAAACCTTGAGGCCAAATCCACACAGATCAACAGCAACACCCAGAAGGGACAAGGAGAAGGATGGGGACCAGGGCAGGGTAAAAGGAGCCTGTTCTCTGCTGAAAACATTTCCCTTGCCAACCCCACAAATTGAGGGAAAAACCACCTTAATTTCATGCCTTTTGAATGCTCTGAACCTTTTGTGTATTGAACACATAGATGAACAGGAACATCTCTGGAGCCAAGGGGCAGAAATGGAATTTTTTGGATTTCAGGGACCTCTCTGCTCACTGGTGGGGATGCAACAACAGCAGCACCAGCTCAGACAATGAGGCATGCAAGGAAATAACCCATCAGTGCAGAGCCAAGTGTTGGTAGAGACCCTGCATGGCCGGGCTTCCCTCTGGGCTGGCTAAGAAAAGGGGATGATGTGTGGCCATGAATCCTGAGTGAGAGGTGGAAGAGGTCCCTTGTTGATGTTACACCTGCCCTGGTGGCAAAAAAAAGGAGACTTCTGCCAACAGCCCCAACAAGTTCAATCTCCCTGAGATCACTGCTCTGGTTCCTGCACACTTGGGATGGCGTCATGGAGCAGGATCCCATGGAGCAGCTCATCCTCCACCTCTCGACATCACAGCCAGGCCATCCAGGGAAAAACACCATTCCATTGTCCAGAAAAATGTTACAAATTTGGCAGAAAAGTGATTCTCATGAGCCCTCCTTCCCTACCTTGGTACTCTAGCAGTCCTCACCCCACCTCAGGACAAACCTCAACCATCCTCTGGGAATTGGGAAAACACCTGCAAGACAAGATTTTATCTGTACACTCCCTGTGGGATCCAGTTCAGAGGACACCCATGGAAGGGGATTGTAAACCCAGAGCCAGCAAACAAAACTGGTGATGCCAACACAGGGGGACTGAGAAAAACCCAACCCTTGTGTAGTGACAGCCACATCTGCACTGTGATTTTTCTGGAATGATTTTATGAGCTAGGCAAAGTGGAAAAGGAGATCTTTCTCCCAAAACCCAGCCCTGCTAGTATCTTGAAAAATGTGTGAGGAGCAGGGGTCAAGCATGTTTGGAGCCATTTTCCATGAGAGTGGGAATCAGAGATGTGCTGTGGGGAGCTTGGAGTGGAGCAGGGGGCTGCTTCTCCATGCCTCCATCCCCTGCAGGGATGTGACCCCACCCTAAAGTGGGAGACTGGCACTGGGATGGGGCTTTGCCATCCTTCTTCCCTTGACTTTGCAGCTTTCTCCCCATGCCTTTCTAACTCAGAGTGTTCCCACATTATCCCAGTCCTTAACCAGCTGCTAAATGGGTTTTGATTCCCTTGCAACCCTACCAACGTGGCTGATCCTCAGGAAACAAGCCAGCAACTCCTCCAGCACTCCCAGCCCTTGGCTCTGCTGCTTTCCAGAAATGCAGAGGTTGGTACTGGCTGATCCAAGGCAGAAATTCCAGTAATTTCCTCCAATTAGTATCTTTTTCCTTTACTTCACTGACACAGTTTTCTGCAGAGAGCTGTTCTGCAGCATGTGGTGTCTCATGTTCTACAGGGACGGCCAAACACCTTCTTGAAATAGCTGGGCTTAAAGGAACTCAGCACTTTCTAGTAATACTTAATCTAAGAATACCTTAATATGGGAAAAACCTCAAGCTCTAATTTAACTTTGCACCCTCTGATTCCCTGGGGCCTTTAACATAGGAGAAAACTGCTTGTCCAGAATTCCTTCTGGAATTTGAGCGGCACGGGGCTGGCTCAAAGCGTGTCCTCAAAAGCTTTGCTCTTTGGCTGCTTTCCCTGTCATTTTTTTTTTCAGATGAAACAATATTTTGCAGTAAATCAAAGCCAGGCATGAGAGCCCAGCTTTCCTGGCAGCCACTTGGGGTGTGAAGCTGGCAGGTGTCTCTGCTCTGCTGGGCTGTGCTGGATGAAACACCCTTGTCCCACTCCTGATCCCACCCAGAGCTGAAAACGGGGATCATCCCTCCCCTAGCAGACAGGAAAAATCAAGTTTTTCCATGAAACAGCTTTAAAGCAACCAAGATCAGTGAAAATCCGACTGCCACGCTTCTCACGGGGGCAGGAAAATTCCCAAAGCATGAGGAGAGTGGGGAGATGTTGAGCTGGCAGCAAGATTTCCCAGTTCCTCCCCCATCCTGGCCACAGCTGAGGATCAGGCAATCCCCAGGGATGTGTTACTGACGGGTGAAGCAGGCAAACGTGCTGCACTGGGGGGTGGCATGGCTTGGACACCGTCACTGTGGGTTTAAATGTCACCCTGATACAGACCTCTCCTCCCACCCATGCAAAAGATCCTCTTTCACACCACTGCAAAACTGAGTTTGCATTCTCTGGTGGATGGAACAGACTGATTCAGCTCAGCTTTAATGTTGCCAGGTGTGTAACAGCACAACAGCCCTGCAAAGGTTTTTGATATTCATTAATTTCAGTTTAATGCATTTAAAATTCATTAAAACGCTGCTCCTGCCTGGAGCCACGTGGGTGCTGCTCAGTTCCATGTTCTCTGGGCACTAACTAAAGCAGGGCTGACAAGTGTTGCTGAAACACACCAGCTTTGCCCCAAAATCCTGTGTCAAAGAGAGCCAAAGCCTCTCTCGTGACTCCTTATCATCCTGCTTTCCCAAAAATCCTGCAGCTGCCCCTTCAGTTCCACTATCATCAAACAGCAGCGAGGATAAGAAGAAATTTATTTCCATGGGGGCCTGATCCTATCACCAGGGTAAAAAAGAAAGACCTCAAGAGGGGTGGTGGTCACTCAGTGACTAAAGGGAGTTGGCTGGAGCCTGTCCCAGTGCAGAACAGCAATGCCACATCCTTGCTTTGGAGCACCACTTCTGTAAAAGCTGCTTTCATAGCACTTGATGGCTCAACTGCTTTCCTCACTTATTTTTCTGCTGAGATTATGTTATTGAGTGGTTTATTTGCCTGGCTCAAAATGCTCACACAAAGAAAAAACACAACAAACAACACAAGCCAAAACTAATTTTTCTATTTCTATATTTACTTTTTGGCCACATGCTTCCAAAATAACAGTTTTGGACACCTTGGGTGGAGACTGTTTGCTGTTACAAGTGCACACAGGAACATCCTTCCACAGGGCCACAGGACCAATAAATCCCTGCCACGGAGGGAGAAAAGATGGCACAGCTTGATCCCAACTCCCTCAAATGAAGGGCAGCTGGGTGGATCCCAAAAGGGAAACCCAAGGGGCAGGAGATGGATGGTGGGAGGCATGGCTGGTGCTGCTGATGGTGCAGTGACCATCTAAGCATGGCAAGAAACCTTCTCCCAGTTCAGTCTCCTCACCCAAGGGACTGGTAGCAGGCAAAAAGCTGTCCAGGGAGTGGGGTAACATGGATTTTATGGGACCCTATTTGGGACCACATTACTAAGAGGAGGTGATGCTTGGCCCTTTTTTGGTTTTGTCTTTTCTTTCAGCACATTCCCGAGGTTTCTGCAGAGTTTGCTGTGGCCTGAGCTGAGTGCAGCTGGAGTCAAGCCCACTGGAAGATGCAGAGGTGGGACTTGGTTTAACACAGAAGTGCCAGGGTGCTGTTTTTAGAAGACTTCCATTGGCTTTTAGGAGAATAGGGACAAAAGGCAGGTCCTGGGGCAGCATCAAGGGATATTGGCACATTCCTCCAGCCACTCCCAAAAGTCTCTGGAAGGGCTCAGGGGAACTCAACCCCTGTAAGGCCAGCATGTGGCTCTTACAAGCAAGATCAGGTTTGTCTCAATGTCTTGGCATTCCCCAGCATCACCAGGGAGAAGGGACAGAGGGATATTTCTAATCAGCACTGACTGTAGTTTTTAGAACTGGGACTCTCCAGAGTCACTAAGCAATGCAGAAATGAGTTACCTGCTTTGTAATGTCCATTACTTCACTGTCAATGCCACCCTTTTCCTAATTTTTTCTTGATTTTCCTAATTTTTGATGCTGAAGTCTCCCAAGCCTGCACTGTGCCAGACACTCAGCCGGGAGATCTTGGACCAGCAGTTTCCATTGGATCCAGCTTTTTTCCTTTTGCACTTACCCTCTGCTCTTGCTCCTGCTTCTAACCAGTACTGGGGAGGGCTGGATGGTTTGTCCCCCAGATTTTGCCTGAGGTTGCTGGTTTTCATCCAGTGTGCAAAACCCCCTCCTATTTCATATGAGAGGCCTCAGAATTTCCTTCAGCCCTCGAACCTCTCACATGATTGCACTGGCACAGAAACCAGAAAAGTTTAGTCATGGCCTCTGTCCATCCTGTGCCAAGGAGGACAGAAAGGAAAACAACCCCATTCAAAGCCAGTTGAGGGATTGAATCCCAGCCCAGGGCTAACGAGCTACGGACACAATTAGCCCAGGAATCCCATTAGCCACACAGCCACCTTTTCAGTTCAATAAAAGGAAACACCAATTCAAAAAACCTGAAGTTTCAGGCCAGCGATCAAACCAGAAAAGCTGTTGAAAGAAGTTTGTGTTATTGAGTATTTCACAATTTTCCCAATTTTTCTGTCTCAAGGAAATGGCAATGGTCCTCCCTCCCTGCAGCAGCTGATGCTGGAGATCTCACCTCCCTCTGGTCTCCTGCTCCAGCCTTGCCACTGCCCCTTGGGAAGCTGTGCTTCCACCTCTGCCTCAGCTCTTACAAAATAAAATGTCAAACCTCAGGAAAATCCTGATATTGCCTTAAAATGGGAGTTTCAAAGAAAAATTGATGTAATCTTTGTTCCACTCATTCCTGTGGGCATTGAGGGTTTCTTGCTGAAACTCACCTGTGAATCCTTCCCCAGGAGGACTGGAAACTCCCCACAAGCTGGGATTTCAGGGCAGATCCCAGAGCTGTGTGTGAAAATCGAGCAGCTCTGCAATCCGAGGCTGCTGCAGCTCTCACTCTCATTTTTCTTACTTCTGGAAGAAGAAACAGAGCAAAAGAAAAACTGATTAAATGTTTCCCTTGGTTTTGAAGCAGAAATTCCTACTCTGTCTGTTGACATCACCTGAACCAGTCACTGCTGAAATGAAGTCTTGCCATTGAGCTAGGGCAGGCAAAATTCAGGTTTCCCAACACCTTTTATCCTTGGCATGGATAAAATGCCAAGCTGAGCTGGACTGCCATGAATCTCCACGTGATGCATCACAAAAGAGAGGAGTTTTGCTCCAACAAGAGGTTCACAGAGACCATCACCATCTTTTGGGAAGGAAATGAGCCAGGGAGAAAATTCTGGAATGGTAAGTGGGCAAGTCATGGTTGGAGAGAGCAAATGAATGTGGGGAGAAGTTTGCTGCAAAATAAGAGCTGGCATTGGTCAAAGTGATGGGGAAATGATGGAAGGAGAAGCAATCCAAATCCCTAGCCCTTAAATGGATAAAAATGCTGGGATACATTGGAAGCAACATCAGGACAGATGCTGTCCACAAGCTCTGGCAAGGCAGAGACACAGGATTGATGAGCTGTGGGCAAGACACTCTGCTCCTTCAAGGACATCTGGGAAGAGCTAGTGTCCAGAGCTACTGCTAAACAAACATGCCATCTGGCTAAATAACTCTTCTGGAAAAACCTTCAGGACACACTCCAGCTGTGGCCATTTAAAGGGGGGGAAAAATAAAAAGAAAAAAAGTAAAAATTGTGGGAGCAGAACACGAGCGGCACCTCAGGTCTCAGGAAGGTCACACTGCCCAAAGCCTTGGGGTAGGGCTAAATGGTGAGTGTAGTTAAAACTCAAATCAAACTGAACCTGCAGCCCTAGAATCCCAAGCAGAGAAAGGCTGCATGCTCTTCTGGATGGAATGATGGATCATTCCCAGGGTAAGGAGTCCTGTGGAATATTTGGATTTCCTCCACTGGCACCTATCTGTTGTTTTGCCCACACTGCACAGATGGACTTTGACTGCTCTCCCCTTTCGAAGAAGAATCTTTTGCTGCTTAACCATGCAAATAACCCCCAAATATAGGATTTTACAAGTTCCCATTTTAACTTGTTGTGCTAGCAACATGCCTGAAACATTCAAGCCCCAGGGAATCTAACCAGAAGAGGTTGGATCCCAGAAAACAGCAGCTTCTTTTCAAGGAAGATACACTATTTAGGTCTAAAAAATACTCCAGGGGGAGTTTATAGGGTGCAAAGTGTCCTGGTTCTTGTCAGAACCATGGCAAACAGTGCTGTTCTTCCTTGGGGGGGACAAGGGACACTCTGCAGTCACTGCCATCCCCTTGCTGCTCTTGCCCCCAGTCCTCAGCCAGGAGCAGCATTTGGGGATATTCCCATGTTAGGAAGTGAGCTGTTAGTTCACTTCTAGCCAGCACTGATTCGTGCCATTTGACACTGCTGAGGGTCAGAGCCCTTGCACAACACACTCCACTGTCTCCAGCACTTCCAGTTCTCAGCAGATCTTTTGTGCTCAGTGAGGGTCGCTTGGAGAACTCAGAAAGGCAAGATGCAAGGACTGATTCTAGTGGGAAGTGTACATGTTCAGGGCTTGGAACAAGAGGATTTTTAAGATCCCTTCCAACCCAAATGACTCTGTGATTCTAAAATTTCAGAACCATCCTCTGAAAAAGTAATGTAAAATACTGCTTTGAAGCATTTCCTGGCTGGTAAAGGACGTGGTTTTGATCTGGGCTGCATCACAAACCAGCCCTGTGGGGCAACAGAGCTGGCAGGGCCTTCCTAAATGGATTCCTCCAAATGCCTAACACTGGATGAGCTGGGCTGTCCCACCAGCACTTGTCTCCAAAGAGGCACCTCTGAAAGGTGGCAGCACAGGGCACATGGTGTGATGGGACTATCAGAGATGGGCTGCTCTTCTTCCCCTCAACCTGGAAGGAAAATTGCTTCCACTACCCCAAATATTCCGGCAGCGGATGTGGCTGTGGCCACCAGGACCACAGAGCTGGGGAAGAATTGTCCATCACTCAACTGCCCATAATGAGCTCCAGAGAGCCCCTGCTCAGCCCCAGGTGTGTCAGGAGGGAGGGATAAAGGGCTGGAAGCTCTGGGATCAGGCTGTTTGGAGGTAGGACATCCACACTTGGCCCAGGGCAGGCGCTTTGATCTCTCTGTGAAAGCATTAATGTGCAGAGCGGAAATATCTGGTGGTCAGCTGGGACAACATACAGCACAGCTGGGGACCCTGGAGGAATCTCAGGCTTTCTGAACTCCTCTGAACACTTCCTTCTTCCCCCCTCCATACTCAATTTGGTTTTTTTCCTAAAAAGTGTTTCTTTTCCCAGGGAGAGATATCAGGTTCATGATGTAATAGCTTGTGGTAAGGACTGTTCTTTAAGTCAGTGGGGATGTGCAGTCAGAGAAATATGAAAAAAGCATGCAAAAACTATCTTTAATTAAATCAGCCTCCTCTCACTCAGCACAAAGAACTGATCTTTAAATCCAAACTCTGCCTTCAGATACATCAACCCCAAATTTGCAAACATCATTTGTGTGTGCCCAGATAATTGTGCCTGGCTTCAAACAAGAAGTTTTGCATGTTTTACTCTATTTACTGCAATACTGAAGAAATTCTTCTCTGTGAGGGTGGTGAAGCCCTAGCATTGGTTGCATAGAGAAGCTGTGGCTACCCCTGGGTCTCTGGAATTGTCCAAGGCCAGGCTGGATGGGGCTTGGAGCACCATGAGAAAGTGAAAGATGTCTTGCCCATGGTAGGGGGTGGAATAAGCTGAGCTTTGGAGTCCCTTCCAGCCCAAACCATGTATAATTTTGTGATTTATTTCATTATTAAAACACAAGTCAGCTGCCCAGGAGCTGGGCTGAGCATCACCAACCTGAAAAGAGAAATTAAGATATTTCAGAGTCCTTCAAAGATCCTGGAAGTTAAATGCTCATCTAAGCTATATGTCCAGGACTCTGAGACTGATGGAAACAGAAAGAAGCAGCTCCACAGGGTGAGTCAGTCTTCCCAAAGATAGGTGGGAGGAAAGCATGCTTGAGCCAGCCTGCCATTCCCTTGGGAAGACAAATCCCACTTTGCAGTATCTTATGTTTTATGCCAACAATACAGTAATTTCCAGGAACCTTTTGCTCTTTTTTTCACAACATCTGCAATGTCTTTGGGAGCCTTCTGGAAGAAAGGGCCTCTTATCCATGAGTCATTTGGAGGAAAGGGAAGCCCCTTGGACATGGGGATGTGGCTGCTTGGAAATCTGGAAAAGCCATGGGCATGGAAATCCATGCAGGGACTGGCAACAGTGACCAGGTTAGGTCCTGAGCCAAACCAGAGCAAAATTTTTGCCCAGTGAGTCTGATGACCATGTCTGTGAGCCAAGGGGGGGAATTTGACAGGAATGTCACCAGAATGACAGCCACAGAAATTGCTGGCAAAAGGCATAGAGCCAAAGGAGTGGAAAGAAGGGAGAAAGTCCCCACAGAGTCTATCCCACACACTCCCTTCCCATCAGCAAGTGGATATTTAATAGGCTGGGGCCAGCTACGGTTTTCCAACCTACTCCTTTTCATCCCTTGAAGAATACCACAGGCTGCCCTCAATTCAAGCTTTCCTGACGGAAATCACAAGTTCAGGTTACATGGGAACACTGGGACTGAGGTTTCAGGGCACCCAGAATCTTGAACAATACAGATTTTGCCAGGCTGAGCACCCACAGTGTCTGTGCCAAGGCATTTCAGTTACACACAAGATTTAGGAGAGAAAGTCAGGGTTTTTTTTGCTAAAGTTCTTGCATTTCTGGAGGCCTGAAAAACCTGCAAATGGCCTCTACAAGGTCACTTCTGGACACTGGGAGAAGGAAGTGGCAGGGAGCAGTGACTGCCCTGGGTTTGTGGCTACATGGAAATGATATTTTCCATGAGATGAACACATCTCTCCATCACTGCTGGTGGTCCCCACCCCGACAAGCAGCTCAAGGCTATTGAATGACAAGAGGCAGAGAGACAAACCACAGGGCTGGGTGGGCCATTTGAAATTAGATTTTCAGCCATCCTTACCTCTGGCTCTTCATCCTGGGGAAAACAAGGATGTGACAGCATCAGGAAAGGCTTCCCACACCCAGAGACCTGTGTGTGGCTCCCATATAAAGTGTCTGGGCATAAATTTTCTGCAAGATGTGGTATTTTGCATGCTGGCAACATCTCAGTGATGTGAAGAGAAGGTGTAAAGTCAGCTAAAAGCACTGGGCCATGTCCAAAAGAAAGCAGTAGCGTGGATTTCTCTCTGGGGAAAAGGAAAACACCAACAAAACCCAGCAGATCTCAGAAACAGAAGTTTCTTGGGTAAAGACAGCCCTGGTCAGCTGATATCCTGTGCAAGCCCTTACCTCCTCCTCAGATTAAATACCTCTGGCTCCAGTCAGAAATTGTATCTGAACCTAGGAAACACCAAAAAAATTCTGGGACTTAGGGCTGGGGTTTAATTCTTTTGATGGAAAAGTGTATTTATAAAAATAAAATAGTTGTCCCTGGGTACATCTGGGAGCACTGGAAAGATGTGGATAAGTGTCTTTATGAGATCCACTAGTATAAATTACTTCTTTATGGCTCAAAGAGCAATCTCCAAAATTAAAACTGGTGTTTCTGTCAGGACAAATTCCTCTTGGCTTTGAATGGGCGCTCCAAAGAGACAGAGAGCTCTATTTACTCTTGTCACTTGACCTCCTGTTTCTCCAGAGTTTTATTAACAGAATCCTGCTCCCATGGATTTGCTTTGAACAGCACATCAAAAGTGCTCCTAGTGGAGGAGTTACAACTATATTTGGTTGCAGAGGAAAGTGCTTTTCCTAGAAAGCTCAGGGAATAGTGAAAAAAAAAACCCAACCAAACACATCCCGAACAACACAAGGAATAGCACGGCTTGGCCCAAACATTTGGTGGGTGACACTTGAAGGAAGTAGCCCTGGCAAGCTGAATGTTAGAATGTTATCTTAAACCAGATTATTCTAAGCCTGGGTAGCTGCAATATGGGCAAAACCTGGAGGATGGAGTGCATTTCTCAGTACATGGAAAGGACAAGCCCTTTCCTAAGATCATTCACTTTAGGATCTACTTTACATGAAGCATCTAATGTTCCTGAAAAAGGCAAGACATCACAAGCACAAGGACCAGTCTGAAATGTCCCCGGGCTCCTGGATTTGCAAGGGACTGGGGAAGCCCCCAGGCAGGTCTCCTTGAATAAAGGAAGATCTCTTTGATAGGCAATTAGAGCACTCTGAAAGCTGCAACCCCAAACAAACGCTGCTGCAGGGCTGTCTGTCTCCAATCCCTCTCTGTAAATCTGTCCTAAAGCACTCAGTAACTCCCTCTAATTCCTTTCAGGACATCTCCAGGGCAGGCAGGGCTTGCAGACTCCTCTCCAAGCCAGTCTCCACTGCAACACATTCCTGCTTGGGTGGTTCCACAGATATTCCAGCCCCATCCCTCCTGTTGCAATCTGGCTGCCCAGTCCTTGCCAGCTTCACCCAGATGGAGTCAAAACGCTGCTGGCAGTGAAATCATCCTCTCCTCTGGATAAACTGGGGGAGAGGCCATGCATGTGCTGCAAAGATGCTCTTCTTTACCTGAGCAGAACCAAAATAGTCTGTTTTAAGTCCTTTACTAATCCCAATCTGGGCTTTAAAGTTTGGGACAATCTTGGAAAGCTGCTAATTGTGAACCAATTAAAAAATATGCATGTACTATCCATCTCTCTCATCTTCAGAAAGCAAGAATTTTGGATGGGGTGAAGCTGTTGAGAAAATATTTTTATGCAGGATCATGCCAATTAATTTCTTGCAATGCTACAGCTGAAGTGAACACAAATTTCAATAGATGGAGAAAAAATTCTGTTTCCTCAAGGAAAGAGCAAAGCTTTAAACAGGACAGAGTGGATGCTCCTGGACAGATTTACAAGGCCTCTCTCTACAGAAGGCTGGGATCTGGGAAAAACATTGGCAAGACAAAATGGGAAACACAGGTATCACCTGCTGGATGCTGTGTGGGAGTTCTGGGACCACTGTTCATGGTTTCATCTCCCTTTGATTCCCTGCACCACCTGTGGCAAATCATTGCTGTCTCCATTCCCAAATTCCCCAGGTTATAATAGAAGGATTAACAATATTCCTCTGACTCTGTATGGTAGCCAGCCCTCGAGTCAGTGAAACCCCCCTGGGTGAAGTCAGGTACATGTAATAGCAGATATAAAATCAGCAACATTAATTTACTGCAGGTTTTTATTGCCAGACCACTTGGATGGTGAAACAGGTTTATAAAGGGACTCTCACACCAGTGAAATAAATGCATCCTTATCTCTGCAAAAAGAACCCCACTCATCTGGGCTGGGAGGTATAAATTTTGGTCTCTGGAATGCCCCTGTGTTTTTCTATAAGCTGCTAGAAAGGCAAATAAAATTAAAACTTTGGAAATTATTCAGTGAATTGCTAAATAAACCCCAAAACACTGAAAAATATCAGTATAGTTTGCTTTAGTAAAGCTGATTTTTTTTCTGATAGCATAAAACCCCTCTTCTTAAAGAAGTAGAAATAGTTTGGGGCACTAACAGCTAAGCAATAGAGTAGAGTATGAATATACTATAAAAATCACACAGTCTATAGCATACTGAAGTTAGATTTTGATAAAAGCATCTCCATCAAAAAGGCAAAGCACCACCAAAAAAAAAAAAAAAAAAGGAAAAGAAAAAAAAAAGAGAAGAGAAATGTTTTGACAGTGTCAAAACAAAAATTGTTGTCAAAGCCAGCCTAGAAAAACTCAGCTCCTTTTCCTGGCTGCAAATGAAACACCCAGACATTTTTTTTCACAATGCCTCCCACTTGAGTCAGATTCCTGACAACTGATCCATGAACACTGATCCTGAGACAGATGTTGATGTGCAGTTGCAAAGCTGCACAAGCACATCCCAGCTGTGCTCCAAGCACCCACAGCTCCCCACGGACCACGAAGGATTTGTGCACTAGTGACAACAGCACCGAGTGGCCTTGCCCCATGAAAGAGCTTCCTTGAGGTTTCAGGGGTGATCACATCTAGGTGCTCCTGGTAGCATTTGCTTCCTGCTTGGAGCCTCTTCCTAACCTCTGAAACACCCCTCCAAAGGATAGCGTGAGGATCCCAAAGCAGAGTCATTCCACTGGCTGCAGCTCAGCTTTGCAGAGAGCAAATGAAATCCAAAGCAAACCCTTGAGCATTTCATGGAAACATTCCTACTGGCTCCAGCAAGCTTTCATTTGGAATTTTTGGGCTGCAGCCCAACACACCCAAGTTCTCCAGGTGGGTTTGAGGGCTAAGGTAACACCTTGGCTGCAGGTGGAAGCAGTCCCAGCAAGGGTTGGAAGGGATCCCTGCTTCGCACACCGAGGAAAAGGTGACTTAGAGCACATTGTTTTTGCCTTTGTCATGCAAATAGAGCTCATCTCCCCGAGAGCTCAGCAGCTTGGAACAGCTGTGCATCTTCCTAAAGGCAAAAATCTGCTGGAAGCCACTCTGCTGGAATATTTCATAAACCCCTACACCCTGTTCTGTGTTCCTGCATATGTGAGCATCATATCTGCTTGCCCTACACGTCGTAGGCTGCACAAGTATTTTCTATTTCCTGGCAATCCTGGAAACCATTAATGACCTCAGAGCATCACAGATGGTCTTGCCCTGATTGAGAAAAAAACAAACCACAAAAGCAGGAAAATTTGCAACACCTGCTTAGAGAGCCCAGCAGTCCAGAGGGACCCAGCTGCTCTGGGGACAGTGTGGGCTGGGACAAAACCTTCAGGGAGCTCCCTCTCTGAGCAGAGACTGTTCTGTGTCTTTTTGTAAATGTGCCTGGCTAATCCATGCTGGGATCTGGCAATTCAGAGGCAAATTGTGGCTCCTTGTCCCTGGTGCTGTGAGGAAGACATACTCATTCCCTCATTAAAAGGGATATCATGGCAGCAGCTAGAGTTGGGAAATGGGACTGCCTCTGCTTTAGACAGCTGACAATCCAAACAGCTAAAGAGAGAAGTACCACCCCATTTAATTGTTGGAAAATTGAAGCAGAGAGGAGTTTAAAAGGTAGGCTTAAGGTTGCATGGAAAAACCTCTGGCAGACCATGATCTGAACCCGCTGTCCTGAAAGAAATATCCCATCCCATCTCCCATCCCATCCCATTGACCCCCAGCATGACTCCTGCACCAGATCTGTCCTCCTGAGGGTGCCAGCAATCCTGGGGAAACAGGATTTCTGGAGAAGAACGAAAGGGTGGGGTGAGACGAGACTGACTACGAGGGAATTTGGGATTATTATTATTATTATCATTGTGGTGCTTCAGACTTTTTTTTGGTTTCTCTCCATTTTCCGCTTTACAGATGGAGGAGGAACTATGGCTATCAGCTCTGAAACTTCTCCCTGGCACTTTGACTGCTGCCCTGGCTCTGACCCCTCTTGGAAGCAGAGCTGGGAAGAGAGGAATCAGCAGCTGTGAGCAGCACAGCCCTGCAGCTTCCTGAGCCTCTATTCCTCTCTACAATTGATACAGGATTTACAAGGATACAGCCATCCTTGGTCCAGACTTCTGGAGCAGCTGAGCTCCTTTTCACCTCATTAGAACCCTTCTTAGACACTCAGCTTATCCAAGGAGGCATCTAAAAACAGTCAGAGGAACCCTCAGCCCCCACATCTGACCAAACCTCCTGTTTCTTGTTTCAAATTTGCAATAGCCCCTTTATTTCTGTTTCTCATTTCTCTTGTAAGCAGTTTTTGGGGGGAAACATTTCTTTGACCTCTCCCACATAATCCTGTGGGCAGGGGGTGCTACCACTGCCCAAATAACTCCAGGAATTTCACAGCAGAGCTCTCCCAGACTCAGTCTTGCCAGTCAGGATTGTTGGTTGCTGGGATTGTTGTAACATTTTAAGGCCTCACCACAGAGCTCTTTTACCTCAGGGATGTCACATGGATTCAATCATCTCCCAGTAGCCACCCCCAGTTCTCCCAACAGCTGCACTGAGAGGAAAATACCCACAGCCATGAGTCAAACAATAACAGTTCAAAACTCCCAAAGTCTAATTTTCTCTGTCATTTGGGGCTTTTTCCCAAGTCTGCTGACTGCCTGGGACTCTTCCCACTGATGTAAAAGGTTAGGGATTGGCTAAATACAATTAAGCAGGGACTGCATCCCCACTAGCTGCTGAAAAGCATCTCTCTGCAAGGTGAACATCTTGCTCACCACACGCCACAGGATTAATTCCTGCTCTCCCTTCTCCTCCCCACCTTTCAGACCACACTTCACACCAGAGCATTAAACTTCTTTGGGAGCTTGGGTTAAAAACCCCCCAGGGAAGGTTTTTGGTCATAGCTTGGGGTTTTTGTTTGGTTTTATTTTGGATTTTGTTTGTTCTTTTCTAATTGGAAAAGCCCTGCGAAGCAATTCACTGTGATGCTCATGGCCCGCTCAGAAAGCAGCCTGAGGAGCCAAGGAGCAGAAAAGATAAAAGTGAGGAGCTGGAACCAAGAGTCAGGTCCTGTGGAGCCTGGGATCTTGCACAGGGAGCCACGGGAAGGTCAGCTCTGCCTCTGGCAGTGATGGTGAAGAGCATCCTCAGGAGAGGTGATTTCAGATCCTGGCTCCAACACGAGCCTCCTGCCTGACTTGGCCAGCCCCATCCTCTCCCCCTTTATCCAGCATTTCTTTTGCTGTGCCTTGTCCCTGTGTACCACAAGTTTTATGGAGGAAGGGTGAAGTTAGGCATTTCTGGGCGTTGCTGGACCAGGGCTGCGGTCCCCAACAGCTGCTGGGTATGAGCCCAAGGTCTCCCTTGCTGGAAAACTGCAAATGCCCCTTTAGCCCAAAGAGGATCCTGGCTCTGCTTAGGCTTTTAAAAACCAATTAATTATTAAAGACATGCCTCAGCTATTAGCGTATCATTAATCAACAGATCACAAATAAAGAAGCTTTTTTTTTGCTATTTCTCTCCAAGAAACTATTTTAATTGTTCGTGACTACTTGGCCTACATTCCTGTGATGTGCTTTCTTGCTGTGTGTTTTTGAATGCAGTTTTCCCCACTCCCCTAATGAAAGATCTTGTTTTGTCAGAAAAATAAAATGTGTTTTTACTATAAGGGAATTTATGTACATTGGGGAAGAGGTTTTCTTTCAGGTCCAGAATAAATTTTCTAGTTAGGGGAAAGGGAACACATCCCAGCACATGCAGTGCTTACCTGGGGAGCAGGATAAATTTTGTTTTATCCATCCAGTAACACTGAGCAGCACTTTAAAGAAGTCCTTCCAAATCCCAAAAGGGACTGGGGCTGACTCAGATATTGTCTCTAAAGTGCCATTCTCTGCCCCTATTTTCATCTTGGAGAAAAACAAGCCCTTTCCAGGAATATTTCTGAGATGATTCCTATTATCATGATGCAGAAAAATCTGTTCTGAAAGCAAGACCCCATTTGGTGTTGATTAGCCTGAATACTGACAGTGCAATCAAGGCACTGTGGCCACTGGTGAGCCAAAGAGTGCACCTAGAGAGCAGCTAACAGCATTCCTTCAGTGGGAGAAATGGCCATTTCTGGGAATTGGGCAGCTGAAGGGATTACAGCAGGTGTGGGGAGGATTTCAGCTCCGTCTCCTGAGGAAAGGAGGCTCAGGGGAAAACTTCTCACGCTAAAACAGCAGCCAGGTGGGGATGGGCAACTTTTCCTAAGTAACAAGCAACAGGATGAGAAGAAATGGCCTCAAGTTCTGCCAGGAGTAATTTCTGCATGGAAAGGGCTGTCAGGCATCAGAAGGGGCTGCTCAGGGAGGTGGTGGAGTCTCCATCCCTGGAGGTATCCAAGGAAGGTCTGGACATGGCCCTCAGTGCTCTGGGCTGGGTGACAAGGTGGGGATTTAGCACAGGATGGACTCGATGGCCTTGGATGTCTTTTCCAACCTAGATGATTCTGTGATTCAATGATTCTTTAAACTGACAGAAGGCAGGTTAAGGTTATGTATTGGGAAGAAATCCTTCCCTGGGAGGGTGGTGAGGTTGCCCAGAGAAGCTGTGGCTGCCCCTGGATTCCTGGAAGTGTCCAAGGCCAGGCTGGACAAGGCTTGAAGTAGCCTGGGACAGTGGGAGGTGTCCCTGCCCATGGCAGAGGGTGGAGTGAGATGGGTTTAAAGGTCTCTCCCAACAAAAACCATTATGGGATTCACTCTGAGAGTCATTCTGGGATTCTCTGGCTGCTGCTTTGGTTTCACAGAGTGAAACTGGCCACAGCAGCCTCAGTGGAAGAACTGGAAGGTGTATTTGGAAGGCCTGTTTCACTCACAGCCACCTGCCTGTTTCATCTCCCCTTAAGTTACATTTCAGGTGGCATACCTGGAGCCCTGGCTTTCCTTATCCCAGCTGAGGGAAGGAAAGACAAGGATCTTGTGGGAAGTGTGACCTTACACCAAGCAAATCCTTCATCTTCCTTGTTCTAAAGGGACATTGGGC